>NC_086449.1:732605159-732941722 GCF_028390025.1 Pseudophryne corroboree
GCTGAACACATGGGAACAAGCTGCAATTACACAGACTCACCACCGGCAGCAAACAAGAGTCTTCTAAACCAGAGCAACGGGAAATCCTGGCCTGCAAGAGAACTATAAAATACATAAACGGAAAACAGGAATGAACCACTGTGGTTCATAACAGTACCCTCTCCTTAAGGGTGGGCTCCGAACACCCCATGACACCCACAGGGAACAGAAACAGAAGTATAACATAAAATACATAACCAAAATGCAAAACAGGAATGAGCCACTGCCGTGGCTCATAACAGCTCACATCTTTTCCTTTTACTTTGGAGGATAGGAAAAAATGGGAAAATCCGCCCATAGTGGACGCATCAGTCTCTAGGCTGTCACAAAAGATTGTATTGCCTGTCCCTGGTGCAGCCTCCCTAAAAGACTGATCGTAAAATTGAAACTGCACTCAAATCATTATACACAGCTACTGAGGTGGCCCAAAGACCCACTATTGCATGTGCGTGGATCATAAAACCCATTGGGAAATGGTCAGGTAACCTAATTGAGGGGTTAGATTCCTTGCCTAGGGGGGATGTTGTTTTACTCCTGCAGCATATACAGGACTTTGCGAACTTTATGATGGAAGCCATAAAAGAGATAGGCTTGCTTAACGCACGCACCACTGCTATGGCAGTGTCGGCACACAGATGCCTGTGGCTACGCCAGTGGACTGCTGACACGGACTCCAGGAAGGACGTGGAAAGCCTACCATTCGTGGGAGAGGCCTTGTTTGGAGATGAACTAGACAAATGGATCTCCAAAGCTATGGTGGGTAAGTCTACGTATCTTCCTACCGCAGCCATAAACCAAGAAGACTTATTCAGCTTCTAAGTTGCAGTGCTTTCGGACGGCCAAGTTCAAGGGCAAACCCAGAGGTGCTTCTACGTCCTCCAGCGGCGCAAGGGGTAAACCACGCAAACCAGCAACTGCAGACGCTCAGGAACAGAGCTCTGGCTCTGCTTCCTCAAAGCCTTCAGCATGACGGTGGGCCGCAATGCCTGGAAGGCTGTCAGGTGGGAGCCCGACTATGATTCTTCATTCAGATCTGGTCAAATTCGTGCCAGGATCCCTGGGTCATGGATCTTATTTCCCAGGGCTACAGACTGGAGTTCCAAGAGCTCCCACCTCACAGATTCTTCAAATCAGGCTTACCAGTTTCACAAGAAGCAAGTATAACTTTACAGCATGCCATCCAAAAACTGGTACAGACTCATGTCATTGTTCCAGTTCTACTTCATCTGCAAAAAAAAAGGTTACTATTCCAACCTGTTTGTAGTACCAAAGCCGGACGTTTCGGTAAGGCCGATTCTAAACCTAAAAGTCCTTGAACCTGTACTTACGAGTGTTCAAACTCAAGATGGAGTCTCTGAGAGCGGTAATCTCAGGTCTGGAGGAGGGGGAATTCCTAGTGTCTCTGGATATCAAGGATGCGTACCTTCACATTCCGATCTGGCCGCCTCATCAGGCTTACCTACGGTTTGCACTGCAGGACTGTCACTACTAGTTCCAGGCCCTGCCTTTTGGTCTCTCCACGACACCACGGGTGTTCACCAAGGTGATGGCAGAGATGATGTTTCTACTCTGAAAGCAGGCAGTGAACATAATTCTGTACCTGGATGTTCTCCTGATAAAAGCACTGTCCAGGGAAAGGTTGCTGGAAAACATTGGTCTCTCAACCAAACTCCTCCAGAATCACAGGTGGATTCTGAACCTTCCGAAATCTCACCTGGAGCCAACACAGAGGCTTCCATTCCTCGGAATGATACTGGACACAGAGTCGCAGTAAGTGTTCCTTCCATTAGAAAATGCATTGGTAATCCAGTCGATGGTTAGGGATGCCCTGAAGCCAACATGGATATTGGTGCATCTATGCATTCACCTTCTGGGGGAAATGGTGGCCACTTATGAGGAGCTCCAATATGGAAGGTTTCACGCAAGAACCTTCCAGCTCGATCTGTTGGGCAGATGGTCCGGATCACATCTTCACATGCACCAGAGGATTCGTCTGTCACCAAAGCCAGGATCTTCCTTCATTAGTGGCTACAGACTTCTCACCTTGTTGAGGGTCGCAGGTTCGGAATTCAGAACTGGATTCTATTCATCACAGACGCGAGCCTCCGAGGTTGGGGAGCAGTCACTCAGGGGGTGCCGTTTCAAGGAAGATGGTCAAGTCAGGAAGTCATCCTTCCAATTATCATTCTGGAACTCACGGCCATATACAATGCCCTTCTGCAGGCCTCACATCTTCTTCAAGATCGGGCCATTCAGGTCCAGTCGGATAATGTGACGGCGGTGATGTACATAAACCGACAGGGTGGAACGAAAAGCAGAGCAGCAATGTCGGAGGTGTCAAAAATTCTACTCTGGGCAGAAAAAAATGCTATGGCGTTGTCAGTGGCCTTCATTCCGGGAGTAGGCAACTGGGAAGCAAACTTCCTCAGCAGACACGACCTGCACCCGGGGGAGTGGGGCCTTCACCCGGAAGTGTTCAGGTGCTTGACACGTCGATGGGGATATCCACAGATCAACATGATGGCCTCTCGTCTCAACAAGAAGCTCAGGCAGTATTGTTCCAGGTCGAGAGACCTACAGGCAGTGGTGGTAGACGCCCTGACGACTCCATGGGTCTATCAGATGGTATATGTGTTTTCTTCACTTCCTCTGATCCCAAGAATTCTAAAGCGAATAAAAAGGGAAAAGGTTCAAGCAATACTCATTGCTCCTGACAAGAAGGGCCTGGTATGCGGACCATCCGGAGACGCTCCTCGAAGATCCGTGGCCTCTACCTCTTCGCAAGGATCTTCTGCAACAGGGCCCGTTCGTCTATCAGGACTTACCACGGCTACGTTTGACGGCATGGAAGTTGAACGGCTGATTTTAGCCAGGAAAGGGATTCCTAACAAGGTTATCCCGACAAGCCAGGAAGGGGGTAACGTCTAAGCACTACCATCGTATTTGGACGAAATACAGCTCTTGGTGTGAGAGCAGAAATTGTTCTGCGGTAGAATTTCATCTGGGACGTTTTCTGCTTTTTCTGCAGGCAGGTGTGGATGTGGGCCTACGTCTGGGCTCCATAAAAGTCCAGATTTCGGCCTTGTCCATTTTCTTTCAAAGACAATTGGCTTCTCTCCCTGAGGTCCAGACTTCCTTGAAAGGTGTTCTGCACATCCAACCTCCCTTTGTGCCTCCCATGGCACCTTGGGATCTCAATGTGGTGCTGCAGTTTCTCCAATCGGACTGGTTTGAACCGTTACAGGAGGTGGATTTAAAATATCTTACGTGGAAGACCGTCAAACTGTTGGCCTTGACTCCAGCAAGACGTGTGTCGGAGCTGGGGGCTTTGTCTCACAAAAGTCCCTATTTAATTTTCCATGAGGACAGAGCTGAACTCGGAATTCGTCAGCAATTTCTTCCTAAAGTAGTGTCTGCGTTTCACACCAACCAACCTATTGTGGTGCCGGTGTTACCGACACCTCTGCTACTTCAAAGTCTTTGGATGTTGTGAGGGCTTTGAAGATGTATGTAAAGTGAACAGCTCGTCACAGAAAATTGGACTCGCTGTTTGTTCTTTATGATCCCAATAAGATTGGGTGTCCTGTTTCAAAGCAGACAATTGCATGCTGGATTAGGTCTTCTATCCAACATGCTTATTCCACGGCAGGTTTGCCATTTCCAAAATATGTACAGGCCCACTCTACTAGGTCAGTGGGTTCTTCCTGGGCGGCTGCCCGGGGTGTCTCAGCTTTACAGCTCTGCCGTGCAACTACTTGGTCAGGTTCGAACACATTTGCTAAGTTCTACAAGTTCAATACTTTGGCCTCTGAGGACCTTCAGTTTGGTCAGTCAGTTCTGCAGGAACCTCAGCACTCTCCCACCCGGTTTGGGAGCTTTGGTACATCACCATGGTGCTAAATGGAACCCCAGTATCCTCCTTGATGTAAGAGAAAATAGCATTTTAATTACCTACCGGTTAATCCATTTCTAGTAGTCCGTAGAGGATACTGGGTGCCCGCCCGGTGCTTTGTTTTTCCTGCACTGTTACTTAGTTAAGTAATGTTGATTCAGCCGTTGCTGTTCCTGCTTCAAGTTTGGTTAGCTTGACTTTCCTCTTGTTGTGTGTGCTGGTTTGGAATCTCACCACTATCCTTATCTATCCTCCTCTCAAAGTATGTCCGTCTCCTCGGGCACAATTTCCTAGACTGAGTCTAGTAGGAGGGGCACAGAGGGAGGAGTCAGCCCACACTATCAAATTCTTAAAGTGCCCATGGCTCCTAGTGGACCGGTCTATACCCCATAGTACTAAATGGAACCCCAGTATCCTCTAGGACTACAAGAAAAGGATATACCGGTAGGTAATTAAAATACTATTTTCTACTTGCACCACTGTCCACAGGTTATATTCTCCCTCTATAGCAGCCGCGGCTCTTGCCACGGGCAAGCAGGCTTTGTGCCCGGGGCGCCGCTACCCTGAGGGCGCCGCCGGCGCCGTGGCAAGAGCCGTTACTGATCCACCCTCCCTCCCCGCTCCCCGGCCCCCGGCGGCAGCGAGTGCTGTGTGCGCCTGCTGCAGTCGGCGTCGCTGACTGACGCTAGAGGTCAAAATTGACCCCTAGTGTCAGTGCTGCGCTGCTATAGGAGAGACTTCATGACGTCTCTCCCATAGAGAGGAGCCGGCGCCCGGAGACGACAGCAGCAGTGGTCCGGAAGCAGGAGTGAGGCTGGTAAGTATTGTGTCTTTTTGTTTTAGGGTTTCAAAGCGGCGCTACTACAGGGGCACATACTGGAGGCACTACTACAGGGGGCACAGCTACTGGGGGCAGATCTAAAGGGGGCACATACTGGGGGCACTGCTACAGGGGGAACAGCTACTGTGGGTAAATCAACTGGGGGCACAGCTACTGGGGGCACTACTACAGGGGGCACTGCTACAAGGGGCACAGCTACAGGGGGGCACTGCTACAAGGGGAAAAGCTACTGGGGCAAATTAACTGGGGCACAGCTGCTGGGGGCACAACTACAGGGGGGCACAGCTACAGGGGGGCACAACTACTGGGGGCAAATCTACAGGGGGGCACAATAACTGGGGGCAAATCTACAGGGGGGCACAACTACTGGGGGCACATACTGGGGGCACTGCCACAGGGTGCAAATCAACTGGGGGCACAGCTACTTGGGGCACTACTATAGGGGGCACTGCTACTAGGGGCACAGCTACAAGGGGCACAACTACAGGGAGCACTACTAAAGGGGGCACTGCTACAGGGGAAACAGCTACTGGGGGAAAAATAACTGGGAGCACAGCTGCTGGGGTTACAGCTACTGGGGGGCACAGCGGGGCACAAGTACAGGGGGATAAATGTGGGCACGCCCCTTCCCTATGAAGAAGCCACGCCCCTTCCCTATGAAGAAGCCACGCCCCTGCTTTGAGGTGCGCGCCCTCGGCGTGCACCAACTGTATTTTACCTGGGGGGGGAGCGCCACAGAAAACTTTCGCCCTGGGCGCCACAAGGTCTAGAACTGGCCCTGCTCTATAGGTGTCGTGAACACCCACAGAGGGAGGATAGCCTGTGTCACTGGCATTCCAGTGGCGGCGGCATTGTGACCGGTATTTTAACTGCTTCCCTTTAAGACATATACAGATGGAGCCGCGCTCATCTGAGGCGGCTCCATCGCAGGCGTACACTCCCCGCCGTGACTAGGCAATCCGTCCACCTAGTCACACCAGGAGTGCACAGAGACGCTCTCCCATTCTAGTGAAAGGGGCGCGTCTTTGTCATGGGCAGGCGCGCCCAGCCAGACGGAGATGCTCTCTGCAATAGGCGCGCCCGCACAAACATTCTTCAACATGAAATCAATGAGAATTTGCTAAAAAAGAAAAACAAACACTGTCATCATCTATATCCTCTTCAATTTCCAACAACCAGATCAAGGCATAGCCTGAAATAATCATACGTTGTATAATTGTCTTATTAACTTTACTTGCCTAATTAGAGGATATACAAAATGAATTTATCATTGGCATTATGTTATGTGGCCATGGACAGACAGATGTTCTTTAAATCATCGAGGTGGCTAACTCTTCAATCACCTACCATGTGGAGATACTGAGCAAGTTGCATCACACCCAGTGGCGATTTTTACTTATGGGCTGCAGTCCCCCCAGGTAAAATCCGCCACCTCAGCACAGAGACTGTACTGGCTTCACTGTGACTGACAGTGACTTCCTACTGGAAGTCCTACCTGCCAGTCAGAGACACTGCAGGCTGTCCCATTGGGAGGTGTTCCCTCCCTCTGGAGCTACCATACCGGGCTGCGAATAGCAGAGCTGGCTTCCTAGGCAGCTTCTATGGGCTGCAATCGATGCAATCCACAGAACCCGGGAGTTTGCGCATGCGCAGTAACGGCGTCTGAGAATGACATTGTACTATATAGATGCCGGGACCCAGCTGGCCGGCGGCGGCGGATACAATGGAGCAGGTACCCAGCGGCAGTGACAAAGGAGCAGATAGCACAGCCTGCAGCAGCCCCTGAGTTGGCCCTAACCAATATGATGTACTAGGCAAGATTTTGTCTGGTGCCCTCTAGAACCACACTAGTTCTGCCTCTGACCCTGCACCCCTTTCCCAGCACCATCACCCCTCACCCATAGCAGTCCTCATTTTGGTGTTCCTACCCCTTATATTTTGAATAGGAACAGTACACACATTCGGTGCACAGCCCAAAAAGGTATGTGTTCTTGCTGGCAAGGGGCATGGCCACACACTAGTATCCCCAATTCAAATTACGCCACACAGTACTGCAACTTTATTCACATTTTATCATGCGACAGTATCCCTTATTCATGTTACATCACATAGTAGTACCACTTTACCGTATAAATGTTACACTTTACATCCCACTGAATTGCTCTTTATTCACATTGCACAACACCATATTGCTCTTTAGTCACATTCGACCACACAGTAGTGCCCTTTCTAAACGTTACGCCAAACAGTAGAGCACCTTATATACATAATGCCACACATTATTAATGCCCTTATACACATAATGACACACTTAATGGCCCTCATTCCGAGTTGTTTGCTCGCTAGCTGCTTTTAGCAGCATTGCACACGCTAGGCCGCCGCCCTCTGGGAGTGTATCTTAGCTTAGCAGAAGTGCGAACGAAAGATTAGCAGAATTGCGAATAGAAATTTCTTAGCAGTTTCAGAGTAGCTCCAGACTTATTCAGCCATTGCGACCAGCTCAGTCCTTTTCGTTCCTGGTTTGACGTCACAAACACACCCAGCGTTTGCCCAACCACTCCCCCGTTTCTCCAACCACTCCTGCGTTTTGCAACTCGAACGCCGGCGTTTTTCCGCACACTCCCATAAAACGGCCAGTTTCCGCCCAGAAACACCCACTTCCTATCAATCACACTCCGATCAGCACAGCGATGAAAAAGCTTTGTTATGCCGTGAGTAAAATACCTAACTTTTGTGTAAAATAACTAAGCGCATGCGCAGTAAGCGACTAATCACAGTATAGCGAAAATCGGCAACGAGCGAACAACTCGGAATGAACCCCATGATCCCTTACACATATGCTGCACATTATTGGTGCCCTTATACACATAATGAAACATATAGTGCCCTTACACATGTGCCGCACATTATTAATTCCCTTGTACACATAATGATACACATAGTGCCCCTTACACATTTGCTGCACATTATTAATGCATTTATACACGACACACATAATGCCCCTTACACATATGCCGAACGCTATTGCACAACCAACCCACTCACACACAGCACTCACATGGCTGCTAACTCTGTGACCTCTGCTTGGATATAAATGTGTCCTCATACATCTTGCCTCAATGCGCCATGCAGCAGGAGATACCTGGTGTGAGTCAGCTGGCAGCTCTGCTAATGTCGGGCACCTTTTTTTGATGAAAATGTGTATTATTTGGCTAGGATGCACAAGCAACTTCTGCTGATTAAAATTATATGCAACGTGTCTATATTCTGTGTGCGACTCTGGCTGTATCTGCATACGAAATGCTACACACAGAATATAGGCATGCCGCATATCATTTTAATCAGAAGCTGCTTGTGCCCCCTAGGCATACCAAATGCCCTATGCATTTGAATAGTTTGCCTATGCCTAGGGCCATCTCTGAGCATCCCCCCTCCTCCACGAAGGTAGGAGCCGCCACTGCATACACTTATCATGGGTTTTCTTTCTTTGACAAGAGCTGTGCTGTGCAGGTTGGCCTGTTCCCTGGCTGGTAACCCCTTATGGTCAACAAGCATTAGGTCAACAAGGTCAACATTATCATTAGGTCGATATGTAAAAGGTCGACAGTGCTTATGGTCTACAGGTACAAAAGATCAACATGTTCAAATGGTCAACACACATATGATTGACACAACTTTTTAGGTTTTTCTTGCATCGACTACAATTAGGAATAGTTACCTGTGCCGAGCGAAGCGGTAGTGGAGCAAGGCACCTTGCCCGAAGTATGGCGATCGAAGCAAGTTATGCAAGGGGATGCGGTGCAGTAATTGGGTTTTCCATGTGCTTTGACGACAAAAAAACAACACAAAAAAAGCCTAGAAATGTTGTGTTGATTTTTGTTGTGTCAACCTTTTTTTTTATGTTATCAAGCTTTTGTACCTGCAGACTTCTTCCAGTGTCTACCTTTGACTTGTCGACCTGATGACCCTGTTAACTTTTTGACTATGTCGACATTTTTCATATACTGTAGGGTCGATCTAGTGACCGTCAACCTAGTAGGGTCGACCTAATGATCCATAACCCCTGGCGTGTCATGCTCTAAAATATCGTACATAAACATTTCAATAATTTTCAATGATTTGTATTGGGTGCTGTAAGCCATGAAATACTGTACTGCTAAATCTTACTTGTCCTATATAATAAAAGGCTAACGCTGCTCCTCACCTCGATGGGGGCATTCAAGTGTTTTGTGCGCTGGCAGATACTAGGTGTCACCTGACAGAGCAATTCAAGTGTTGTTCCGTTTGGGCATGCATAGCCGTCGGCACTGACATTACTGTTATGTTGTTCCATCATTTTGGCGGGCTGGTTACTAGTGAGATAAGACTGTAGCAACCCAGTTTTTACACTAAACATAGACTAATCACAATAAGAAGCATTTGTATCTTAGACTATGGGAAATTGATGTTAATTATTTAAGAAAATCTATAATTTCTCCCTTTTGTTTTAAATGCAACAAACGCAGCACAAAACTCATATACACAGTTGTTCACATTGTGGTAGGTGGATACTAGCATAATAATATAAAGAAGTGTGAGCTGCACAAGATAATATGGTGTGTTTACAGTGTTAGTTGAAAAAGATGTGTCAAGATCACTGGAATAGTGGTGGAAGGCAGGTATATGTGCCCTAGGCTTCTAAGGGTGTGTTAAAAAGGTGTCAGTCTTATCATTGCTCGCTCACGCTGTCTGGGGAAAGAGGAGAGACTGTGGAGTCTCTGAGAGAGAGAAACCTGATATTGAAAACCAATGAGCATGTCCACCAATTGGTGTTGATGTTTTGACTGTCAATCAAAACACTGCAGATCTTCTATTCCACACCCATTCCAGCTGCACAGGGCAAAATTGCCAATAGACAGATGTAATTTACCACAATATGCAATGCTAATAAAACGCACTGTCTGTCAAAAATCTAACAGCTATTAAGTGGTTGTTTATACAGTATGAGCCACTCGGATCATTATCATCAGCTTGTATCTTTCCACCAAATAAAAAGGAAGATGTGTCCAAGTGTAAATGGGCAACATCTCCAGGACGTGTGCAACACTTACATGTACACACCCATACCATGCTCACTTTACGTTTACCTGCCTCAGATCCACCTCTCAAAGTATGAAGGTCCACAAGAAGACATATTTTGGCGTACATGCACAGTGCATATGTAAATGTATATTTTTACATGCTATAGGTTGATAGGCAACATTGCGCTCACCTCAACCCATTAAAGCAAGACTGGGGTGCAATATATGAAAATTCATATACATATCAGAGGAGTTAGCTTCCATCCCCTTATTCCAACATCACAATATTGTTTGGGGTAGTCCTATGACAGTCCTATGACAGGAACACCTGAAGCCTCATCCCCCCATTTCATGCCACCATACAGGTGTCTGTCCAGCCTCCCCGTAGCATTATCTGTAACTGGGAAAAATAACAAGGTGATACCCCTTTCACACCGCAATAGCCGTCTCGCGCCCGGGAGCCGTTCACGGTGCTTCCCGGGTGCAACCCACCTCAGTCCCCTTTAGACTGATGTCTCCAGGATATTGCCGGGTTGGTGACATCAGCGGTGACGCATGTAGGAGCGGCGCTTAGAGATCAGATGATCTCCAAGTTCCGCCGGTCCATAACATGTGAATGGGAAACGGGTCGTATCGACCCGGCAACCCGTTCACACCACACACAGCGACCAGATTTGAAACCGTGTTCAACCCTGGTCGCTACCAGGGTTGAAATACCGGGTTGCTTGACCCAGGATATTTCTCCTGGGCCCTTTCAGACCACACAGCAACACGAGTTATGCGCGCTTATGTGCAGTAACTCGGGATACAAGCTGGTGGTCTGAAAGGGGTATGAATGGGGTGAAGGAAATTAATAGGCACTTTGAGTAATTATTAATCTTCTTCAAAACTACCTGCCCAATGAGGAAAAAAGGTGTAACTTTATATGGTTAGGGCATGTGTCTTCAACGTGCGGCCCTCCAGCTGCTGGGGAGCTACACATCCCAGCATGCCCTGCCTCAGTTTAGGCATGCCTTAATAGCAAAACTGTGGCAGGCATGCTGGGATGTGTAGTTCCATAGCAGCTGGAGAGCCGCAGGCTGAAGACCCATGGGCTAGGGTTGCTGTTTTAAGAATTATCACTTTGAGATATTGTATTTAAGAAAGAATTTGGACATTCATTTAGAGAATCATGTTTTATTTTACCATTAGCTTTATCCCTAGCTTCCAATTAAGTGTGTTTTTGAATTGCTTTGATGTATTAATGTTTGATGAATTGCGACTATCCATTTAAGTTATCTTCGTCTTATCATTTTATCATATCTTTTATCACTCAAGTTTATCATTTTTTTTTTTTTTTTTTTTTGAAAGAATATTTTATTGGGTGAAATAGAATTAGGTTACAACTCGTGAGGGAAAAACAGCAGGCTTATTATGAAATCTTAGCCAAACATCGTTATACTGTAACAAGCGTCTGCGGTTTAATATATATCATCGAAGATCAATAGGAGTGTAACTCATTATAACATTGAGATAGAATTTAACATTTTATATATGTGGAGAAGAATATACTGGTTAAAAATCTGATAGAAAAAATATGTGTAGTAGATTGTAGGAAAGATGGAAGAGGAAAATAGTATAGAACTTTAGTGATTATGTATGGGGAGAGACAGGAAGGTAGTAAGGGTGCAGATAAAAAGAATAAGAGAAAGAAAGGGGGAGAGAGAGGGTGATAGAGTGGGTGGGGGGAGGTAGGATTGGGGATAGGAATTACAAAATCGGAGATGCAATCATAAGATACAAGTAGTGGGGAGGGGGGGGGTTTGCCAGTCGGGGTGTAGCATCATGCTAGGTGAATTCAGATGATTTTAGATGGTTGACAAGGGAGGTTCGGCGTTGTAGTAATCGGTCCAAAGTGACCAAACGCGGATAAATTGAGTCGGGGTGTCATGAAGGACCGAGGAGATTCGTTCCAGCCTGTAAGTTGACCACATGGCGTTGATAGTAGCAGGGACGGGAGGGGGGGTTGTGGATTTCCAGTGCGATGCGATCTGACACTTCGCTGTGTTAAGTATGTGGTTGATTAGTTTGAGCGTGGGACGTGGAAGGTTGGGGATCGGTCTGGCTAAGAGAGAATAAAAGGGTGAAGAGGGCATGTCAAAGTCAGTGATATGTTTAATTAGTTTGTGTATTTCCTTCCAGTATTGACTTATAACAGGACACGTCCACCAAACGTGTAATAAGGATCCTCTCTGGCCACATTGTCGCCAGCAAAGATCCGAGGCATCAGGGAAAATTGCACGGAGTCGGGTCGGCACCAAATACCATCTGGTATATAGTTTGTAAGCATTCTCTTTAATGCCCACTGAAATTGAGCATTTTGATATGGCCAGTTTAATTAGGGACCAGTCTTCGGGGGTGAGAACCTCCCCCGTGTCATTCTCCCATGCCAGTTCGTGGGATTCCTTAGCAGGTTGATTGTGTGATAGCAAAATCTGATAGATTGACGAGATAAGACCTTTAGATAAGTGATGTGAGCGACACAGGGATTCGATAGCTGAGGTGTGTGTGAGGGGAGTGCCTGGGGAGGAACGGTGAAGCGAGTGGTGGAAGTGTCGGATTTGTAAAAATTGGTAAAATACTCTGTGGGGAAGGTTAAAGCGCGATTGTAGATTAGCAAAGTCCGGGAAGGTATGTAGGGGAGCTAGATCCAAGGGAAACAAAATATTGTGGGCAGTCCAATGTGGGAAATGACAGTGGTCTATACCAGGAGTGAAGATAGGATTGTTCCATAAGGGGACCAGGAGGGGGTGAAATGAGCGGAGTTTGTATAATCGTGTGCAGTAGTCCCATATGGATAGCGTGAATCGTATTGTGGGGAGCATAGTTGAGGTTGGTGGGCGTTGTGTACGCAGGCACCATAAGAGGGTGGAAGGGGAGTATACCGATAATGTGTGGGCTTCTATATGTGTCCAGACTTTCTGGTTGGGCGGGGCGTGCCAGTGAATGCATGATGCTAGGTGGGTGGCTCGGTAGTATTTGATTAGATCAGGTATGCCTATACCTCCTGTGGATTGATGTTTGTGTAGTATTCGCATCTTAACTCTTGTTTTTTTGTTGCCCATATAAAATTTGAAATGTCGCGCTGCAGATTTTTAAGGATTGACGTAGGGATGTGGATTGGGAGCGTCTGCCATAAATATAATAAGCGGGGTAGAACGTTCATTTTGACCGCCGCAGTACGTCCGAACCATGAAATATATTGTTTATTCCACGCTAATAAGTCCGTTTTGATAGAGGCAAGCAGTCTTGGGAAGTTGGCTGCGTATAGTCGGGGATACGATTTTGTTAGATAGACTCCCAAGTATTTAAGCTTCTCAGGTTGCCAGCGGAAAGGGAAGTTCATTTGAAGTAGTGTTAAGTCTGCGTGTGGGATGTTGATGTCTAAGAATTCTGTTTTATCTGTGTTGATGTTATAATTTGAGTGTGAGCCATAAATGTGAGTCTCAGCAAATAAGGTTGGGAGGGAGACAGTGGGGTTGGTCAATGTCAATATTACATCGTCCGCATACATTGCTATCTTGTGGTCCGAGTGACCTACTCCTATACCCGTGATATTGCTATTAAGCCTTATTCTGGCTGCGAGAGGTTCCATGACAAGGGCAAACAACAAGGGAGAGAGGGGGCAGCCCTGTCGGGTGCCGTTTTTTATTAGGAAGGGCTCGGAGGCGAGGCCATTTACTAACACGGAAGCGGAAGGGTTGTGATAGAGGGAGTTAATACCATTGAGAAAAGCGCCTCGAAATCCCATATGGTGTAGGGTTTGAGTCAGAAATGGCCAAGCCACCCTTTCAAAGGCTTTCTCAGCGTCGAGCGCCACCACCAGGGTCGACAGCGAGCGGGTTGTTGCTATTTGAATAAGGTTGATCAGACGCCTCGTATTATCGGAAGCCTGTCTGTTGGGGATAAAGCCCACCTGGTCTGGGTGAACCAAGGACGTCAATATAGGGGAAAGGCGCATGGCAAGAATCTTAGCGAAAAGTTTTAAATCGACATTTAAAAGAGAGATAGGCCTATAATTGCCCATCTCTAGTGGGTCTCTCTGCGGTTTAGGGATAATTATGATGTTGGCCCTGGTGGTGGCGTCATCGAGCGTGCCTCCCTCCAGTAGTGAGTTGAAGAGGGGGCGAAGCATAGGTAGCAGTGATTCTGCAAATTTTTTGTAGTATAGGGCGGTGAAGCCATCAGGCCCTGGCGCTGCAGAGCGGCGTAGCGATTTGATGGCTAATCTAATCTCTTCATCAGTGATCGTTGCATTAAGGCTTTGAAGCTGTGCCACGGATAACGTGGGTAGAGAGCATGAATTCAAGTATTGGGTAAGAGAGGTGATATCTGATGGTACGGTAGAGGGGTTGTGTGAGAGATTGTAAAGTGATTCATAGAATTGGCGGAATTGTCTGGTCATAACTTGAGGGTCATGGGTAATAGTGCCGTCTGTGCATTTTAGTTTAAGAATACGGTTGCGAGTGCGTTTAGCTCTCAGCTTGCGAGCCAAGATGGTGTCTGCTTTATCTGATTTTTCATAAAAAGTTTGTCGAACCCACAAAAGAGTTTGTGCTGCCTTTTTAGATAAGATTTGCGATAGTTGTCCCTTAACAGCAAGTATCTTTAGATAAGTGCGTCTTTTAGGATGATTGTGGTGTAGGTCTGTCAGGGATGTTAGTGTCTTTTCTAGCTCTAGTATGCGTGACATCTCTGACTTCTTAGATGCAGCTGACAAATTGATAAGGGTGCCCCGGAGGGTAGCCTTATGAGCTTCCCACAGGATGGATGTGGGGATATCAGGGGTAGTGTTGAGGGTAATAAAATCCGTGAGAGCTGTAGCGATAGTCTCAACATTTGATTGTTTCAAGAAGAGGGATTCATTCAGTCGCCAGTGGCGGGTAGGTCGGGGGCCTATATGAGAAGAAATTTCTAGTTCGATTGCTAGGTGATCTGACCATGGTATAGGGAGGGTCTGAGCGCCTACAAGAGATTGAGATGTGGCACGGTCTACAAAAAAGTAGTCAATGCGAGTGTGTAGGTCATGGGGGGAGAGTAATGTGTGAAACCTCTCGCGTTGGGGTATTGTACTCTCCATGCGTCATATAGATCGTGAAGGGCCAATCGTGACATGAGCGCCTTAGATGTCTTGGCGTGTTTGGGGGGAGTGTTAGAGGGGCGTGATCTATCTAGTTTGGGGTCCGTGATAGTATTAAAATCCCCTCCTATAATGATAAGTCCTCGGGGCATCTGGGTAAGTTGATTAAAGAATGTGGCATAGAGGGAACCTTGTTGGTCATTAGGGGCATAGACTGAGGCCAATATAATTGGGGCGTTGTTATACGTACCCTTGAGGATAAGAAAACGACCCAGTGGGTCGGAGATAGAGTCATGTATGGTGATAGGTGTGTTGTGGTGGATGAGAATCGCAGTACCTCGACGTTTAGCGTTCATGGAGGAGTGAAAGGCCGTGGGATATTGTTTGGTCGTGAGGGAAGAATGGGGAGTCTTGAGATGTGTCTCTTGCAGCATTACAATGCTAGATTTACGCCTGTGGAGGTATTGGATGGCCATAGCCCTTTTGGTTGGGGAGTTAAGACCGTTTACATTGAGAGTTAAAACTGTCAACTTCATGGTGGGTCAAAAGAATAAGAGCACAGTAGCAGATGGGGTTCACACCCCGACTGGCGGGAAGGGCAGGGGGGGAGAACATGGAGAAGGTTAAAGATAGTGAGAGAGGGGTTAAGAATCGGGGGGGAGAGAAGGGGACCTACTCCTATAGTGGAGCTAGGTCCATTGTAGACAGAGGGAGTGTCGTTCTGACACATCCATCTGAGTGTGAGGGTGTGTAGAAACAGCAAAATTCGTTGAACGTGAAGCTTAGTGAACATATCAAGTTAACAACTAAAAAGAACGGGGTGGCCTAAGGGAGAACAGGGGTCAATATCAGCATGTTAACATATTAATGCCTGAGGCAAGAGGATAAAGAGAAAAGGAAAGAAAAAGGGCGCCAGGATTGTCTATAGGACAATTATCAAACTTATTGTTAAAGAGCATCAAGAAATATATGAAGAATTAACATTAATAGAGTGTGGGGCAGAGTTTTCTATGTTAGTATGACTAATGTAATTAATGTAATTAAGCCGGGGTCCATTCCTTCGATGGTGCCACGGGTCTAGAGGGTGAAGCAGGTTGTCGGCATATTTCTGGAACATCTTCTAGGAGACCAAACGACTTCAGTAAATCGTATCCTTGATTTGGGGTCTTGACAGCGTGGGTCGTGCCATTTCTGTTGACCAATAATTGGAAGGGGAAGCCCCACTTGTATTTAATAGAGTGGGTCCTCAAAGTCTTGGTGACATTCAATAGATCTCTCCTTTTCTTTAGGGTCGATGGTGCCAGGTCCTGAAAGAGTTGAAGCTGAGACCCAGAATGGGAGACCGTTGAGAGCCCTCTAACAGCAGTCATAATTTGCTCTTTCGCTTTAAAATAGTGAAAGCGGAGGATAACGTCCCGTGGTGGTTGGGTCGAGGGCGGTTTTGGGCGGAGGGCCCTATGGGCTCGGTCCAAATGAAGAAGGTCCACTGAGATGTCAGGGCTTATGTGGAGAAAAAGGTCCTTTAGGTAGGCTGGTAGTGCGTCGGCAGTTATTGCTTCCGGGATGTTGCGTACGCAGATGTTATTCCGCCTATTTCGGTTTTCAATATCCTCGAGCTGGTCTTTATATGTTTCCATCTCTGCCCGTAGATCCGTAAATTCTCGATCCATGACGCTTTGGTATTGGCAGATTTCATCTACCTTCTGTTCGAGAGTGCCCGTTCTGGAACCTAGGTCTTCCAATTCCGATTTAAAATCTGCTAGGGCCGATCTCATCTCTGACTGTATCGTTTTAGTGACTATGGTGATCACATCCTGAGCCGATAAAGGGGGGTCGGTACGAGAGGCACCAGCCATGTTCAGAGCGCTTTCAGCTCCAGGTGATTGTTTCGGCAGAGAACCTGCTTTTTCCCACGCCCTGATAATACTGATTTTGGATGGAGCAGGGGCCTTTCGGCGCTTCTGTGGCATTCCGTGAGAAAAAATAAAAGTGAAAATGGAAAGTTCTGCAATACAGAATGAATGTTATGGGGCTTCCCGTGAAAAAATGGCAGTTAAGGTCTCATTGAAGTAGATGCATTAGAGGCAGGTGGTGTTAATAATAGCAGCGTGCAGCTGAGTCCCCGTTCAGGTCAGGCCACCCCATGATTTAGAGGTAGATCTTCATCAGGCGAATTAGAAAAAGCGCATGTAGTGAGGAACTGGGCTCTGTAAGATAGGTATGGAATGGAGGGCGCGGATGAGCAGCACCATCCAGAGGGAGGGGGGGGGGTTCAGGAGCTGTGCTTTGAGACGGTGGTATGTCGGCCGGTGTCTCGAGGGCCGTGTGTGTGTGTGCTCCCAATAAAGCAAAGGCACAGGGTCCCAAGGAATGTCCAGCGGGGTCCCCCAGCCAGGATCCACAGTATTTGATGAGGGCGGTGTTGGTGGTGTGGAGCTGCTGCCTCTGCCACCTCTAAGATGGCCGCCAAGCGGGTCTGTTTAGTGTGCGGGAGTAGAGTGCGGCAGTAGCCTGGCAATTCAGGCAAAAGTGTCCAGTGGTGAGCGGAGCCCTGTGTGGGGCCGCACCGGGCCCGGCCGAGCAGTGCAAACGGTGGTGTGGTGCCTGCTATTGGTGATTGCCACCTCCAATATGGCCGCCGGGCAATTCACTCGTGATTGGAGTGCTAATTTGTGGACAGGGTGAGTGTGAGTAGCTGTGGGGGGTTGTGTACCTTCGGGGGGGGGGGGTCCGGTGGCAGGGAGGCCTCCGTAGCGTGTGTGGAGGGTTGCGTTGGTGGTGTGGAGCTTGCCGCGGCCGGACGTTACCTCCAAGATGGCCGACGGGCGGGTCCGTGCGCCGAGTGTGGAGGAGATGTGGCGAGGGTCGGAGGTCGGGCAGGTCTAGCAGACGCGTCCGGCGGTGAGCGGAGCCCGGAGCCGTCGGGTGGAGAGTCTCACCGGGTCTGTCCGATAGGTGCAGCTTGCTGTGCGGGGTCCGTCCTGGAAGTCTGCCCCTTCCAATATGGCCGCCGGACGGAACACTCCTTGCTGGAGCAGCACCCAGCGCCGTTTATTAGGTGAGTGTTATTATTAGCGGCAGCAGTAGGTAGTTAAGCACCGTTGGGAGGGGAGGTCCTGCATCCGGAGGGTATTCGGTGGCTTGCGGGACGGCAGGAGGCCGCGTCGGGTCCACACCAAAATCGAGGCCCCAGGCTGGAGGGTGCGACTGGGCCTCAATCCGCAGGAGCTTTTTCCAGTTGCTCCCCGATTCTGAGGTCGCAGTCTAAGTTTCCCCCTGAGTGCTGTAGGTGGGGGTCTATAAACTGGGGTACTTTGTGAGGGGTTTTGGTTAAAAATAACCAGTCTAAGCCTCTGGGAGTGGGGAGCTCAAGGCAAGTGTGTCTGTTCCTCACAGTAGCTAGGCCACACACCCTCAAGTTTATCATTTTTATATATAGTGATATAAATAAAAGGCTTTGATTTTATTATTCACTATCTCCATTCCTCGGAGGTCTCTAAATTAGAGTGAGCGCCTTAGGGTGTTTTATTTCTTCATTTGCTGATTCTGAAGCAGGAAACATACATATATAATATTAACAACTGCACATGAATCTGAATTAACAGCAATATAGCCAAATATTTTATTATATAGTACAGTATGTATTTGATCTTAAATGGCTCACCTGGTAACCCTAGGAAGACTATACACTAACTATAGTAATCCTATTACTCAATCATCCATCCACTTTACCAAGGCATATTGGGCCAGATGTAATAAAATCCGAGTTGGCCGAGGTGCGGGTTCCTGGCCGAACTCAGACTTTTTTTTTAAAGCGGCAATCATGTACAAGGCAACACTATGCCCTGTAAACGGGATGTAGTTATGTGACGACCGCCGGTCACTATACTGATGCCGGGATCCCGGCCGCTTCTGAGCCTGACAGTCGGCATGCCGACTAACAGGGACTATTCCCACTCTTGGATGTCCACGACACCCATAGAGTGGGAGTAGAACCTGTGGTGAGCGCATCGAACCACCGAGCCTGCTGTGTGGCATGTGCAGTGAGCCTGCAAGGGGCTTCATTGTGCTCGCTCCCACTCACTGGCAATCTAAAGATCGGGATGCCGGCGTCGGTATGGTGACGGGAGAGATCCCAAACGCCGGTCATCCGAATCCAACCCTTGTAATTGATTTCCGCTTTAAAAAAAGTCCAAGTACGGACAGGCACCTCCAGCCAACTCAGACTTCATTACATTTGGCCCCTCATCTCATTCTGGTTTGTAGTTCATATTAGACAACTTAGGGGTATATGTATAAAAAGCTTGGAGAGATGTACTATAAAGTGGAGAGAGATGAAGTACCTCTACCAACCAATCAGCTTGTAACTATAATTTTACATGCTGTGTTTGCAAAATGGCTGATTGGTTGGCACATTATATCTTTCCACTTTATCTTTCACCAAGCTTAGATAATTCTTTCCCTTACAATTTTGACTTAATCATATGAAATGATACAAATCAAGAAATACTTTCTTACTAGTTGTGGTTTACCTATTGTTTTGAAATATATACTCAAATAACTGACTTTTGTGTAGTAAATGTTTATAATATGGAAGAGGATTTGTATCATAAATCACAAAAAAAATTAATTGCTATATTCTCAGCTGATTGTGATTGCCCCGCCAATAACAACTCTCATATTTATAAAAAAAAGAACTTGCCAGAATAGCTCCAATGATATCAAGCTGTCAATCAGAATACTTACTTTCAAGTTTTGGACCCAACATAGGTTATGCACAAACCATTAGATTGCACATGGGGCCTAGGGGGTAATTCAGACCTGATCGCATGCTAGCGTTTTTTGCAGTGTAGCGATGAGGTCAGTACTGCGCATGTGTATGTACTGCAATACCCAGGCGCGTCACACAGGTACAAAGCAGATCGCCGCTCAGCGATGGCTTTGTGCGAAGAATCCATTTGCACAGGCGATCGCAAGGAGATTGACAGGAAGAAGGCGTTTGTGGGTGGCAACTGACCGTTTTCAGGGAGTGGTGTCCATGTGTTTGCAGGGAGGGTACCTGATGTCAGTTCCGGTACCGGACAGGCTGAAGTGATCACAGCGGATGAGTAAGTCCGGGGCTGTGCAGCAGGGACGTGCAGTCAGGGGAGGCAGTGCCTCCCCTGTGATTAATTATTAAAATCATGCAAAGAAGATACTTATGACACATAGTCTGTGTCATAAGTATCTTCTTTATTTAATTCTAATAATTTGATGCATTTAAATGACTTTGGGAGGCACTGATAGCAGTGCCTCTCATGGATAATGGGAACGGGGCAGAGCGGGGGGCGGGGCCAAACACTGGGCTGTAAAAGCCCATTGAAACAAAGCAGGAAAGCGGCACTGAAACAAGTGCCTCGCTGACAGGGACACCACCCCCATATCAGCGAGGCACCTGTGATTGGGCAGCGGATCCAGTGCTGGATCCGCTGTCCAATCACCAACACGACGCTGGAGGGGGAAGAGGCGGCGGGACCCGGCGGCTGTGACTGGCGTTGGAGCGACGGGCCTGAAGCAGGAGTGAGGGGTGAGTTCTATGTTTGTATGTTTGTGTTGTCTTGTCCCCGTAGTGCTCACCTCTCCTCCTGGCCCTCCGCCACCAGCTGCTGCCGCCTCCTTCCTGCCTGCGGCACTGTGACTTGTGTTGCCAGGCGCGTCCCGTTGCTAAGCAACGGGCCTGGGAACTGTCTGTGAGTGAGAGTGAGCCCTGGACTTCTCTCTCTCTCTCTCTCTCTCTCCTGTAAGTATTTATTTCTATTCTTGTTCCAGGTGCCTGGTTCCTATTGGATTCTACTGGACAAGTGGACGTGACCGGCGTGGGATGTAGGTAAGTATGTGTGAGTATGTAACTGTGTTTTTAATAAACTTTTACTGTCACAGTGTGCGAGTTGTGTTTTTATTTGGGTATTTTTTGTTGTTGTAGAACTACAGGTACCAGCAGGCTCGTTATTTCCCCGCATGCTGGTATTTGAGGTTCTCCAAGTACCAGCAAGCGGGGGAGGCTTGCTGGGCCTTGTAGTTCCACAACAACAAAAAATACTCTTTTTTTTACACACTTATGGCTATCAGCCTGGCACCCACCGCCTAGGGGTGCTGGGGACAGCCTCGGGCTTCACCCCTGGGCCTTGGGTGCCTGGAGGGGGGGACCCCTTCATTTAAGGGGTCCCCACACCTCCAGGGAACCCCGGCCAGGGGTGACTAGTTGGGGGGGTAATGCCACGGCAGCAGGGACCTACGTAAATGTGCCCCCCGGCTGTGGCATTATGTCCCTGGCTAGTGGAGCTCGGTGCTGGTTTCAAATATACGGGGGACCCCTACGTCTTTTGTCCCCCGTATTTTTTGGAACCAGGACCAGACTAAGAGCCCGGTGCTGGTTGTCTAAACACGGGGGATCCCCTGTCCAATTTTTCCCCAGTATTTAAACAACCAGGACAGTCTCAAAGAGCCCGAGGCTGGTTACACTTAGGAGGGGGGACCTCACGCATTTTTTTTTTAACCCATTCAGACCCTTTTCCATTAGGTTAATGGAAGCCCTGGACAACAAAATTGCATTCATGTCCTCCTCCCACTCCCTTCCCAGTCCCAAACACTATTTTTTTTCTATAAAAATGTACAATATATCACAAGTATGATGAGCAGGCAGGCAGCGGGCATTGGCGGCATCGGACTGAGATGCAAATTAGTGGCGGAGGGCTGGGCCAGTTGATGGTGGGTGAGTTTGTAAGCCATTGGCGGTGGCAGAGGGCATCGACTCTGGGTCAGTAGCGGGCATTTACTCGGTGGCGGTAGGGGTCATCGGCAGATTCGGTGGACATTATGGCTGTAGTGCCTCACCAGCCACTGACCTCACCGCACGCCACTGCTGTGCAGAGACTGTTTGTACGGCTCTGCTACACATGCGTTCGCACACTTGCAAAGTGAAAATACACTCCCCTATGGGTGGTGACTATCTGTTCACAGTGCTGCAAAAAAAACCTAGCAAGCGATCAGGTCTGAATTAGACCCCTAACTCAGATTTGATCGCAGCAGCAAATTTGTTAGCAAATGGGCAAAACCACGGGGGTCATTCCAAGTTGATCGCTCGCTGCCGTTTTTCACAGCGCAGCGAACAGGTTACTACTGCGCATGCGTATGTACCGCAATGCGCACGAGTGTCATACGGGTACAAAGCGGATCGTTGCTGGTTGATGGATTTAATGAAGAATCCATTCACACAGCTGATCGCAAGGAGATTGACAGGAAGAGAGCGTTTGTGGGTGTCAACCGACCGTTTTCTGGGAGTGTTTGGAAAAATGCAGGCGTGTCCAAGCATTTGCAGGGCGGGTGTCTGACGTCAATTCCAGGACCATAAAGACTGAAGTGATCACAAGGGCTGAGTTAAGTCCAGAGCAAAAACTTTTTCATCCCGGCTGCACACGCGTTCGCACACTTGCGAAGTGAAAATACACTCCCCCGTTGGCGGCGACTTTGCATTTGCACGTCTGCTAAAAGTAGCTAGCGAGTGATCAACTCGGAATGACCCATTAGGTGCACTACAGGGGGGGGGGGGGGGGGGCAGATATAAAATGTGCAGAGAGAGTTAGATTTGGGTGGGTTATATTGTTTCTGTGCAGGGTAAATACTGGATGCTTTATTTTTACACTGCAATTTAGATTTCAGTTTGAACACACCCCACCCAAATCTGACTCTCTCTGCACATGTTATATCTGCCCCCCGCTGCAGTGCACGTGGGGGGTCATTCCGTGTTGATCATAGCTGTGCTAAATTTAGCACAGCAACGATCAGGAACACAGAAATGCGGGAGGACGCCCAGCACAGGGCTAGCCCACCCCGCATCTCAGTCCATGCCCCGTCACTGAAGTACAAAAGCATCGCACAACGGCGATGCTTTTGTGCTTCAGGAGTAGCTCCCGGCCAGCGCAGCTTTTGCGGGCAGGCCGGGAGCTACTCGGCACTGCACGGCTCGCAGCGGCTGCGAGTGACATTACGCAGCCGCTGCGGCCCGCCCTCCCGCACAGCACGTCCACGCCTGCGTTGGCTGGAACACGCCCACAAAACGGCAGCCGAACGCCGCCGTGCCGCCCCATCCTGCCCAGCCACTGTCTCTGCCTGTCAATCAGGCAGAGGCGATCGCTAGGCAACGACAGCCGTTGGCTGTCAGCCATATGCCGGCGCACTGTGGCGCTGACGCATGCGCAGTTCTGATCTGATCGCTGCGCTGCGATAAACTGCAGTGAGCGATCAGGTCAGAATGACCCCCACGGTTTTACCCATTTGCTAACAAATTTGCTGCTGCGATCAGATCTGAACTAGGCCCATGGACAAGCAGCCAACAATTTTTTCTAGATATTGTAGCCAAAAAGCTATCTATCCCTGAGTAAATATTGTGCGTGATCAATATAACAAGCAGTAAGAGAGAGAATTGTACATGTTGAGCTAGTAACTTGGACAAATAATGATGAAACAGAAAATATATAAATGTTCTATTGGCATGCTGTCAAGTACTTAAATAAATAGATCTTTCATCTATAATTGTTGGTTTGTCACTCACAAATTCCCTGGGGTTATCATTTTGGAATGTTGCTACAGCAAGTGAGACTAGATTTTCCTCTGCCTACGAGATTAAATGAGACTAGGAGCAAAAGTCATGTAATAATGAATTTACTGTGAAATGTGACAATTTTGCTGTGTAAAGAGCAATCTGTTATCTCTTTTATTGGTGAATTGCAAATAGTGCTTCAAATAATGGGGCAGATTTAACAAGGAGTGATACTCTTATTACTTGTTATAAATGTTAAATGGTGCTTTAGCCAATCAGCTCCTAACTGTCATGTTTTTAAATAAATGACAGTTAGGAACTGATTGGCTGGAGCAACACTTATCATTTATAACGAGTGACAACAAAAATATCACTTGTTAAATCTGCCCTAATGTGTTATATAGATGTTGAATATACATATCATCACAAAATCATATATATAATATTAGCATTTTAGGCAAAAAGTGACAGAAATTTTCCAAATTCTTCCAGCAGAACCACAATTAACATTATGAGCGATTATGCACAATTGTAGCAGTGAAATTGCCATAGAAAAATGTCAATTGAATGACGGTGCTTATAGGATACTAGGTGCTTCATCGCGCCCTACGGGCGCTCTTCACACCGTCGCAAGGGGCTACGCCCCCTTAACCCTTGCATGCCTTTCTGGGGTTTAATATTTGTATTATATGGAGTATTACCTGCATTCCTTTGTTAGTTGTTAAATATTGCACAATGAAAGGGCGTGCGATGGTGACGGAGGCGCAGCCCCTTGCGACGGCGTGAACAGCACCTGCAGGGCACGATGTACAGAATGTAGCGGGTGCGGGGGGGACTGCGGATGGTGTCTGTAGATGCTGCGGGTGGAGGGAGGCAGAAGTGGGGGTGGGGTCCGGATGGGGAAGGTTCGGGAGGTGCTGCGCGTGGGGGAGGGGCATAGGAGTGGGGGATGCAGATGGGGGAGGGGTCCGGAGGCACTGAAGGTGGGGGAGGGGCAGGGGTGCCACGGGTGGGAGAGGGGCAGGTGTGGGGATGTTGTGGATGGATGAAGGGTTCCGGAGGTGCTGTTGGATGGGAAGGGACGGGAGTGCCGAGGGTGGGGTAGGGGACCGCAGGCACCATGGGTAGGGTAGGGGCAGGTATGGGTGTTGCGGCGGATGGGAAAGGAGGTCCGGAGGTGGTGGAGGGGCAGGTGCGGGGGTGCCATTGGTGGGGGAGGGGTGGGTGAGAGGGGGACCGCTGATGGAGGAGGGTGTCTGCAGATGCTGCGGGTGGAGGGGGGCAGGTGTGGTGGGAGACATATAAGGGGGGTGAATGGTGGAAGGGGCCTGGAGGTGCTGTGGGTGGTGAAGGGGTGGAGGAGTGGGAGCCACGGGTGGTGTAGGGGGTCTGGAGGCACAGCATGTGGGGGAGGGGTGGAGTGCCGCATGTGGTGGAGGGGAAGGTGCGGAGGTATGGTGCATTGGGGAGAGGTCTGGAGGCGCTGCGGGTACTGTACATGCCATAAAAGGTAGTTGGAGGGTATGCAGTAACAGAGCCAGGACAGGGGTGACAGGGTCAGTACAGGGTTGACGGGGCCAGGACAGGGGTGACAGGGTCAGAACAGGGGTGACGGTGCCAGGACAGGGGTGACGGGGCCAGGACAGGGGTGACGGGGCCAGGACAGAAATGATAGGGACAGGATAAGGGTGACAGGGCCAGGATAAGGGTGAAAGGGCCAGGATAAGGGTGGCAGGGCAAGGCCAGGGGTGACAGGGACATGACAGGACACAGGGCACGGGAGAGATTGGTATTAGGGACAAAACAGTGGTGACAGACAGATGTGTCTTACCGGAGTCACTGCTGCTGGCTGCTGCTGTTCCACTCCAACCTGTTGGGATCTGCTGCTGCTGGAGACTTGGCATGGCTGACTCTCTCAGGCTGGAGTCCTGCTTCCTCTGCCCGTCCGCATCCCTCCCCCCCTACTCAGTCACACACCGCAGACCTCGCGCAGCTGCCGGGCACTGTGGTAAGGTGAGACTGGAAATGACTGGTTAGCCCCCAGGAGATGCTGCGGCTGGAGGGAGGAGGGGGTCATAGCATGCACGTGGCGCGGACCTCACGGCTTCCGGGCACTGTGGTAAGGGGAGACTGGGAGTGACTGGTTAGCTCCCAGGAGACGCTGCGGCTGGAGGGAGGAGTGGGTCAGAGCCTGCAAGCAGCTCGGATTTCTGCAGCGCTACCCGCCAGCTAAAGTGTGTGAAGGAGCTGGGTGCACCTCACTGCGGGTGGCAGCGCAGCAGCTAGCGGTGGGGTTGCCGGGGCTGGAGATAACAGAGGCAGTATGGAACCTGCACAGCGGCAGGTGCCCCACTAAACTGCAGCTAAGAAGCGTGGAGTGTGCCAGAAAGTGACGCTCCTCCGCATCAGAGAGACCCTGCTGAGTATGCCGATGTGGGGGGTCAAGCACACAGTGAGCCGGTGCCCGTCTGTCTGTATGACATACCCCTCACACACCCCCATACCTCCCAAATGTCCCGATTTTCGCGGGACAGTCCCATTTTTTGGGGTCTGTCCCGCTGTCCCACCCGCGGGTCGCAGTGTCCGGCGGTGGGGGGGGGGGGGGGGGCAGTTGGAAAGCTCCTGTACTCGCTGTTCTGCTTAGCAGAGCAGCGTTGAATAGTGGAGACAGAGGGAGAGGGGGCATCAGGGGGTACGGATTAATGGGGGGGTTCCAGCAGCAGAGCCGGATTAAGGTGGGGGGGGGGGCAGGGGATACGTACCGTTGGCCCCACAGTTTTAGGGGACCCCCCGGCTGGAGTAGCTCTGTCCCAGCTCAGAAGCTACCCCCCCCCCCGTCCTGCCAGTAACAGCGGCATTGTGCTACAGTCAGCACACGCTGCTGCGTATTGGCAGGTCTGTGGTGTTGCAGGGAGGCAGTAGTCTCCCTGCTTTCTTCTCCCTGTGCGGGTGTGTAGGGGGGAGCGACCACCTCCTCTGGATTTAGCCCTAGCTGAGGGGCCAAAATCCCATCAAAAAAAGAAAAAGAAAAAGCTAAATTTGCATAAGGGGGCGTGGCCGCGCAGGGCGCGATTAGGCCACGCCCCCAACCCACAGCAGGCACAGCAATGAGATAGGGCTCCCCTGTCACAAGTGCCCTGGGCCCCCCGGACTCATAATCAGCCCCTGGGAGCATGCCAGCAGCTCACAGAGCACTGGGCATGCTCCCTCACTGACGAAAACGGGGACCCTCCCGTGAAGCCACGCCCCCTTTTCGCCGAGTGTGTTTCCCTCCTTCTGCCTGGATAAAGCTCCTGCAGAAAGCTGGGAGGTCTGCACCCCTGCCTGTGCCATGCCCAATGCCCATGCTATCTGCTTCTGCTCCTAGTCTCCTGTAGATTTGGCCAGATCTCTGTGACTCATTTGACTAACTCCGCCCAGTGTTGTAACTCCACCCAGCGTTAGCAAATGAATCACAAGGTCACAGAATAGGGCTATTATATAGGAGATAAGAGCTGTCTAAAAATCAGCACAGCAGATAATAGAATGTAAAGCAGCCAGCAACTGTCATGTCTCTATAGCAGCTTAAAATTAGCGTACAAAATTCTTCGGTCACACTGGTTTGTATTAAAAAAAACAACGTTTTTATAGTTGTCTCTATAGCCTGCCAGTCTGTAAGTTGTCTGTCCATTCTGATTAAGGCCGATTTATCACGGATGCGGATGTGATGTGATCAAATTGTTCTAATCCACAATGCGATAACTAATTACATCATATGAATGTACAGTTGTGCTCATAAGTTTACATACCCTAGCAGAATTTGTGATTTTCTGGCCATTTGTCAGAGAATATGAATGATAACTCACAAACTTTTCTTTCACTCATGGTTAGTGGTTGGGTGAAGCCATTTATTGACAAACAACTGTGTTTACTCTTTTTAAATCATAATGACAACAGAAACTACCCCTGGAGATTTTGGCCTGATAACATGCACACAAGTTGACACAAACGGGTTTGAATGGCTACTAAAGGTAACCATCCTCACCTGTGATCTGTTTGCTTGTAATCGGTGTGTGTGTGTATAAAAGGTCAGTGAGTTTCTGGACTCCTGAAAGACCCTTGCATCTTTCATCCAGTGCTGCACTGACGTGTCTGGATTCTGAGTCATGGGGAAAGCAAAAGAATTGTCAAGGGATCTGCAGGAAAAGGTAATTGAACTGTATAAAACAGGAAAGGGATATAAAAAGATATCCAAGCAATTAAGAATGCCAATCAGCAGTGTTCAAACCATAATTAAGAAGTAGAAAATGAGGGATTCTGTGGAAACCAAATCACGGTCAGGTAGACCAACAAAAATTTCAGCCACAACTGCCAGGAAAATTGTCGGGATTCAAAGAAAAATCCACAAATAACTTCAGCTGAAATACAGGACTCTCTGAAAAAAAGTGGTGTGGTTGTTTCAAGATGCACAATAAGGAGGCATTTGAAGAAAAATGGGCTGCATGGTCGAGTCGCCAGAAGAAAGCCATTACTACGCAAATGCCACAAAGCATCCCGCTTACAATACTCCAAACAGCACAGAGACAAGCCTCAAAACTTCTGGAACAAAGTCATTTGGAGCGATGAGACCAAAATTGAACTTTGTGTCCACAACCATAAATGTTACATTTGGAGAGGAGTCAACAAGGCCTATGATGAAAGGTACACCATTCCTACTGTGAAACATGGGGGTGGATCGCTGATGTTTTGGGGATGTGTGAGCTACAAAGGCACTGGAAACTTGGTGAAACTTGATGGCAAGATGAATGCAGCATGTTATCAGAAAATGAAGGAAAATTTGCACTCATCAGCCCGGAAGCTGCGCATGGGACGTACTTGGACGTTCCAACATGACAATGATCCAAAACACAAGGCCAAGTCGACCTGTCATTGGCTACAGCAGAATAAAGTGAAGGCTCTAGAGTGGCCATCTCAGTCTCCTGACCTCAATATCATTCAGCCACTCTGGGGAGATCTCAAACGTGCAGTTCATGCAAGACAGCCCAAGAATTTACATGAACTGGAGGCTTTTTGCCAAGAAGAATGGGCAGCTTTACCATCTGAGAAAAAAAGAGCCTAATCCACAACTACCACAAAAGACTTGAAGCCAGGGGCGGAACTACTGGCGGGGCAGGCAGTGCATTGCACTGGGGCCCCGCCGCACTCAAGGGCCCACAGCCGCCGGCCGGCATTACATGAATGAGTCACAATGACTCATTGTATGTCATGCCGCAGCCGCACACCAGCGCTCCCGTGACCCGCCCGTCATAAGGAACGATTCTGGCCACCCGCACACGAAGGAGGGAGGAGGGTCCGTCCCTCCCTCCCTCATATACAAACAGGTCACAGTCTCTCAGTGAAGGAGAGAGCCGCAGCAGCGCTTTGTTACTGGTGGAGGCGCTGCTCCTTCTTCTCTACTGCCCGGGAAGCTGCACCGAGGAGCCTGAGCCAACAGAGAGGGTAAGTATAATTCTTCTTTCTTTCTTTCTTTCTTTCTTTCTTTCTTTCTTTCTTTCTTTCTTTCTTTCTTTCTTTCTTTCTTTCTTTCTTTCTTTCTTTCTTTCTTTCTCTTTCTTTTTTTATTTGTTGGGACTGCCTGCCGCAATGTGTAAAAAGGGGGGACTGCCTGCCGCTATGTATAAAAATGGGGAATCTGCCTGCCGCAATGTAAAAATGGGGAATCTGCCTGCCGCAATGTGTAAAAATGGGGAATCTGCCTGCCGCAATGTAAAAATGGGGAATCTGCCTGCCGCAATGTGTAAAAATGGGGAATCTGCCTGCCGCTATGTATAAAAATGGGGAATCTGCCTGCCGCTATGTATAAAAATGGGGAATCTGCCTGCCGCTATGTGTAAAAAGGTAGAATCTGCCTGCCGTAATGTGTAAAAAGGGCACGCTATCTGCCGTTATGTGTAAAAGTGTATGGTGTCTGCCGTAATGTGTAAAATGGGGACGCTGTCTGCCGTAATGTGTAAAATGGGGACGCTGTCTGCCGTAATGTGTAAAAAGTGCACGCTGTCTGCCGCTATGTGTAACGAGGGCACGCTGTCTGCCGCTATGTGTAACGAGGGCACGCTGTCTGCCATTGTGTAAAAAGTGTATGCTGTCTGCCGCTATGTGTAACGAGGGCACGCTGTCTGCCGTTATGTGTAAAAAGTGCACACTGTCTGCCGTTATGTGTAAAAAGGGGAATCTGTTCGCTGTAAGGAGTAAAAGGGTCTCTACCTGGTGTAGTGGTGCTACTGTGCGGCGTAATTTGAAGAATGGAGACTACTGTGCACCGTTTTATGAATTGGTATTATTTTGTGGACACACCCCTTCCCCACGAAGCCACGCCACTATGTATTTTTGCGCGTGCCTACGGCGCGCACTGCCCATGGGGTGGACTTGGATGGGATGGGGGGGGGGGCCCCAAAGCATTTTGTTGCACCTGGGCCCACCGCTTGCTTGTTCCGCCACTGCTTGAAGCTGTCATTGATGTTAAAGGGGGCAATACACGGGGGTATATTTACTAAAATTCGTATTTTTCGGAATGAGGTTAAAGTTCAAACACGAATGACATCGAAAGTGTAAATTTGCAACTTTTTGAATTTATTACGACTAATTTACTAAGCTGCCGTATTCTGCATTTTCGTATTTACCGATGTCGATGTCATTCGTATTTTTTGGCAGTGTTTTACGGGAGTGAATTGTAAAATACTGCCGACTTTAACACATTGAATCACGGCCGGATCTGTGAGATCCGTGCTGGGCTTCATTGTGCACCTTTCGTTAAAAAAAAAAATTAACATTTTTTTTAAAAAATGCGTGGGGTCCCCCCTCCTAAGCAAAACCAGCCTCGGGCTCTTTGAGCCGGTCCTGGTTGAAAAAATATGGGGAAAAAATTGACAGGGGTTCCCCCATATTTAATCAACCAGCACCGGGCTCTGCGCCTGGTCCTGGTTCCAAAAATACGGGGGACAAAAAGCGTAGGGTCCCCCGTATTTCAGAAACCAGCACCGGGCTCCACTAGCCAGATACATAATGCCACAGCCGGGGGACACATATATTGGTCCCTGCGGCCCTGGCATTACATACCCAACTAGTCACCCCTGGCCGGGGTACCCTGGAGGAGTGGGGACCCCTTCAATCAAGGGGTTCCCCCCCCCTCCAGCCACCCAAGGGCCAGGGGTGAAGCCCGAGGCTGTCCCCCCCCATCCAAGGGCGGCGGATGGGGGACTGATAGCCTCTTTGACAAAATGAGAATATTGTTTTTAGTAGCAGTACTACAAGTCCCAGCAAGCCTCCCCTGCAAGCTGGTACTTGGAGAACCACAAGTACCAGCATGCGGAGGAAAACCGGGCCCGCTGGTACCTGTAGTACTACTACTAAAAAAATACCCAAATAAAAACAGGAGACACACACCTTGAAAGTATAAGTTTAATACATACATCCACACCTCCAAACATACATACTTACCTATGTTCACACGAGGGTCGGTCCTCTTCTCCATGTAGAATCCATGGGGTACCTGTTGGAAAATTCATACTCACATAATCCAGTGTAGATCGGTCTTCTTCTGTTACATTTGTAATCCACGTACTTTGCAAAATAAAAAAACGAACACCCGACCACGCACTGAAAAGGGCCCCATGTTTTCACATGGGACCCCTTTCCCCGACTGCCAGGAACCCCCCCTGACTTCTGTCTAATAGGGTTCCTTCAGCCAATCAGGGAGCACCATGTCGTGGCACCCTCCTGATTGGCTGTGTGCTCCTGTAGTGTCTGACCGGCAGCACACGGCAGTGATACAATGTAGCGCCTATGCGCTCCATTGTAACCAATGGTGGGAACTTTGAGGTCAGCGGTGAGGTTACTTTCGGTCAACCGCTGACCTCAAAGTCAGCGTTATGTATCTGGCTAGTGGAGCCCGGTGCTGGTTTCTGAAATACGGGGGACCCCTACGCTTTTTGTCCCCCGTATTTTTGGAACCAGGACCAGGCGCAGAGCCCGGTGCTGGTTGATTAAATATGGGGGAACCCCTGTCAATTTTCCCCCCATATTTTTTCAACCAGGACCGGCTCAAAGAGCCCGAGGCTGGTTTTGCTTAGGGAGGGGGGACCCCACGCATTTTTTTAAATTTTTTTTAACACTTTCCCACCCCTTCCCACTGATAAACATGCACAGATCTCATGGATCCATGCATGCCTATCAGAACACGGTAAAAAAAAGCAGGTCTGTTTTTTTTTTAGTACTTTTTTACACTTTCTATTTTTTCACGGCAGTGTTTGGCTATTGCCGGCAGTGTTTGTGAATTACACTTTTTAGTAAATGACTGAGTTCTACCAAATAACAGGCGTATTTGACCGATGGTGTATTTTCATTCGTAATTTTTTTCCTGCACTTCCAAAAAAATACGAATGCCCTCAACACTGCCGTGATTTGAGTTTAGTAAATTCCCGAGATGACACTTTGAAGAAAAAACACCATCTCGGTCAAAATCGGGACCTTAGTAAATATACCCCACGGTGTTAAGAACTGGGGTATGTAAACTTTTGATCAGGGTCATTTGGGTAGTTTCTGTTGTCATTATGATTTAAAAATAGTAAACACAGTTGTTTGTCAATAAATGGCTTCAGCCAACCACTAACCATGAGTGAAAGAAAAGTTTGTGAGTTATCATTCATATTCTCTGACAAATAGCCAGAAAATCACAAATTCTGCTAGGGTATGTAAACTTATGAGCACAACTGTATCAATTATCGCATGCAGGGCAGAGCTTACGAGAAAGCTCTGTCCCTGTGATTCCACTCTGCAGCCTTATCGGGGTAATTATGTGAAAAATACTACGAGTAAGTGCTGTGCATGCGCCGACAGGAACCCCCCCATTGCGACTACCCCTCCCTGTGCCACAACCCCCCCCATCCCCCACACACTACTGCTCATACTCGCCTACACCCAGGAATTGGTGATCTCGCTCCGGGAGGGCTGTCAGTCATCGGATCCTCTGCTTGCAGTGACCCCCGATGCTGTAAAGTGAACTGCCGCTTTGCATCATCCCTTTACAGCATCAGGAGTCGCACAGCAGGACCTGATGACTGGCAGCCCTCCCTGGATCACTGATCACCGGTCCCTTGGTGTAGGTTAGTATCAAGCTTTCATAGTATTGAAATTTCCATTAGGGATTCCACCCAGGGGTGCCGACAGCTCTGCAGGGACATGGTACTGAGAGGGGTGTGGCCAGCCCCTGCTGCTTGTAAAATATAAAAAAATAGGGATATTGGGGAAAACTAGTACGATGGGGTATAGACGGGGTCCAAAAGGAGCCAGTGCAACTGGGTGTGCTGGCTCCTCCCCTCTATGCCCCTCCCATTGGCAGTTATAGGTAAAAACGTGCCCGAAGGAGAAAGGACATATATGAGAGAAGGAACATGAGAACAAAGGGTGGTGAGATTTACACACCAGCACACCACAAACATAAAACAACCAGCACCAGCAACTGCTGGGAACAACAACAGCAACAGCTGAACAGGTAACTATAGAACAAGAACCTTCAGAAAAGTCAACGCACTGAGGCGGGCACCCAGTATCCCTTATGGACTACGAGAAATGGATTTACCGGTAGGTATTAAAAATAGTATTTTAATTACCTACCGGTAAATCCTTTTCTCGTAGTCCGTAGAGGATGCTGGGGTCCACATTAGTACCATGGGGTATAGACGGGTTCACTAGGAGCCACTGGCACTTTAAGAGTTTATTAGTGTGGGCTGGCTCCTCCCTCTATGCCCCTCCTACCAGACTCAGTCTAGAAACTGTGCCCGAGGAGACGGACAACTTCGAAAGAAGGATTTTACACAGATAGTGGCGAGATTCACAGCAGCTCACACATACAAGGCAAACCAAGCTAACCAGCTTGAAAACTCAGCAACAGCTGAATAACTGAACTGAACCAAGTAATAATGAGGTACTTAACTAAGAACCAAGCAGTACTGAACCAAGTAACTACTGCAGGATAACGAAGCGCTGGGCGGGCGCCCAGCATCCTCTACGGACAACAGGAAAAGGATTTAACAGTAGGTAATTAAAATCCTATTTTCTCTTATGTCCTAGAGCAGGGGTTCTCAAACTCGGTCCTCAGGACCCCACACAGTGCATGTTTTGCAGGTAACCCAGCAAGTGCACATGTGTATTAATTACTCACAGACACATTTTAAAAGGTCCACAGGTGGAGCTAATTATTTCACTTGTAATTCTATGAGGAGACCTGCAAAACATGCACTGTGTGGGGTCCTGAGGACCGAGTTTGAGAACCTGTGTCCTAGAGGATGCTGGGGTCCAATTTTAGTACCATGGGGATGTACCAAAGCTCCCAGAACGGGAGGGAGAGCGCGGAGGGTCCTGCAGAACTGATTGACCAAACTTTAGGTCCTCAGAGGCCAAAGTATTGAACTTGTAGAACTTAGCAAACGTGTTCGACCCAGACCAAGTAGCCGCTCGGCAAAGCTGTAAAGCCGAGACACCCCAGGCAGCCGCCCAGAGAGAACCCACCTTACGAGTAGAGTGGGCCTTAACAGATCTTGGACTCAGCAGTCCTGCCGTAGAATACGCGTGCTGGATAGTGAACCGGAGCCAGAGAGAGATCGTCTGCTTAAAAGCAGGACACCCAAGTTTCTTGGGATCATACAGGACAAACAGAGAGTCCGATTATCTGTGACGAGCAGTCCTCTTCACATAGATTTTCAGAGCCCTTACAACATCCAAGGATTTTGACGGAATTGAGGAGTCAGTATCAACTGGCACCACAATAGCACGACCCTGCGCAATAGGTTGGTTGATATGAAAAGCCGAAACAACCTTTGGAAGGAACTGCTGACGAGTCCGGAGCTCAGCTCTATCTTCATGGAAGATCAAATAAAGTGTTTTACAAGACGTCGAGCAGAAGCTAAGACCAACAAAGTGACAGCCTTCCACGTGAGAAACTTGACTTCAACATCCTGTAGAGGCTTGAACCAATTCGATTGGAGGAACTGTAACACCACATTAAGATCCTGGGGTGCCGTAGGCGGCACAAAGGGAGGCTGGATGTGCAGAACTCCTTTCAAAAAATTCTGAACCACAGGGAGGGAAGCCAGCTATTTCTGGAAGAAAATGGATAAAGCCAAAATCTGGACCTTTACGGAACCCAACCTCAGGCCCATATCCACACCTGCTTGAAGGAAGAGAAGAAACCGTCCCAGTTGAAATTTCACTGTAGGAAACTTCTTGGATACACACCAAGATACATACTTTTTCTAAATGCGATGGTAATGTTTAGACGTTACTGCTTTCCTAGCCTGTATCAGGGTAGGGATAACCTTGTTCGGAATGCCTTTCCGAGCTAATATCTGGCATTCAACCTCCATGCCATCAAATGTAGCCGCGGTAATTCTTGATAAGCGATCGGTCCCTGCTGTAACAGGTCCTCCCAAAGAGGAAGAGGCCTCGGATCTTCCAGCAGTAGACCCAGAAGATCCGCGTACCAAGTCCTTCTTGGCCAGTCTGGAGCAATGAGGATTGCCTGAACTCTTGTTCTCCTTATGAGCTTTAGAATCCTTGGAATGAGTGGAAGTGGAGGAAACACGTACACCGACCGGAACACCCACGGAGACACCAGAGCGTCCACCGCCACTGCTTGCAGGTCTCTCAACCTGGAACAATACCTTAGAAGCTTCTTGTTGAGGCGGGAGGCCATCATGTCTATCTGAGGAACTCCCCAAAGATGTGTCAATTCCGTGAACACCTCTGGATGGATGCCCCACTCTCATGGATGGAGATCGTGTCTGCTGAGGAAGTCTGCTTCCCAGTTGTCCACTCCCTGAATGAGAATTGCTGACAGCGCCAACGTGTTTTTCTGCCCAGAGGATGATTCTTGTTATCTCTGACATTGCAGCTCTGCTCTTCGTTCCGCCCTAACGGTTGATGTAGGCCACCGTCGTTACATTGTTCGACTGTACTTGAATGGCACGATCTCGCAGAAGATGTGCCGCTTGGAGAAGACCGTTGTACACGGTCCTTAGTTCCAGAATGTTTATTGGAAGACTGGATTCCAGACTTGACCACCTTTCTTGAAAGGTTTCCCCTTGAGTGACTGCGCCCCAACCCCGGAGACTTGCATCCGTGGTTAGAAGGATCCAGTCTTGAATCCCAAACCTGCGGCCCTCCAGAAGGTGAGACATTTGCAGCCACCAGAGGAGTGAAATCCTTTCTTTCAGCGACAGACGTATATCCTTAGGTGCATATGTAGATAAGACCCTGACCACTTGTCTAGGAGATCCAGTTGGAAGGATTGAGCATGAAATCTTCTGTACTGTAGAGCCTTGTAGGAGGCAACCATCTTCCCCAGAAGATGAATGCACTGATGAACCGATACCCGGGCTGGCTTCAGGACATCCCGGACCATTGTTTGAATCACGAACGCTTTTTCCTCTGGTAGAAACACCCTCTGCACTTCCGTGTCAAGAATCATCCCCAGGAAAGACAATCTCCTTCTCGGCTCCAAATGTGACTTCGGAAGGATCAGCATCCAACCATGTTCCTTTAGCAGACGAGTCATGAGAGTAATGGACTGCAACAAGGTCTCCCTGGTCAATGCCTTTATCAGCAGATCGTCCACATATGGAATTATGTTCACTCCCTGTGAGAACCATCATCTCTGCCATCACCTTGGTGAACACCCTCGGTGCCGCGGAGAGACCGCATGGCAGTGCCTGAAACTGATAGTGACTGTCAGTGCAAATCTGAGATAAGCCTGGTGCGGCGGCCAAATCGGAATGTGGAGGTACGCCTCCTTGATATCCAGGTATACCAGAAACTCTCCCTCCTTTATCCCTGAGATCACCGCTCTCAGAGACTCCATTTTGAACTTGAACTCCCTCAGATAAGGTTTAACGATTTCAAGTTCAAAATCGGCCTGACTGAACCATCCGGATTCGGTACTACAAAAAGGTTTGAATAGTAACCCTTGTTTTGCATATGCGGTGGAACTGTAACAATGACCGCTGACCTTTCCAATTTTTGAATGGCTTCCTGTAGGACAGCCCTGTCTGTCAGTAAAGCTGGCAAGCCTGATTTGAAGAATCGGTGAGGCGGGAGTTCTTGAGACTCAGTCTGTACCCCTTGGATACAATATCCTGTACCCAGCAGTCCAGGCTGGACGACACCCAGACGTGGCTGAAATGTCTGAGCCTCGCACCCACCAGACCGTCCACCAGGCTGTGCGGTCCACCACCCTGGGGAGTATTTTGAGGAAACAGAAGCAGGCTTCTGGTCCTGGATTCTGCACGCCCACCTCTAAAGAAAGTGGTAGGGAGCTTGGACTTTTTTGTCTTAGCGGTCCAAAAGGACTGCGATGCAGATGAAGAAAAGGGTTTCTTCGTAGAAGGTGTAGCTGAGGGAAGAAAAGGTGACTTACCTGCGGTTGCCATGGAAATCCACGCATCCAACGCTTTCCCAAATAGAGCCTGAACTGTGTAGGGTAGGTTCTCCACACTTCTCCTGAATTCCATGTCTGCCGACCATTGGCATAGCCAGAGTTCCCTGCGAGCTGAAACAGACATGGAAGATATCCGTGCATTCAGCGTACCCAGGTCCTTCATGGATTCCACCATGAACCCCGCAGAATCCTGTATGTTACGTAAGAACAGTTCAATGTCACTTCTATCCATTGTATCTAAGTCTTCTAGTAACGTACCTGACCACTTTACTATAGCTTTTGATATCCATGCACAGGCAATAGTAGGCCTTCATGCCGGGATCCGGTCTGAAAATCGACAGTGTCTAGGTCGACAATGTTTAGGTCGACCACTATAGGTCGACAGTCACTAGGTCGACATGGATGGAAGGTCGACAGGGTTTCTAGGTCGACATGTGCTAGGTCGACAGGTCTAAAGGTCGACATGAGTTTTTCACATTTTTTTTATTTTTTTGAATTTTTTCATACTTAACGATCAACGTGGACTACGATTGGAACGATAAAAGTGTGCCAAGCAAAGCGGTAGCGGAGCGAAGGCACCATGCCCGAAGCATGGCGAGCGAAGCGAGCCATGCAAGGGGACGCGGTGCACTAATTTGGGATCCCGGTCACTCTATGTAGAAAACGACACAAAAAATAAATAAATCTTCATGTCGACCTTTAGACCTGTCGACCTAGCACATGTCGACCTAGAAACCCTGTCGACCTTCCATCCATGTCGACCTAGTGACTGTCGACCTATAGTGGTCGACCTAAACATTGTCGACCTAGACACTGTCGATTTGATGAACCACACCCCTTAATGCCACCCCTGAAGCAGTGTATATGGATTTGAGCGTAGTGTCAATCTTACGATTAGCCGGTTCTTTTAATGTGGTAGATCCAGGGACAGGTAAAACCACCTTTTTTGACAGTCTGGAGACAGATGCGTCAACTATGGGTGGGTTTTCTCATCTTTTCTATCTTCCTCAGGGAAGGAAAAGCAACCAGAACCCTCTTGGGGATCTGGATTTTTTTTCTCCGGGGTTTCCCAGGATTTTTCACATAAAGCATTTAGGGGGTCATTCCGAGTTGTTCGCTCGCAAGCTGCTTTTAGCAGCTTTGCACACGCTAAGCCGCCGCCTACTGGGAGTGAATCTTAGCTTATCAAAATTGCGAACGAAAGATTAGCAGAATTGCGAATAGACACTTCTTAGCAGTTTCTGAGTAGCTCCACACTTACTCGACATCTGCGATCAGTTCAGTCGGTTTCGTTCCTGGTTTGACGTCACAAACACACCCAGCGTTCGCCCAGACACTCCTCAGTTTCTCCAGCCACTCCCGCGTTTTTCCCAGAAACGGTAGTGTTTTTTCGCACACACCCATAAAACGGCCAGTTTCCGCCCAGAAACACCCACTTCCTGTCAATCACACTCCGATCACCAGAACGAAGAAAAAACCTTGTAATGCCGTGAGTAAAATACCTAACTGCATAGCAAATTTACTTGGCGCAGTCGCACTGCGGACATTGCGCATGCGCATTAGCGACTAATCGCTCCGTTGCGAGAAAAAAATAACGAGCGAACAACTCGGAATGACCCCCTTAATTCTTTAGGAAAGGTTGCCCAGGTGATGTGTTAGAAATGTTTAACACATCTCTAGTGGCCTCAATCAGGAGCTGCACCCCCTTAGCCAGAGATGCCACCCCCCTCAGCACATCCCCATCACCGTGTGCCGTGTCAGAGTCGGTATCCATGTCATCTTGCATAATCTGGGCAAGCGCACGTTTCTTTGGGAATATGCTAGGGTATTGCGAAGGAATAGGAACAGAACCTGACCAAACAGCCATAGAATTCTTTAAAACCTGAGTTTCCGTCTCAGTATGAGCTACCCTAGTAGAGATCTGAGAGATCATTCCCTTAATAGAAGTCAGCCATTCTGGCTCTTTAATAGGAATCTGAGACAATACATTACGGCCCTCATTCCGAGTCGTTCGCTCGGTATTTTTCATCGCATCGCAGTGAAATTCCGCTTAGTGCGCATGCGCAATATTCGCACTGCGACTGCGCCAAGTATCTTTGCTATGAAGATAGTATTTTTACTCACGGCTTTTTCATCGCTCCGGCAATCGTAATGTGATTGACAGGAAATGGGTGTTACTGGGCGGAAACAGGCCGTTTTATGGGAGTGTGGCTGAAAACGCTACCGTTTCCGGAAAAAACGCAGGAGTGGCCGGAGAAACGGGGGAGTGGTTGGGCGAACGCTGGGTGTGTTTGTGACGTCAAACCAGGAACGACAAGCACTGAACTGATCGCACAGGCAGAGTAAGTCTGGAGCTACTCTAAAACTGCTAAGTAGTTTGTGAGCGCAATATTGCGAATACATCGGTCGCAATTTTAAGATGCTAAGATACACTCCCAGTAGGCGGCGGCTTAGCGTGTGTAACTCTGCTAAATTCGCCTTGCGACCGATCAACTCAGAATGAGGGCCTACATTCCTGGGTATATGGAATGGATTCCTTTGGCGATGAAACATCCTCTGCAGCATAAGACACAGAGTCCCTGGACATGACTATGTGAGAAAACATACACCCACACACACAGGAAAATGTCAGACACAGTTTCCCCCAAGTACCTTCAGAGAAACACAGAGCTTGGAGCCAGCACACACACAGCGCTTCCCTAGGTATAAATAATACAAATACCGGGCGCTGACTGTGTACCTTAATAGACTACACAGTAATTATACAGCCTCCCCCCCTTCTACAACCCCCTGGTACCACACAGGATAGCTGGAGTCATGTGGGGGACAGCTCTCCCTGTCAGCGTCTCTGTAGCTGGATCTGTAGGGAGGAAAATGGCTCTGAATGCTGCTGGGTCCGCTCTGAGGAGAAGCTCCGCCCCCTGAAACATGGCGCTGCTTCCCGCATTTTACATCTTTATACTGGCCTAAGGTATGGTGCTGGCAGCGTTACCGAGGTTCCTGACAGCCTGAGTGACCAGTGTAGGGTATAGGCACTGGCTCAGGGCGCACCTCATAGCGCCGCACTGTGTACCGCTGTGCCTCCGGAGCACAGTTAGTACTGCGCTCCCACCTTGTTGCTGCCATTTTCACACCGGCTCCCCGCTTGCCGGGGCGCTGGTGACCAACTTGCCACCGGAATCTTCTGGCTCTGTTAGGGGGTGGCGGCATGCTGCGGGAGTGAGCAGTCGGCTGGGGCGGCTAATGATCATCACCCTCAGGAGCTCAGTGTCCTGTCAGCGGAGATAGTGGCCATTAACCTCTCAGGGTTGAACACAACTCCCCCCCCCCCCCCCCCCCCCTAAGTCCCACAAAGCAGGGAGGCTGTTGCCAGCAGCCTCCCTGTGCCTATCTCTAATAAAAACAATAGAACTAGAAAAACTCCTATGGAGCTTCCCTAGCTGTGACCGGCTCCTTCGGGCACATTTTCTAAATTGAGTCTGGTAGGAGGGGCATAGAGGGAGGAGCCAGCCCACACTATTAAACTCTTAAAGTGCCAGTGGCTCCTAGTGGACCTGTCTATACCCCATGGTACTAATGTGGACCCCAGCATCCTCTAGGACGTAAGAGAAAATCTTAGGGAAAACTAGTATGATGGAGACTTCCCAAAGTTTCCAGAACGTGCGGTAATGTGCGGAGACTGCTGCAGCACCGCCTGCCCAAACTGGGTATCCTCTTTGGCCAGGGTATCAAACTTGTACAGCTTCACAAAGGTGTTCTTCCCCGACCAGGTAGCAGCTCGGCATAGTTGCAAGGCCAAGACTCCATGGGCAGCCGCCCAGGAAGAGCCCACAGATCTGGTAGAGTGGGCCTTTAGAGACCTAGGAACAGGTAAGGCTGCCGACCCATAGGCCTGTTGGATAGTAAGCCGGAGCAATGGACTGCTTTGAAGCAGGGCAACCCTTTTTCTGCACATCACAGAGCATGAAAAATGAATCCGTTTTTCTGACCCGAGCTGTGCGCTTGACATAGATCTTCAAGACACGCACAACATGCAAAGCCTCCAGAGGAGCAAAAGCGCCAGAACTGGACGGAACCACAATAGGTTGATTCAGACGAAACGCGGAGACAACCTTCGGCAGGAACTGCTGTCTAGTCCGGAGCTCCGCTCTGTCCTCGTAAAAGACCAAGTATGGACTTTTACACGATAAGGCACGCAATTCCGAGACACGTCGAGCAGAAACAGGGCCAGTAACATCACCGTCTTCCACATGAGGTACTTGTCTTCTACCGTCATCAGATGTTCAAACCAGAAGGACTGTAGAAATGCCAACACTACATTCAAATCCCAGGGTGCCGTAGGCGGCACAAAAGGTGGTTGTATGTGGAGTACTCGTTGCAAGAAAGTCTGAACCTCTGGCAATACTGCCAATTTCTTCTGGAAGAAAAAGGAAAGGCTGAAATCTGGACCTTAATGGAACCCAGATGTAAGCCCTTATCTACATAGGAAATGTCCCAAGTGAAACTCAGCAGGCGGATACTTGCGGTCCTCGCACTAAGATACATATCTCCTCCAGATATGATTATATTGTTTTGACGTCACAGGTTACCTGGCCTGAACCTTGGTTGTAATAACCTTCTTGGAAAGGCCCTTGTAAACTAGGATGTTCCGCTCAACCTCCATGCCGTCAAACGAAGTCGCCGTAAGTCCGGGTAGACGAATGGTCCTTGTTGCAGAAGATCTCTTCTTAGTGGTAGAGGCCAAGGCCTTCGACGGACATGTCCAGAAGATCCGCATACCACGCCCTCCGAGGCCAATCCGGGGCAATCAGAATTGCCTGGACACCCTGATTCCTGATTCGCTTGAGCACCCTTGGGAACAATGGAATCGGAGGACACAGGTAGACCAGCTGGTACGGCCATGGGGACGCCAGAGCGTCCACTGCCCTCGCCAGAGCGTCCACTGCCCTCGCCTGATTGACAGGCAGAGGCGGTCGCACAGCGGGAGGGGGCTGGACGTCGGCGTCAAGCCGCCGTTTAGGGGGCGTGGTCCGGCCAACGCAGGCGTGGCCGGACCGTTGGGGGGTCGGGCCGCGGCGGCAGCGTGACGTCTCACGCTGCCGCTGCTGCCAGTGGCAGCGACGATCAACTCCCGGCCAGCCGCAGGAGCTGCTCTGGCCGGGAGTTACTCCACAAATACAAAAGCATCGCCGCTGTGCGATGCTTTTGTATTTGTGCGGGGGGGGGGGGGGGGCAGACTGACATGCGGGGCGGACTAGCCCTGTGCTGCGCGTCCACCCGCATGTCAGGGAAGATGATCGTAGATGTGCTAAATTTAGCACAGCTACGATCAACTTGTAATGACCCCCAAAGAGAGAGAGAGAGAACACCAGCACACCCTGAGCTGCACAGCTCCAGTGAGACTATCAGCTCTGTACAACACAGTAAACACTAACAATTGCAATCCTAAATATGCTCAGGATAGTGTATACAAGCGGCTCTCCCCCTTTGCTACACCCTGTACCAGTTTTCCAGCGTGTTTGTGAGGCAGAAAGCACTGTGTGTGTGCTAGAGATGGCTGCAGTAAGCAGAGGAAGGCGCCAAAATGCCCCAAGTCCCGCTCTGAGGAAGCTCCGCCCCCTCCAATGGCGCCGGAGCTGTACATATTACTTATACTGGCAAAGTCTCCTAAACATCTTAAAACATCACACAAGTGCTAGTCAAGCAGTTTTGTGCCAGTTTACACATGGGGGATCCTAGCGGGACCCCCCAGTGAGGGTCCCGTACGCCACGCCCGTGGTCATTCGCTTCTTGCGGGGCCCCCCGGTTTGTACTCACCACCGATGTCACCTTCAGGCAGCGTTAGAGGTGTGCGGCGTGCTGCGGCTGTGACAGCTAAGGCGCAGTGCCCCGCTGAACAATGGGGAAGTGGCTCTGCACCTCGTAAGGCCGGTGACCGCCCCCCCTCCCCCTCCCCTCCCTTCCTAACTCCCACGGCGCAGGTATGCTGTTGCCCAGACAGCATACCGAATATAATAAAAGTTTTCGAAGGAATTGAAGAAAACTCTCTGGAGCTGCAGAGTGTGCATCCTCTCCTGAGGGCACTTTTTTGTAAACTGCCTGTAAGAGGGGGCATAGAGGGGAGGAGCCAGCACACCCAGTTGAAGAAGTTTAAAGTACACTGGCTCCTGTGGACCTATCTATACCACATTGTACTAGTTTTATGGATGCTAGAGAAAAATACAATGTCTCTGTGGCAACACAGCGCGTGCACAGAGCACGGGGGGGGGGGGGGGGGGGGGAGGGGTGCCAGGACCTATGGGTGGCGGTGGGTGGATGAGCGCGATTGCTTCCCCTCATCACTCAGGGAGACAGGAATAACTGCTGCTGCAGTTGCCTCTCTCCCCAGCACACAGCGGCATGTTCTGGGCTGGGGTTAGAAGCTGCTGTAGCAGCAGTTAGTCCTCTCTCCATGCCAAATGTGCGGCTGTGTGCAGCAGTGGAAAGAGGGAGTGCAGCAGGAACCGGGCAAGAGTACAACTGGGCAAGGGGCACATTTTGGGATCAGTCCACCCCCAGGCACAATGTTATTGGCTGCCTCCCCAGACTGTCTGACCACATAGGCAAACGCAGGAGGGGGGGGGGGAGGTGTTCGTGTGTGTGTATCTGAGAGCTCAGTCATCTACCATAGGGAGAACTGAACCACCATACAGTGGGCGGGATTCAATTCTCTTCACCCCTTTCCACACCCATTATGTTTCTGCCCTCGGGGGCATGGTATCACTATTTCAGCTTGCTACCCTTGAAGTAGCGAGGCACCCAGCCATTTACACGGCTAAACCTGATTACTATGGGCGCGATATGCACAATAATGAGGATCATTTTAGACAGGAGATTGGGCGTGATATATCATTTGAATTCCACCCAGTATGTCTAAAGTACTGTATTATGTAAACTGCACTCTGTTTGGGGAAGACTATAGCTTGTTACATGCTAATTATGCATCCTTCATGGGCTTGCGAAAATGCTCTAAAATCAAACATTTAGAAACACCTCCTTCAGAAAGTCTGGGTTTGCCTCTGGTCCGCCCCACATCACGTCACTGTTGGTGCCACCCTTTTATGTTGGGGCTAGTCCCAATGCATTTAGACAGCCAAGACAACCCCAACATCACCCGCCAACACCTGAATCACAATTTGAAGTCCACAAATCTCCCCTCCTCCTCTACGCCAGCACTTGTAAAATAAAATGAAAAAAAATCACCTGGCCTACTGGAGCTTTGGTGCATCTCCCAACTGTCCCTATTTCAGACACTGTGCCACTGTCCTTCCCGCAGGCTGCAGTGTCCTGCAAGGAAGTGAACCTGGTGGTTGCCCTGTTCCTTGGGGAGCGCTGGACATGCCTCCAATATGACAAAAATGGTGTATGTGCCATGAGGCCACGCCCATCTGTCAGAGGCCACGCCTCTAGCCAACTGAGGCTGCACCCCTTTATTGGCCACTCGTGGCAAACAGTCCCGCTTTAAGATAATTGTAAGTTGGAAGTATGCTTTGTGCAGGGTAAGACTGCAAGTAGCACCCCTAGGCATGCACCTCCTGTGCCTAGTGGTAAATGCACCATCGAAAGGAGGACCTTAAACTGGGTTTCCAGCGTGACTAGCCCAGAACAGCCTGTTATAGCCAGGTGCTGGTTGCAACCTTTGCAGCTAGACCCCACACTCGTCCCTCTGCATAATTCCCAATACTGGTTAATTCTTTTAGGGTAGGGTAAAATAAATATGCACAGTAACACTAACTGGTCCTAATTCAGGCATGATCGCTCGCTAGGGGTTTATTTGCACGGCTGCGAGCAGATAGCCGCCGCCCATAGGGGGTCATTCCGAGTTGATGGATCACTGCCGATTTTCACAGTGCAGCGATCAGGTGAAAAAATAAGAATTTACTCACCGGTAATTCTATTTCTCGTAGTCCGTAGTGTATGCTGGGTACTCCGTAAGGACCATGGGGTGTAGACGGGCTCCGCAGGAGACTGGGCACTCTTAAAAAAAAGATTAGGTACTATATCTGGTGTGCACTGGCTCCTCCCTCTATGCCCCTCCTCCAGACATCAGTTAGGGAAACTGTGCCCGGAAGAGCTGACATTACTAGGAAAGGATTTGGAATCCAGGGTAAGACTCATACCAGCCACACCAATCACACTGTACAACTCGTGATAACTATACTATACCCAGTTAACAGTATGAACAATAACTGAGCCTCTCTCAACAGATGGCTCATACAATAACCCTTTAGTTAAGCAATAACTATATACAAGTATTGCAGAGAGTCCGCACTTGGGACGGGCTCCCAGCATCCACTACGGACTACGAGAAATAGAATTACCGGTGAGTAAATTCTTATTTTCTCTGACGTCCTAGTGGGTACTGGGTACTCCGTAAGGACCATGGGGATTATACCAAAGCTCCCAAACGGGCGGGAGAGTGCGGATGACTCTGCAGCACCGAATGAGCAAACTCAAGGTCCTCCTCAGCCAGGGTATCAAACTTGTAGAATTTTGCAAAAAGTGTTTGAACCCGACCAAGTAGCAGCTCGGCAAAGTTGTAAAGCCGAGACCCCTCGGGCAGCCGCCCAAGAAGAGCCCATCTTCCTCGTGGAATGGGCTTTTACTGATTTAGGATGCGGCAGTCCAGCCGCAGAATGTGCAAGCTGAATGGTGCTACAGATCCAGCGAGCAATAGTCTTCTTTGAAGCAGGAGCACCCAGCTTGTTGGGTGCATGCAGGATAAACAGCTAGTCAGTTTTTCTGACTCTAGCCGTCCTGGAAACATAAAGTTTCAGGGCCCGGACTACGTCCAGCAACTTGGAATCCTCCAAGTCCCTAGTAGCCGCAGGCACCACAATAGGTTGGTTCAAATGAAACGATGATACCACCTTAGGGAGAAATTGGGGACGAGTCCTCCATTCTGCCCTTTCCATATGGAAGATCAGATATGGGCTTTTACATGACAAAGCCGCCAATTCTGACACACGCCTAGTCCAAGCTAAGGCCAAAAGCATGACCACTTTCCACGTGAGATATTTTAGCTCCACGGTCTTAAGTGGCTCAAACCAGTGGGATTTTAGGAATCCAACACACGTTAAGATCCCAAGGTGCCACTGGAGGCACAAAAGGGGCTGAATATGCAGCACCCCTGTAACAACGTCCGAACTTCAGGCAGTGAAGCCAGTTCTTTTTGAAAGAAAAAGGGATAGGGCCGAAATCTTGGCCTTTATGGATCCTAATTTTAGGCCCATAGTCACTCCTGACTGTAGGAAGTGCAGGAATCGACCCCCCTGGAATTCCTCTGTAGGGCCTTCCCGGCCACACACCAAGCAACCTATTTTCGCCATATACAGTGAAAAAGTCTTGCTGTCACGTCTTTCCTAGCCTTTATCAGCGTAGGAATAACTGCATCCGGAATGCCCTTTTCCGCTAGGATCCGGCGTTCAACCGCCATGCCGTCCATACGGTAAGTCTTGGATCAGACAGGGTCCCTGTTGCAACATGTCCTGACTGAGAGGCAGAGGCCATGGGTCCTCTGAGAGCATTTCTTGCAGTTCCGGGTACCGAGTCCTTCTTGGCCAATCCGGAGCAAAGAATATTGTTCACACTCCTCCGTTTATTACAATTCTCAGCCCTTGGGTCTGAGAGGAAGAGGAGGGAATATATAGACCGACTGGAACACCCACGATGTTACTAGTGCGACCACAGCTATCGCCTGAGAGTCCCTTGACCCAGCGTAAAACCTTTTTTATCTTTTTATTGAGGTGGGACGCCATGTAGTCCACCTGAGGCAGTTTCCATCAATTTGCAAAACTGCGTGAAGACTTCCTGATGAAGTCACCACTTACCCGGGTGGAGGTCGTGTCCACTCCCGGAATGAACACTGCTGACAGTGCGCTTACTTGATTCTCCGCCCAGCGAAGAATTCTGGTGGCTTCTACCCTCGCCACCATGCTCCTTGTGCCGCCCTGGCGGTTTACATGAGCCCCTGCGGTCTGACTGGATCAGAACCGGTTGGTCCCGAAGCAGGAACTCCGCTTGACTTAGGGCGTTGTATATGGCCCTTAGTTCCAGGATATTGATGTGAAGGCAAGTCTGTTGGCTTGACCACAAACTTTGGAATTTTCTTCCCTGTGTAACTGCCCCCCACCCTCGGAGGCTTGCATCCGTGGTCACCAGGACCCAGTCCTGAATGCCGAATCTGCGGCCCTCGAGAAGGTGAGCACTCCGCAGCCACCACAGGAGAGACACCCTGGCCCTGGGGGATAGGGTGATTAACCGATGCATCTGAAGATGTGATCCGGACCACTTGTCCAGTAAGTTCCATTGTCCTTGCATGGAACCAGCCGAAGGGGATGGCCTCGTATGATGCCATCATCCTTCCCAGGACTCGAGTGCAGTGATGCACTGACACCTGTTTTTTTTGGTTTTCAATGGATTCCTGACCAGTGTCATGAGCTCCTGAGCTCTCTCTATCGGGAGATAAACCCTCTTCTGGTCTGTCTCTAGGATCATGCCTAGGCGAGGCAGATGAGCTGTAGGAACCAACTGCGACTTTGGAATATATAGAATCCAGTCGTGTTGCCGTTTCACTTCCAGAGAAGGTGATACGCTGTCCAGCAACTGCTCTCTTGATCTCGCTTTTATGAGGAGATCATCCAAGTATGTGATAATAGTGACACCTTGCTTCCGCAGGAACACCATCATATCCGCCATTACCTTGGTGAAATTGGTAATGACAATCCCGTACCGCAATTCTAAGGTACGCCTGATGAGGTGGATAAATGGGGACACGAAGGTATGCATCCCTTATGTCCCGATTCATTTCAGGCATGCAATGACCGCTCTTAACGATTCCATCTTGAACCTGAACCTTTTCAGGTATATGTTCAGGGATTTTAATTCAATATGGGTCTAACCGAACCGTCTGGTTTCGGGATTATATAACATGGTCGAATAATAACACCCTCTTGTTGAAGGAGGGGACCCTTGACCACCACCTGTTGAAGATACAATTTACGAATTGCAGTTAACACTGGCTCCCTCTCTTGGGGGGAAGCCCGCCGGGTCCTCGGTGAGGGGGCATCTTCTCACAGTCCAGCCTGTATACCTGCTGTCGAAGTCAGAAAAATGTCTCAATGCACACTGCCATATTTGCACCGCACACTGGTCCGTGCTGCGCGTGCGTACGCTCTCCCGTGGAGGCGCATACCCGCAATAGCGTGCACACGCAGGCGCGGTATGCGCATTTACGGTAGAGTTTATGTGATCGTAGCGTGCGACTCATTCGTTACAAATGTTCACAATTAATGTAGTTTATAGATTATGGTCCCTTTGATAGATTCTGAAAGTTTGGTTAATATAGAATGTCCCTGAACGGAGGAATCCCTCTTTGTATTGTGCGAAGGGTCTAACAGGAGTCAGACAGTGGTGTTTGGTACCTATCGGAAGAGTATTTAAATAGCAATATTCCGGTGTTGGTTTGGAGCAGATTAATTGCTCGTGCGAATAGTTATGGACATAAGAAGTTATGTCCATTTATTTATTTGTCCTTACTTAGTCATGCATCTGAACAGTTGGAGACAGGCATCAGTAGGTCTCAAATGTCTCTTTGACCTCAGAGATCCCCCAAACAATAGTTTGCATGTTAAGAGGGCCTCATACCTACACATGCATAAGGTAAACACAGGAATAGTAATTGAAGATCAATTGTACTCCAAATCAGTATCTTTCCCGCAGACGGAGTACAATAGTCTTTAATTACACTGAGCTTTTGAGACTCAATGAGGAAGGCCAACACCTGTGTTTACAAATGGGGCTGGATTTGTATACAGGAGAATGAGGGCTGAGATGTCATTGTCTCAACTGAAAGTGGACATCATGAATATAGAACAAAACCCAGACAGGATTCTGTTTTGTATTCGCCAAACAATACCCCCTCCAGAAGACAGGAATGTGTTAGTTATCACCCATTGTTTTGCATAACCAGGGCCACTGATATGAATCAACTTGTGACCTTTGTTATAATGCGAAGCCGAGTTCCTGCGTCCAATGGACAGTGAGACTGTAGGGACCAATAGATTGCATTGTGTGAGTAGCATAAAAGACGGGCCTGTGACATCCAGCCTTTACTTCTCTTCAAACTGTTATCATTGCTGATAATCGGGAAGCTGGCTGTCCAGAGGCGCTTGCGATCGTTACCCTTTGTGCGTAAGTTTCTCTCCGTAATCATTGTCTTTCTGTGAGCCAATTTCTCTCATCTCTCTCCGTCTCTCTCTCTCTCTCTCTCTCTCTCCCTCTCTCTCTCTTCTTTTCTCTTATATCTCTCATAGTATTATAGTATTGTATTGTATTGCATTTAGGTCAGTGTAGTATTGTCTTTTTGTATTTATTGTTTAGTTCTGTGGTTAGGAAGTCTTTGTTATATTGTAGTGTATCATATGTACTGTTATCCCCTTTTACAAGTATATTAGATATAATACAGTTAATAGGCTTTGGAACCTAAACCAGTATCTGTGTATTTTCTATAGTGTTAAGTGTTCACTTGAGCGTCGGTGACGCACAAGCAGCTTTGTAGATAGTCAGGTTACACAAGGTTGCACTTACACCCTGTACTCACATTAAGGTATTCAGTGTATTTCATTGGTATAAGGTTTTATCATAAAGGTATAGTGTTGTGAGCGTCTGCATCGCTGGTGACCTCCTCGTGGTCTCGAGCGTAAGCTACGCCATAGCGAATCATTACCCTAGACATAACCAATAACGTGTCCTGTGATCCCTGGGCCGTGAGCGAACGTGACGCTTGAGCGTCTCGCCTACGGCTGAGCGATCGTTACGCAACTAGCGTACCATTACGGTACTTCTTCAGTAAACAGCGTACAGTGTTCTTAGCTTCATAAAGGGTTGTTTATACGACAAAGGAATTTAGCATTGTCAATTGCGGGCTCGTCCTATACTTCTCACATCTGCACTAGGTAGATCAGCAGACATTATCCCCCAGCAAAGGGTGGGAGAGATTGTCTCATAGTGCTGGCGGGATAAGCGTCTGCTTCGCTTAGATAAAGAGTGCTGAAGGAATCCGGAGACCAGGAGGTAAGAACAAAACGCTTGTGTCTTTTAAAACTGTATTTTTCTTCTGTCTTGCATATATACGCACGTATACATATATATCTGCATTTCTTTTCCATCCGTGTATTTCATTTTTTTCGTATATCACTATCCTGTTTGCCAGTTTTATAGTTGATAAATGTGCTGAGAGAGATTTGTCGCTATTTCAATAATTTAAGTAGAAGCAACATAGTTAAAATATAGACAAACACACAGCTTTGCCAAGAGACAAGGTCAGTGTGGTGCGCGGTAAACGATCAAGGATCATCTACATTGATAAACGTATAAATCGTGTTACGGTGGATCTTTGCTGTGCGTACACGTGTCTCTAACAAAAGACTGAGACTTGCGTACGCAACCCAAAGGCCGACGCACGCAGCACAACGGAGCGTCCGTGTACGCTCATGTAACAAATCACAAATGTTATAATTAAAAGGCGATAAATAGCGCAAAGCAATAAGTAGCGCAACGCGGTAAATAACGCAAAGCGATAAATAGCACAAATTGATTTCAGCTTTCCAAAACTTAGTTTAAATACCTTACTTTACTGTAATACCTCTGGGGAGAGCTATCAGACTACGGGAAATGATTTTTCTGATCAGAAAACTATAAGAATGATATTGGGTTGAAAACGGTATGAGTGTATTGAATCCCGCTTTGTGGACTTTGTGATCTATGTGATAATCCCGCTTTGTGAACTTTGTGATCTATGTGGAACGTGATGAGCACGATCTGAGTGAAAACGTGCAACAGAGTGTGATAAAGTTTTCGTTGTATTACGCTCTGGCTGTTTTGGAGCACAGTAGGGAGACTCCAATGATCCTACCATTTATGGGCAACAAGTGTCTATAAGTGGTACGATTGGACCGCACGGTTGTATGTGTGACCAATAACGCAACGTGATATGAGGTCGTATATCCATGCGTAAATCTTGCCCTCATACGTGTTGTAGGGAGCACATGCAAGCGTGATTTGTGTAAAGAAAAAGGAAGGGAATTTTCTCAGGAAAATCTCTAAAAATAGGGCCTGCAACGGCTACACGTGTCTGCTAGAAGGCGGAACGGAGATACCCGGAGCAGAAGAAGTTCAGTGGAAGAGCTTTAAGGATTTCTGTGTTTGGTGCATTTTAGGAAGTTTTTTCTGTGTTCCACAATGGCAGCCAAGTGCACAATACAGAGACGGTCGGAGGTCAGGATTCAGACTCCAGAGGCTTGCAGACCCCGAGGGTCTGCTCGGTTAGTAATGTGGGGGAAATATGGTCCCCACTCTGAGACCTTTTGTGATGAATGGACACGAATGACTGCGGGGGATAAGGTACCATTTCCCGGGATAGGTAGTTTTGACTTAGAGGTGTTGCATAATTTAAGGCGAAGGATATGTCTCATCAAATCAGCAAAGAGACGAATCAAACATGATGATTGTTTGCAGTTATGGCTACAGGAAAGTGAAATACAGAGAAATGTAACTTACATACCTAACTTTCATCTTGAGAGGAGAAACGTGGCAGCAGGGAGAATTATGATTGCGGAGAGAAGCACAGGGGTGAACAATATAAACGCTCTTAGCAACTGTAGTATAGATGATAAGAATAAGTGTAATAAATGTAACAAAGATAATTGTAATACTGTTGAATGTACAACTATTAACCCATGCAAGTCGCACCCCATGTTAAACTTTCCTCAGGAACACCAACCAGAAAGTGAACCCAGAACGATGTCGGCACCTCCTCCAGAAGCCATCACACAAGACATCCAGGTGGACGCGACCCAATCGGTAAAAACTGTAATCAAACCCCCTAATGGAGGGTCAGGTGAGGTCGTGTCCACAGGTATGTATGGTATTATACATCACGCACAAACAAATGTACCTTATATCCTAGAATCAATTCAGAATGACATTACTGGACTTAATCCTGTTAGGATAATTGCAGTACCAAATGGGGAAACTGACTCTTCAGGAATCACTCCTGTCAGGAACATCGCCATGTACTGCCCTTTTTCCCGAACAGAATTAAGAGCAATTCTGTCTGAATTTCCTGATCCCAGGAAAGACTTAGTTGCTTGTCAAAGATACATTAGAGTGCTAGGACATACTGCAGAGCCAAGTAACAAAGATTGGAGGACAGTTTTGAGGGCATGTTTACCCCCCGATGTTGATTCATTGAAATTTATCACTGATTGTAAGCTAGATGAGGAAGTGCCACTAACAAAGGAGTATAACCAAGATAATGTAAAAAGAATCAACCTACAGTTGAAAGAATATTTTCCTACAGTAACAAAGTGGAATAAAATCTATACAATAAGACAAAAAGAAGGTGAATCCGCAGAAGAGTATTTTCACCGGGCTCTGCAGGATATGGCTAGGTACACTGGTATAGACGACATTGAAACTAATGTACACCACAGAGAGGTAGCTGTGTCCGTATTAGCGAACAACTTAAAAGATACACTAAAAATTAGGGTACAAACTTCAATACCTCATTGGAGAGGTATCTCGGTGGCGGCATTAAGAGAGTCCGCTATCGAGCATGACCGAAATATCCAAAGAACCAGGGAAGCGCAGGGAGAGCGGTTGATGACACTGAACATCCAAGCACTAGAGGATGCATCAAGTCGACCGGAACCCCAGGCCCCTAGCACATGGAGAAAGCCAAGGATTTGTTACAATTGTAGAAGAGAAGGGCATTATGCCAACAACTGTAATAACCCACATAAAGTTAGACCCCCTAGACCAAGAAATGAGCAAAATTACAACACACACCATTATAATCAGAGATCAGATAGGAGGAATTTTGAGCCACACCCATGATAGGTAGTCAAGAAAGGTGATCATACGACGGATGGTAAGCCTGAGGTAATGGTTAGTAAATTGGGAGGTCATTCACTGAAGACACAGGAATGACCAGGTTAAACGTTGTAAATGTATTTGTGAAAAATGTTTTTTTCTCTCTCTCTCTATCCCCATCTCTGACGATTATTGGTAAGAATTCGAACATTGCATATTCGCTTGGTCCTTGCAGAAGTCTACCAAACCCCAGCATGACCTATCCACCACAATGTATTCTGGCCAGATACAGACAGTGGAATAATGCAAGTGCTGGTGGGGAGGGACTGCTCAAGGAAACCATTAGACACGTAGATACGACAGCCTAATAGTCTGACAATGTTTTCTTAATGTTGACAACATTTAAAAATGCTTTGTTTCTCTTCTCTTATTGATGGTTATTGTCGAGTTATGTAATGTATATATGCACATGAATTGTTCTCTATCTCTTTTGTTTTTATTTTCTCTCTCTTCTCACTCATGTTTCCATGATTTAAAGATGGTATGTCACCCCTCAGTTGGACCAATGGTAATGCCAGATTTTTGCTCCTTACAGAAAGATCGTCGGTTAGGAAGGAATATTGCATCACCAGAATGATCGTTTTTGAAGACTGAGAGACAACACCTTTGAGAGGACAGCAGAACAAGAAGAACAACAAGACGAGAGAACTTATTATCGTAACGAGTTCTCTCCCCCTCAAACTGATTTTCTTATACCCCCTTTACAAATTTCTTCTTTTCTCCTCCTGTAAGATGGACTTGCCCCAAGAGACTGTGACATGGATTTTCCCGTTAACCATGATGTTGACCAGAGCAGTCTGTTTCGGTGAGAGTACCAGTGAGGTCAAGAAAGGATCCAGAAAGGTCCTGATGACTGAGACGGAGGTGTAAATTTCCAATAGCAACCCAATCACCAAGCAAAGGCGAGTACCGGGCACGATCTAACAACCATGTTATTTGTAAACAACTGTGAAGGAATGTTAGTTCAAAAAGAAAGTTGTATCTGTAGGCTCTGTAACAAAGAAATGCCAATCTAGTTTTAATATCCATATGGACCGGCATCCATTGAGTGACTATCACTCCTTAGTGGGTAACGTGTTAAACCAAACAGATTGTTGGGTATGCTCTCAAGTACCTCAGGGACACAGCAAATCAGGGCTAGTACCATTTCCTTTAACGTTAGGGGAGGTACTTGAGCTAAGTGGTGGGAGACCGGTGGACCGGAGGTTTAATATCTCCAGCCCTCCTAGTTTGAAGCTCCACCAATACCATGTGGATAGGTCCCTCATATGTTTTAACATCTCCAATCCCAGAAAACCGGGAAATTGGGAAGTGTCATGGAGCAACCTTACCATGACCTTTTCACACAGAGCAGATAGAATGCCTACAGATACAGAGCTCGTACGCCACATAGCCAGTAAAGGAAAATCTTTCCGGTATCGATATACCTTAGGGAATAGGATTACTAGAGTTGGAGAGGTATCACCAGGATACTGTGCACATATCGTACAAACCGATACGTGCATTAAGCAGTTGGAAGAATTAGGGTCAGGAGATTTCACCTGGAAGGTTTGTAACATGGTCATGTCCTTCTCCGTCCCTTATGTTCTCCCCGATGATGCATATTTCATATGCGGGAGAAAGGCGTACAAATGGCTTGCCCCAAACTCTGAAGGATTGTGTTATATTGGAAAAGTATTGCCTGAAGTGATGACTGTTACACATGACAAAATGAAGGACATACACCGTGGTGCCCAAGCTCCTTATACTCACACTCATTACGAGCACCGAGTTAAAAGACAACTGTCAGAAAGGTTAGAGCATCCGGCCTCTGATCTTATCCATGAATCCACCGGGATTCAGGTTCTGGTAGCGTTAGATTTCACTCGTACCGCTCGGGGAGTGATGAATTATAGATACATTTCCGCACTCGCCAATTTGTTAGATAATATCACTGAAATGTATGATGACACGTTTAGATACACTGGAAGAGAACTTCAAGCTTACAAAACAGAACTAGTTCAGCATAGGATGGTTCTTAATTATCTTACAGCAGTAACAGGCGGATATTGTGTTACATTGGCAACACAGTACGGCATAAAGTGTTGCACGTATATCACAAATAGCACCGAGGATCCGGTAGAGGTCATAGACCAAAAGATGGACGATATTCTCCAATTGAAGTGGGAATTTCGTCGAAAACACAATCTCACCCTTGCTGCTGTAGGTAATGAGCTGACTGGTTGGGTGTCATGGTTGAACCCGCGAAATTGGTTCTCCGGTTTAGGAGAGTGGGCTCAAGGAGTCATAATGGATGTTGGAAAGTTTCTACTATGTATCTTGGGTGTCGTTATATCGATTGGATTGATATTTAGATGCGGGCAGGCTTTAATGAGGTGCAAACAAAGTACAAAAGTGATGAGCTTGAGGAGTGAGGAAACTGTAATTAACCTGGATTTGATTTATGACCCAATGATAGAAACCAGAATGTGATGAAAATGCGATTATACGGTCCGTTTCTTTCACCTGTTTTTCTGCTTTTCTCCAAGATACAAAGACCCCCTTGGACGAGGAAGCTGACGAGACGAGATGTATACAGACAACAGACAAGCACCGAAGAAGAAGATTTGACAACTTTAAATATGGACACTTGATGAACTTTGCCATGGATCCCCAGTTTCCCTAGTATCTTTAAACTCACGCTAGCCCAACATTTTTGTAAATCTGATGGCTCAGACAAAGCTATTTGCTCATGCCTAAGGAGCAATACAGCGCAAAGAAGACGACTCTCAACAGATACCGAAAACAACTTCGACGACAGATGTACATTTCCCTGACATAGAATATCATTGCATTTTTCGTAAGTGTTCTTTATCTTCATCTCTACAACCCTCAGGTAACGACACACATAGACGATAGGGAATACAGGCACAGATATCAGCAACCACATACCTCCCCCATTCATGTATCATCAACTAAAATGTGCTCCCCATTTTGTTCAAAATCCGAAATGAGCTCGGTAAAGTTTGACAGCCCATCCACAGACCTGTGCCACAGGATAAGAAGGAATTCAAATGTATACTTCGCAATACCTCGAAGCTTGATTTACCACACGTACGGCACGATGATACATGACCCTCCAAACATGGACTCATACACACACGCTTCTACTCTCTCACTAGGTCATACCCTTTTCACACCTACTCCTCTCTCCTTCCTTACCCCACCATGGAAATCAATTAACCCCTGACTTACATTTTTCTCCTTAAAAGTTTTGTGGCAGTTATTATTGACTGCCAAAGGGTAGACTGTCGAAGTCAGAAAAATGTCTCAATGCACACTGCCATATTTGCACCGCACACTGGTCCGTGCTGCGCGTGCGTACGCTCTCCCGTGGAGGCGCATACCCGCAATAGCGTGCACACGCAGGCGCGGTATGCGCATTTACGGTAGAGTTTATGTGATCGTAGCGTGCGACTCATTCGTTACAAATGTTCACAATTAATGTAGTTTATAGATTATGGTCCCTTTGATAGATTCTGAAAGTTTGGTTAATATAGAATGTCCCTGAACGGAGGAATCCCTCTTTGTATTGTGCGAAGGGTCTAACAGGAGTCAGACAGTGGTGTTTGGTACCTATCGGAAGAGTATTTAAATAGCAATATTCCGGTGTTGGTTTGGAGCAGATTAATTGCTCGTGCGAATAGTTATGGACATAAGAAGTTATGTCCATTTATTTATTTGTCCTTACTTAGTCATGCATCTGAACAGTTGGAGACAGGCATCAGTAGGTCTCAAATGTCTCTTTGACCTCAGAGATCCCCCAAACAATAGTTTGCATGTTAAGAGGGCCTCATACCTACACATGCATAAGGTAAACACAGGAATAGTAATTGAAGATCAATTGTACTCCAAATCAGTATCTTTCCCGCAGACGGAGTACAATAGTCTTTAATTACACTGAGCTTTTGAGACTCAATGAGGAAGGCCAACACCTGTGTTTACAAATGGGGCTGGATTTGTATACAGGAGAATGAGGGCTGAGATGTCATTGTCTCAACTGAAAGTGGACATCATGAATATAGAACAAAACCCAGACAGGATTCTGTTTTGTATTCGCCAAACAATACCCCCTCCAGAAGACAGGAATGTGTTAGTTATCACCCATTGTTTTGCATAACCAGGGCCACTGATATGAATCAACTTGTGACCTTTGTTATAATGCGAAGCCGAGTTCCTGCGTCCAATGGACAGTGAGACTGTAGGGACCAATAGATTGCATTGTGTGAGTAGCATAAAAGACGGGCCTGTGACATCCAGCCTTTACTTCTCTTCAAACTGTTATCATTGCTGATAATCGGGAAGCTGGCTGTCCAGAGGCGCTTGCGATCGTTACCCTTTGTGCGTAAGTTTCTCTCCGTAATCATTGTCTTTCTGTGAGCCAATTTCTCTCATCTCTCTCCGTCTCTCTCTCTCTCTCTCTCTCTCTCCCTCTCTCTCTCTTCTTTTCTCTTATATCTCTCATAGTATTATAGTATTGTATTGTATTGCATTTAGGTCAGTGTAGTATTGTCTTTTTGTATTTATTGTTTAGTTCTGTGGTTAGGAAGTCTTTGTTATATTGTAGTGTATCATATGTACTGTTATCCCCTTTTACAAGTATATTAGATATAATACAGTTAATAGGCTTTGGAACCTAAACCAGTATCTGTGTATTTTCTATAGTGTTAAGTGTTCACTTGAGTGTCGGTGACGCACAAGCAGCTTTGTAGATAGTCAGGTTACACAAGGTTGCACTTACACCCTGTACTCACATTAAGGTATTCAGTGTATTTCATTGGTATAAGGTTTTATCATAAAGGTATAGTGTTGTGAGCGTCTGCATCGCTGGTGACCTCCTCGTGGTCTCGAGCGTAAGCTACGCCATAGCGAATCATTACCCTAGACATAACCAATAACGTGTCCTGTGATCCCTGGGCCGTGAGCGAACGTGACGCTTGAGCGTCTCGCCTACGGCTGAGCGATCGTTACGCAACTAGCGTACCATTACGGTACTTCTTCAGTAAACAGCGTACAGTGTTCTTAGCTTCATAAAGGGTTGTTTATACGACAAAGGAATTTAGCATTGTCAACCTGCGATACAATTTCTATTGCCCAGGGATCTAACAGGGAGTGAACCCACTTGTGGCTGAACTTACGAAGGCGTGTCCTCACCGGGCCTAGCTCCGCCTGTGGAGCCCCAGCGACATGCGGTGGATTTTTGTAGAGGCCGGGGAGGACTTCTGTTCCTGGGGACTAGCTGTGTTGTACAGCTTCTTTCCTCTGCCCCCGGCTCTGACAAGAAAGGACGCACCTCAGACTTTCTTGTTTCTTTATTCGAAAAGCTGCATTTAATAATGTCGTGCTTTCCTAGGCTGTGCAGGAATATAAGGCAAAATATCAGAATTACCAGCTATAACTGTGGAGACCAGGCCCGAGAACCTTTCTCCACACAATCCTCAGCCTTCCATATGCCTCTTAAGTCGGCATCATCTGTCCAATGTATATTCTACAGGACACGTCAAGCAGAAATCGACATAGCTTTTGTCTCTAGGACCCAGTATACTCATGTCCCTTTGGGCATGCTTTATAATTATATATCTATCACTTAAGACAGCATCTTAAAATATTTATATGCATACTAGGGTCTCAATCTCTGCTGATAAGGTACCTGTCCACGCTGCCACAGCGCTATAAACCCATGCCGACACAATCGCCGGTCTGGGTAGTATACTAGAATGTGCACGCTATCTGCAGGATCCCTGAGAATAGCTAGTGCAAACAGGACACCCAAGGGGAAGATTCTCAACACATCCTGGCCCTAGTGGGGAAAGGATACAGCCTGAGAATTCTCTTGTGGGAAGCTGCCGTCTCTTGTCTGGAGATTCCCGCTCTTTTTCCTCATGAGAGGAGGGAAATTTACCTCAGCATTCTTCCCCTTAACATGTGTACTCTCGTGTCAGGGACAGATGAGTCATCAGTGATATGCAAATCATCTTTTATTCCAATAATCATATATTGAATATCTTTTAGCCCTCTTGGCTGTAACTTTGCATTATCGTAGTCGACAGACAGTGAAGTTAAACTCTGTGTCGATACTTTGTTATTTTGGATAGTGAACATAGAGAGACTCTGAAGGACTCTGTGACATAGGGACAGACCAGGGTAGATTTCCTTTCTATTCCCTAACCTTTTGTGCAATAATTTTACCTCAGCACTTACACATATCCAAACAGGTGTCGGCGTTGTTGACGGAGACACCCTCCCACACACTTATCCACTCTATCACCTCCTTAGAGGAGCCTTTTACCTCAGACATGTCGACACACGCGTACCGACACACCACACACACAGGGGATGCTCTATTTGAAGACAGTTCCCCCACCAGGCCCTTTGGAGAGACAGAGAGAGAGTATGCCAGCACACACCACAGCGCTATATAATACAGGGATGTACACTATACTGAGTGATTTTTCCCCTATAGCAGCTTATATACACAGTTTTGCGCCTAAATTTATGTGCCCCCCCTCTCTTTTTTTACCCTTTGTGTACCAGGATACTGCAGGGGAGAGCCTGGGGAGCTTCCTTCCAGCTGAGCTGTGAAGAGAAAATGGCGCCGGTGTGCTGAGGAAGAAGGCCCGGCCCCCTCAGCGGCGGGCTTCTGTCCTTTTATGTACTTTAATGGCGGGGGTTAATGCACATATACAGTTTATCAGACTGTATTATGTGCTTTTCGCCAAGTAAGGTAATCTAATTGCTGCCCGGGGCGCCCCCCCCCAGCGCCCTGCACCCATCAGTGACCGGAGTGTGTGGTGTGCTAAGGGAGCAATGGCGCACAGCTGCAGTGCTGTGCGCTACCTTAATGAAGACCGGAGTCTTCAGCCGCCGATTTTCAACTTCTCTTCGTTCTTCTGGCTCTGCAAGGGGGACGGCGGCGCGGCTCCGGGACCGGACGACCGAGGACTGGGCCTGTGTTCGATCCCTCTGGAGCTAATGGTGTCCAGAAGCCTTAGAAGCCCAAGCTAGCTGCAAGCAGGTAGGTTCGCTTCTCTCCCCTCAGCCCCACGTAGCAGTGAGTCTGTTGCCAGCAGATCTCACTGAAAATAAAAAACCTAACAAATACTTTCTTTTCTAGGAAGCTCAGGAGAGCCCCTAGGGTGCATCCAGCTCTGGCCGGGCACAGATACTAACTGAGGTCTGGAGGAGGGGCATAGAGGGAGGAGCCAGTGCACACCAGATATAGTACCTAATCTTTCTTTTAAGAGTGCCCAGTCTCCTGCGGAGCCCGTCTATACCCCATGGTCCTTACGGAGTACCCAGCATCAACTAGGACGTCAGAGAAATGGCATTTATGCACATGTGTATGCCCCGCAATGCGCACGCGCGACGTACGGGTACAAAGCCCTTTGTGATTGTGCTCAGGTTCTAGCAAAGTTTTTCTTCACACTGGCGGCTGCTAGAAGATTGACAGGAAGGGGGCGTTTCTGGGTGTCAACGGACCGTTTTCAGGGAGTGTTTGCAAAAACGCAGGCGTGTCTGAAAAAACGCAGGTGTGGCTGGGCGTTCGCTGGGCGTTCGCTGGGCGGGTGTATGATATCAAATCCGGACACGAATAGGCTGAAGTGATCGCAAGCGCTGAGTAGGTTCAGAGCTACTCAGAAACTGCACAAACTGTATCTGCAGAGCTCGGCTGCACATGCGTTCGCACTTCTGCTAAGCTAAAATACACTCCCCAGTGGGCGGCGGCATAGCGTTTGCACGGCTGCTAAAACTAGCTAGCGAGCGATCAACTCGGAATGACCCCCACTGTGGGAGTGTATTTTTGCTTTGCAAGTGTGCGAACGCATGTGCAGCCGAGCGGTACAAAAAAGTTTGCGATCACTTCAGCTTGTTCCGGGGCCGGAATTGAAGTCAGACACCCGCCCTGCAAACGCTTGGTCACGCCTTCGTTTTTCCATACACTCCCAGAAAACGGTCAGTTGACATCCACAAACGCCCTCTTCCTGTCAATCTCCTTGCGATCGGCTGTGCGAATGGATTCTTCGTACAATCCATTGCCCAGCAACGATCCGCTTTGTACCCGTACGATGAGCATGCGCAATGCATTGCATACGCATGCGCAATTCTGACCTGATCGCAGCGCAGTGAAAAATCCTAGCGTGCGCTCAGGGCTGAATGACCCCCATTGTTGGAGAGCACCATTGGGATTTCTTCCAGCTGTAAATCAGGCTATGGGCCTAATTCAGAGTTGTACGCTAATGCAATTGCAATTTCGATTTTCTAGGTATGGAACTGCAAATGTTAGCAAGTGAAGCTGCCGCCAGAAATTGAAGGAAGATACGCCCAGCGGAGCCATCGCATACTCATTTGTAACTGCGTACACATTCCCAATCTATACACAAGAATTAGGAACATCGACCCATGGCTAAGTAGCAGACTGATCGCGGCAGCAACGACGGAGGTGCCATGTTTCTCTGCATACACGATTGCAGCTGACGGCAGATCCCCCCCCCCCCCCCCGCAAACGGACGGCTACCTTTTTTCCGCCACACCCCATTGCCACCCCAAATGGTCACTTCTTGTTGATCACTTTGTGATTATATCCTCACTGCGAGCCCATCCCAAAGGCATCTTTACACATGTGCAGTGCGTTCGCGGCGCATGCGCAGTCTACCGATAATCGCTCAATTGCGAAATCATCAGCATAGCATACAACGCTGAATGAGGCCCTTTGTGTTTGCAATCGGAGACAAAGCTATGAATTCTAGTACATCTCTGAGAAGGCCCTGGCGCATGAGCTCGCGACTGTGTTTATTTGGAGCTTGTGTAACACACTGAGGAGAGAGAAGCCAAGATCATTGCTATCTGAGAAAGCTTGCTCTGATAGTGGTATTGTAGGTTACCAGAGACATGCATTCAATGGTCTAATAATACCCGAGGATCAAAGCCTATAATCTAGAGTCTAAATATAACTGCTTGTGCCGGATATACAAAGTCTAACATCAGTGAAGGTAATCTGTACCAAGGACCCTGTTCATTAAGGATTGCAAATACTGCTTCTTCTCCTTTGTCTTGCATGCTGGGGTCGCCCATCGCAGGGCAAGGCCGCTCGGCATGCTAACTGACACACCCCCCCTGCAACAGCACACTAATTGTGATCGCACCGTGACGTCAGGCAGCCGCCCTGATCATCCCCCCTGATTGACAGGCAGAGGCATTTGCATTTACTATGGGTCAACTGCAGTAAATGTGGGTGCATGCGCAGGATGGGCCCTGCACATGCGCCCACCGGGCAAATGAAAAAATTCCGGATGGATCGCGATTTGCAATCCTAAAGTAGGCCCCATGTCAGGCTATTTTCTCCTAGTATTTTCTGGTGTGTGACAGGGGCACATGAAGGGCTTGTTAATGGTGTCATTCGAAATGAGCTGGGGCAGATCGTGAATGCGCTTTGTCTCAAGAGATGGGGTTTGGGAGCTATGCATGCAGCCAGGGCTGTGTGAATTATATGAAGCCATTTTGTTTGCCAGCAGGGAGCACCTCTCACTAGCAAACATACTCAGCCGATATGCTGGGGGTCGAGACCGTAGCATCCCGATGGTGAGAAAGTTGACAGGGTCAAGGTAAGTATACTTACCTTTCCCCAATGCCCCCCTAACCCTAACCCTTCCTTTCCGCAGCCTAAATCTAATACCCCCCCTTCCCCCTAGCCTTTCCCTAACCCTCCCTGGTGGTGCCTAAACCGTAGTCCCCACTTCCCACAGCCTAAACCTAAACACCCCCACCAAGAAGCTTAACCCTAACCCTCCCCAGGGTGTTTAACCCCCCTTTCCTGCAGCCTGAACCTAACCCACCCTCCACGCAGCTTAATCCTCCCCCAACAAGCTAAACCTAACCTCTGCCACCCTGCGGCTTACCTGTGTTGCGGTTCAGGATTCCGGTGCTGGGATTGTGATCCTGGGGCCTAATTCGGAGTTGATCGCAGCAGCAAATTTGTTAGCAGTTGGGTAAAACCGTGTGCACTGCAGGAAGGGGGGCGCTGCTCTGAAACAAAATAACCCACCCAAATCTAACTCTCTCTGCAAATGTTATATCTGACCCCCCCCCCCCCCCCCCCCTTGCAGTGCACATGGTTTTGCCCAACTTCTAACAAATTTGCTGCTGTGATCAACTCTGAATTACTCCCCTAGTTGGGATGCCGAGCAGTGTCGGGATTCCAGCATCGGGATTTCGACTGCCAGGATCCCCACCGGATCCCGCCCTATCCACTGATTTCATATATGAAGCTTACAAGCACAGAAAATATAGCAAAAGCACATAACGCATACTCTTACAGAAATTTGTGGGGAGACCCCACCGAGATAGATATATATATATATATATATATATATATATATACTGCATAAGGGTGCAGAGGGGTTGGGTGGTCCATCTGAGATTGGCTGGGCGATTATCTTCCGGAAACCACACAGTTGGCGTTTCTGAATAGTTGAATCATATGTGACCCAGGGGCAGATTTATTAAGCCTGGTGAAGTGATGATAAAGTGGAAGGTGATAAGCACCGGTCAGTCAGCTCCTGTCATTTTTCAAACCCAGCCTGTAACATGGAAGTTAGGAGCTGATTGGCTGGTGAGTTATCACCTTCCACTTTATCACTTCACCAGGCTTACTAAATCTGCCTCCCAATGCCCAGTCTGGTGTGGTCCATACTTACCTACTCACCCAGCCACCCGGAAGAGTTGGCAAGTCTCCTGGCCGCCACCTAAACCCCCGCATCCCCTGGGGAAACACACAAGTATCCCCCACAGCGGGGGTGCCGATGATGAGATTCCCGACATAGTGTAGTAATGACGTGATCTCAGGGCCACGCCCCTGATCCTCCCCGTTACGCCTCCCTTTGCCGCACCGCGCCCCCTGCTGAGCCCCAGAGGAAGCAGCCACAATGTCGGCAAATATGCTGTGGTCGCATCTGTAGTATGCACCAACTTATTGCGCCAACTTGATATATTGCACCATTCCCAGGTATGACTTTTGTATTGCAATACTATTACATGACTCAGGTTTACTGTTATGCTTGGAGTAGAGATGTGCAGTTCAGTGTTTTAGAAATCCGAAATCTTTCGAACTAGAACTTAGTTCATGTCGGAACTCGTATTTAAAATCCGGATCTTGGGTTTTTGATTGCTTGTAAGTCCCTCCCTTGTAATTTCCCGGTGCCATATCACACAGGAGAGTCATATAATTGACTGGTAATTAATGTTATTGATTTTAATAATACTATAGGCACAAACATATGTCCAAATTACATGATTTTAGCTATTTTTATCCATTTTCAAACAATCTGAATCTGAACCAAATCACTTGAGGGTAGTTTTGCCAAATCCAAAAACCAAAACACTGAGGGTGGTTTTGGCAAAACCAAAACACCAGTGTCTGCGCACATCTCTACTAGAGTACCAGTACTAGCCACTAGGTGGATTTTTATTGAATATGCAAATAGCATTCATTCTTATAATTCAAATGACCAGCCTGATGTGGTCGCATCTGCTATATTGCACCAATTTGACGTATTGCATCATTCCCAGGTTTGACTTCTATATTACAATACTATTAGACAAGTAGACTACTACATAGACCAAAGTGGATCCAAATCATGGGTTGGTGAGTATTAAATATTTATTTTTATACTTATAATAAAAAACTTCTCCATTTGGTCTGCACGTTGTGTAATTATTTCAACATGTTCTTCATATGTGGACTGAAGGTGTCAGCAGGCCCATAATGTCTAGGCATGCTGAGGCAGGCTTGCTGGGACCTATAGTCCCACTGTACAAAACAATATAAATTTCTATTTTTCATTAACCCCGCACCCACTGCCACCAAGGGTGCTAGGATTAGTTGAGGGATTTCAGACCAGGCCTGGAGGATTCCCTTTTTAAGTGGGTGTGGTCAATCTTTCTGAGGAGTTCCAGGCCTGGCCTGACCAGTTTGGGGCTGGGTTTACGGTATGGCTAGGAGACCTGCTTAGTATCTCCCTGCTATAGAACAAGCCCGCTGGATGGTTCCACCCAGTGCTGGTTATTGGAAAATCAGGGGGAGTGCTACCCTAGGCCAATTTATCCCCTGATTTTCCAATACCACAAAAGGCTGAGAGGTCTGGTGCTGGTAATTTTACAGAGGAGGCTATACCTCCCAACTGTCCCGATTCTTGCAGGACAGTCCCATATTTTTGGGACTGTCCAGCTGTCCCACCCGCTGGCCGCAGTGTCCTGTGGTGGGGTGAGGGGAGGCAGTTGGGAGCCTCCTGTCACTGCTGCTCTGGTTAGCAGAGCAGCGAAGAATAGACGCTGTGCATGTCGTATACAGTGAGGGTTGGCTACAGTGCAAGGTCGGATACAGTGCAGGTTGGATACAGTACGGGTTACAGTTCGGGTCAGATACAGTGCAGGTCAGAGTGCAGGTTGAAAACAGTGTGGGTTGGATACAGTGTAGGCTACAGTGCAGGTTGGATACAGTGCGTGTCGCATACAGTGAGGGTTGGCTACAGTGCAAGGTCAGATACAGTGCACATCGGATACAGTGCGAGATACAGTGCAGGTCAGATACAGTACAGGTCGCATACACTACTGAGTTGTATATATTGTGGGTGAGATACAGCGCAGGTCGGATACAGTGTGGGTTGGATACAGCGCAGGTCAAATACAATTTGGGTCGGATACAGGGAGTCATTCCGAGTTGATCGTTCGCTAGTAGTTTTTAGCAGTCGTGCAAACGCTAAGCCACCGCCCTCTGGGAGTGTATTTTAGCTTAGCAGAAGTGCGAATGAAAGGATCGCAGAGCGGCTACAAAAAAAAATTGTGCAGTTTAAGAGTAGCTCCAGACCTACTCCTAGCTTGCGATGACTTCAGACTGTTCAGTTCCGGATTTGACTTCACAAACACGCCCTGCGTTCTCCCAACCACGCCTGCGTTTTTCCTGGCACGTCTGCGTTTTTTCGAACACTCCCTGAAAACGGTCAGTTGATACCCAGATACGCTCACTTCATGTCAATCACTCTGCGGCCAGCAGTGCGACTGAAAAGCTTCGATAGACCTTGTGTAAAACGGCATCGGCCGTTGTGAAGAGACGTCGCGCGTGCACATTGCGCCGCATGCGCAGAAGTGCCGTTTTTTTTCTTCATCGCTGCGCAGCGAACATTTTCAGCTAGCGATCAACTCGGATTGACCCCCACAGTGTGGTCAGATACAACATGGGTCACAGTGCAGGTTCATAGGCAAATGCAGGGGAGGGGGGGGGGGTCTGGTTGCCCCGAAACCCCCCTCTTCTTGGCAAGTGACTCAAATGATGACAACAGCAATGGTATATAATACGATTACTGGAGCTGCCGCTACATCATCTAGTGTAAGGGACAGAGCAGAGCTGCTGCACATGCAGCTGAGGACACTGCTGGCACCCCTGCACTGTAGCTTCTTCTACCAAGTTTACTGTGTGTGTGGATCTGAGTCCTCAATCAGTGCACTGGAACAGAGAGTAGCTACCAGGAAGAAGAGACAGGAGCCTTACCATGAAGTGGGAGAATGTGTGCTTAGAAAGTGCAGTACTAGCTTTATTATGTTTGTGTATTTATTTATTATGGGATGTTTAACCATTTCCTGACCACTTATCTTATTTATATTATTTAAATATGCTTGATACAACCTATACTAGTATAGACAAACATTAATATCCAGGGTCGTTACTGAGTTCTTTTAACGCTTTCCCAGACTCCCGCATTGGCTCCAATGTTCTGCAGAGTGGGAGATTGTGGACTGTATCTGGAAACCCCCCTCTAGAAATCCTGCTTTCTCTGACGTCCTAGTGGATGCTGGGACTCCGTCAGGACCATGGGGAATAGCGGCTCCGCAGGAGACAGGGCACAAAATTTAAAAGTTTGACCACTAGGTGGTGTGTACTGGCTCCTCCCCCTATGACCCTCCTCCAAGCCTCAGTTAGGTTTTTGTGCCCGTCCGAGCAGGGTGCAATCTAGGTGGCTCTCCTGAAGAGCTGCTTAGAAAAAGTTTGTTAGGTTTTTTATTTTCAGTGAGTCCTGCTGGCAACAGGCTCACTGCAACGAGGGACTTAGGGGAGAAGAAGTGAACTCACCTGCGTGCAGGATGGATTTGCTTCTTAGGCTACTGGACACTAGCTCCAGAGGGACGATCACAGGTACAGCCTGGATGGGTCACCGGAGCCGCGCCGCCGACCCCCTTGCAGATGCCGAATAGAGAAGAGGTCCAGAAACCGGCGGCAGAAGACGTCTCAGTCTTCATGAGGTAGCGCACAGCACTGCAGCTGTGCGCCATTGCTCTCCGCACACTTCACACCAGCGGTCACTGAGGGTGCAGGGCGCTGGGGGGGGCGCCCTGGGCAGCAATGTAATATACCTTTTCTGGCTAAAATATATCACATATAGCCCCTGGGGCTATATGGATGTATTTAACCCCTGCCAGGTTCCAAAAAAACCGGGAGAAGAAGCCCGCCGAAAAGGGGGCGGGGCCTATTCTCCTCAGCACACAGCGCCATTTTCCTGCCCAGCTCCGCTGCGAGGAAGGCTCCCAGGACTCTCCCCTGCACTGCACTACAGAAACAGGGTAAAAACAGAGAGGGGGGGCACTTATTGGCGATATTTATAATATTTGAGCTACTATAAAGGGAACACACTTATTAAGGTTGTCCCTATATATATTTATAGCGCTTGGGTGTGTGCTGGCAAACTCTCCCTCTGTCTCCCCAAAGGGCTAGTGGGGTCCTGTCTTCTATCAGAGCATTCCCTGTGTGTCTGCTGTGTGTCGGTACGTGTGTGTCGACATGTATGAGGACGATGTTGGCGTGGAGGCGGAGCAATTGCCTGTAATGGTGATGTCACCCCCTAGGGAGTCGACACCAGAATGGATGGCTTTGTTTATGGAATTACGGGATAGTGTCAGCACGCTACAAAAGTCGGTTGACGACATGAGACAGCCGGCAAACCAGTTAGTACCTGTCCAGGCGTCTCAGACACCGTCAGGGGCTGTAGAACGCCCTTTACCTCAGTCGGTCGACACAGACCCAGACACTGACACTGAATCCAGTGTCGACGGTGAAGAAACAAACGTATTTTCCAGTAGGGCCACACGTTATATGATCACGGCAATGAAGGAGGCTTTGCATATCTCTGATACTGCAAGTACCACAAAAAGGGGTATTATGTGGGGTGTGAAAAAACTACCGATAGTTTTTCCTGAATCAGAGGAACTGAATGAAGTGTGTGATGAAGCGTGGGTTACCCCAGATAGAAAACTGCTAATTTCAAAGAAGTTATTGGCATTATACCCTTTCCCGCCAGAGGTTAGGGCGCGCTGGGAAACACCTCCTAGGGTGGATAAGGCGCTCACACGCTTATCAAAGCAAGTGGCGTTACCGTCTCCTGATACGGCCGCCCTCAAGGATCCAGCTGATAGGAGGCTGGAGAATACATTAAAAAGTATATACACACATACTGGTGTTATACTGAGACCAGCAATCGCCTCAGCCTGGATGTGCAGTGCTGGCGTGGCTTGGTCGGAGTCACTGTCTGAAAATATTGATACCCTGGATAGGGACAGTATTTTACTGACTATAGAGCAGTTAAAGGATGCATTTCTTTATATGCGAGATGCACAGAGAGATATTTGCACTCTGGCATCAAGAGTAAGTGCGATGTCCATATCTGCCAGAAGAAGTTTATGGACGCGCCAGTGGTCAGGTGATGCGGATTCCAAACGACATATGGAAGTATTGCCGTATAAGGGGGAGGAATTATTTGGGGTCGGTCTATCGGATCTGGTGGCCACGGCAATGGCCGGAAAATCCACCTTTTTACCCCAGGTCACCTCCCAGCAGAAAAAGCCGCAGGCTTTTCAGCCGCAGTCCTTTCGTTCCTATAAGAACAAACGAGCAAAAGGACATTCCTATTTGCCCCGAGGCAAAGGAAAGGGTAAGAGACTGCAACAAGCAGCTCCTTCCCAGGAGCAGAAGCCCTCCCCGGCTTCTACAAAGGCGTCAGCATGACGCTGGGACCTTACAAGCAGACTCACGGGCGGTGGGGGGTCGCCTCAAACATTTCAGCGCACAGTGGGCTCACTCGCAGGTGGACCCCTGGATCCTGCAGGCCAAGAGTACCTCAGGTTCGTGGTCCAAAACTGTCATTATCAGTTTCAGACGCTGCCGTTTGGATTGTCCACGGCACCCCGGGTCTTTACCAAGGTAATGGCCGAAATGATGATCCTTCTTCGAAGAGAAGGCGTCTTAATTATCCCTTACTTGGACGATCTCCTGATAAGGGCAAGATCCAGAGAACAGCTGGAGGTCGGAGTAGCACTAACCCAAGTAGTGCTCCAACAACACGGGTGGATTCTGAATTTTCCAAAATCCCAACTGATCCCGACGACACGTCTGTTGTTCCTAGGGATGATTCTGGACACTGTTCAGAAAAAGGTATTTCTTCCGGAGGAGAAAGCCAGGGAGTTATCCGATCTAGTCAGGAACCTCCTAAAACCAGGAAAAGTATCTGTGCATCAATGCACAAGAGTCCTGGGAAAAATGGTAGCTTCTTACGAAGCGATTCCATTCGGCAGATTCCATGCACGAACTTTTCAGTGGGATCTGCTGGACAAATGGTCCGGATCGCATCTGCAGATGCATCAGCGGATAAAATTGTCCACAAGGACAAGAGTGTCTCTGCTATGGTGGTTGCAGAGTGCTCATCTGTTAGAGGGCCGCAGATTCGGCATACAGAACTGGGTCCTAGTGACCACGGATGCCAGCCTGAGAGGCTGGGGAGCGGTCACACAGGGAAGAAACTTCCAGGGCGTGTGGTCAAGCCTGGAGACGTCTCTTCACATAAATATACTGGAGCTAAGAGCAATCTACAATGCTCTAAGCCTGGCAAAACCTCTGCTTCAGGGTCAGCCGGTGTTGATTCAGTCGGACAACATCACGGCAGTCGCCCACGTAAACAGACAGGGCGGCACAAGAAGCAGGAGGGCAATGGCAGAAGCTGCAAGGATTCTCCGCTGGGCAGAAAATCAGGTGTTAGCACTGTCAGCTGTGTTCATCCCGGGAGTGGACAACAGGGAAGCAGACTTCCTCAGCAGACACGATCTGCACCCGGGAGAGTGGGGACTTCATCCAGAAGTCTTCCACATGATTGTGGTCCATTGGGAAAGACCAATGGTGGACATGATGGCGTCCCGCCTCAACAAAAAACTGGACAGGTATTGCGCCAGGTCAAGAGACCATCAGGCAATAGCTGTAGACGCTCTGGTAACACCATGGGCGTACCAGTCAGTGTATGTGTTTCCTCCTCTGCCTCTCATACCAAAAGTACTGAGAATTATACGGCAAAGGGGAGTAAGAACGATACTCGTGGCTCCGGATTGGCCAAGAAGAACTTGGTACCCGGAACTTCAGGAGATGCTCACGGAAGATCCGTGGCCTCTACCTCTAAGACGGGACCTGCTTCAGCAGGGACCGTGTCTATTCCAAGACTTACCGCGGCTGCGTTTGACGGCATGGCGGTTGAACGCCGAATCCTAAGGGAAAAAGGCATTCCGGAAGAGGTCATCCCTACCCTGGTAAAAGCCAGGAAGGAGGTGACTGCACAACATTATCACCGCATTTGGAGAAAATATGTTGCGTGGTGTGAGGCCAGGAAGGCCCCGACGGAGGAATTTCAACTGGGTCGATTCCTACATTTCCTGCAAACAGGAGTGTCTATGGGCCTCAAATTAGGGTCCATTAAGGTTCAAATTTCGGCCCTGTCGATTTTCTTCCAGAAAGAATTGGCTTCAGTTCCTGAAGTCCAGACTTTTGTAAAAGGAGTACTACATATACAGCCCCCGGTTGTGCCCCCAGTGGCACCGTGGGATCTTAATGTAGTTTTGGATTTTCTCAAATCCCATTGGTTTGAGCCACTCAAATCGGTGGATTTGAAATATCTTACATGGAAAGTAACCATGCTACTGGCCCTGGCTTCAGCCAGGAGAGTGTCAGAATTGGCGGCTTTATCGTATAAAAGCCCACATCTGATTTTCCATTCGGACAGGGCAGAACTGCGGACGCGTCCTCACTTTCTGCCTAAGGTGGTTTCAGCGTTTCACCTGAACCAGCCTATTGTGGTGCCTGCGGCTACTAGCGATTTGGAGGATTCCAAGTTGCTGGACGTTGTCAGAGCATTGAAAATATATATTTCAAGGACGGCTGGAGTCAGAAAATCTGACTCGCTGTTTATACTGTATGCACCCAACAAGCTGGGTGCTCCTGCTTCTAAGCAGACGATTGCTCGTTGGATTTGTAGCACAATTCAACTTGCACATTCTGTGGCAGGCCTGCCACAGCCTAAATCTGTCAAGGCCCATTCCACAAGGAAGGTGGGCTCATCTTGGGCGGCTGCCCGAGGGGTCTCGGCATTACAACTCTGCCGAGCAGCTACGTGGTCAGGGGAGAACACGTTTGTAAAATTCTACAAATTTGATACCCTGGCTAAGGAGGACCTGGAGTTCTCTCATTCGGTGCTGCAGAGTCATCCGCACTCTCCCGCCCGTTTGGGAGCTTTGGTATAATCCCCATGGTCCTGACGGAGTCCCAGCATCCACTAGGACGTCAGAGAAAATAAGATTTTACTTACCGATAAATCTATTTCTCGTAGTCCGTAGTGGATGCTGGGCGCCCATCCCAAGTGCGGATTGTCTGCAATACTTGTACATAGTTATTGTTACAAAAAAATCGGGTTGTTATTGTTGTGAGCCGTCTGTTCAGAGGCTCCTACGTTTGTCATACTGTTAACTGGGTTCAGATCACAAGTTGTACGGTGTGATTGGTGTGGCTGGTATGAGTCTTACCCGGGATTCAAAATCCTTCCTTATTGTGTACGCTCGTCCGGGCACAGTATCCTAACTGAGGCTTGGAGGAGGGTCATAGGGGGAGGAGCCAGTACACACCACCTAGTGGTCAAACTTTTAAATTTTGTGCCCTGTCTCCTGCGGAGCCGCTATTCCCCATGGTCCTGACGGAGTCCCAGCATCCACTACGGACTACGAGAAATAGATTTATCGGTAAGTAAAATCTTATTTTTGCCACTGAGGTCGGATACAGTGCAGGTTAGATACACCAATAGTGCACTTACTGTGAGAAAGGGTCCTTAGTACGGAGTTGTCAGCAGTGTCTTCAGTGTGGTGGTGCCAGCAGTGTTGGCAGTGCAGGGGTGCCAGTGATGTTCTTAGAGTGGTAGTGTCGGCAGTGCAGGGGTGCCAGCGGTGTCCTCAGTGCGGTGGTGCCGGCAGTGTCGGCAGTGCAGGGGTGCTAGCGGTGTCCTCAGTGTGGTAGTGCTGGCATTGTCGGTAGGGCAGGGGTGTCAGCGGTTTCCTCAGTGCTGTGGTGTCGGCAGTGTAGGGGTGCCAGCGGTGTCCTCAGTGCAGTGGTGCCGGCAGTGTCGGCAGTGCAGTGGTGCCCACAGTGTTGGCAGTGCAGGAGTGCCAGCGGTGTCCTCAGTGCAGTGGTGCCGGCAGTGTCCTCAGTGCAGGGGTACCAGTGGTGTCCTCAATGCGGTGGTGTCGGCAGTGTGGGAGTACTCGAGGTGTCCTCAGTGCAGGAGTGCCAGCAGTGTCCTCAGTGCAGTGGTGCCGGCAGTGTGGCAGTGCAGGGGTGCCAGCAGTGTCCTCAGTGCGGTGGTGCCGGCAGTGTGGGAGTGCTGGAGGTGTCCTCAGTGCACGAGTGCCGGCAGTGTCCCCAGTGCAGGGGTGCCGGCAGTGTGGGAGTGTCGGTAGTGCAGGTGGCAGTGGCGGCAGTGTGGGCGTTGGTGTCGGCTGTGTGGGCGGCGGTGCTATTAGCGCTGTGGGGGCATCCATTTTGCCCATAGTAACCTATGCGGAGACACTGATTGGCTGAGAGATCCGTGACAGACGGCTCTCTCAGCCAATCAGCAGTCTTCCATAGTTTACTATGGAGACTGGCGTCCGAGGCAAAACCACAGGATCCGACAGCGGGACAGCGCGTTCCTGAGGTTTTGCTTCGAATGGGGATCAGAGTCAGGCAGGGAGATCCGAGCCTGACTCGGATCCCCAAGTTCAGGTGGGTTCGGTTATCAGGGACCCGAACCTGCTCATCCCTACTTTTTAGTAACCCACATCGCATTTCCCATACTTATAATGGAAAAAACGAGATTTATGGTAAGAACTTACCTTTGTTAAATCTCTTTCTGCGAAGTACACTGGGCTCCACAAGGATAAACATTGGGGTGTAGAGTAGGATCTTGATCCGAGGCACCAACAGGCTCAAAAGCTTTGACTGTTCCCAAGATGCATAGTGCCGCCTCCTCTATAACCCCGCCTTCCTGCACAGGAGCTCAGTTTTTAGTTAACCAGCCCAATGCAGTAGCAGGAAAAGAGACGACAACAGTTAGTAGCCACATAGCCACATTCTCACGACAGGAGAAGTGTTAGCGGCTAATGCCATACCAACCCAAAGAAGCTAAGTGCGTCAGGGTGGGCGCCTTGTGGAGCCCAGTGTACCTCCCAGAAAGAGATTTAACAAAGGTAAGTTCTTACCATAAATCTCATTTCCTGCTGCGGGGTACACTGGGCTCCACAAGGATAGACATTGGGGATGTCCTAAAGCAGTTCCTTATGGGAAGGGACGTACTGTAGCGGGCACAAGAACCTGGCGTCCAAAGGAAGCATCCTGGGAAGCGGCCGTATCGAAGGCATAGAACCTTATGAACGTGTTCACGGAGGACCACGTAGCCGCCTTGCACATTTGTTCAAGGGTCGCACCCCGGCGGGCCGCCCAAGAAGGTCCAACAGACCGAGTAGAATGGGCCGTAATGTGTGCAGGAGCTGAAAGACCAGCCCTCACATAAGCATGTGCAATCACCATCCTAATCCATCTGGCCAAAGTCTGCTTGTGAGCAGGCCAGCCACGCTTCTGAAAGCCAAACAGAACAAAGAGAGAATCAGATTTCCTAATAGAAGCAGTTCTCTTCACATAGATACGGAGAGCCCATACCACATCCAAAGACCGCTCTTTGGGAGACAAGTCAGGAGAGACAAGGGCCGGAACCACAATCTCCTGATTATGGTGGAACGAAGAAACCACCTTAGGCAAATATCCGAGACGAGTCCTAAGAACCGCACGGTCACAGTGAAATATCAGATATGGGGAACTACAAGACAAGGCACCCAAATCCGACACTCTTCTAGCAGAGGCAATAGCAAGCAAAAATACCACCTTAAGGGAAAGCCACTTAAGATCAGCTGAACCAAGAGGATCAAACGGAGGCTCTTGCAACGCCTCCAGAACCACCGACAAGTCCCAAGGAGCCACAGGCGGGACATAGGGAGGTTGAATACGCAACACACCCTGAGTAAAGGTATGAACATCAGGTAAGGTTGCAAGTTTTCTCTGAAAAGACACCCACAAGGCAGAAATATGAACCTTGATGGAGGCCAGATGCAGGCCTAAGTCTAGGCCCTGCTGGAGAAAAGCTTGGCCGTACTAAACTTGGAAGCGTCATAATTGTTAGATGCGCACCAAACAAAGTAAGAATGCCAGACCCTATGGTAAATCCGAGCAGAAGCCGGTTTCCGGGCCCGCAGTATAGTTTGAATGACCGCCTCAGAAAACCCTTTAGCCCTCAAGACGGAAGCTTCAAGAGCCACACCGTCAAAGACAGCCGGGCCAGGTCCTGGTAGACACAGGGGCCCTGAATGAGAAGGTCTGGGCGTTGTGGAAGTAGAATTGGACACTCTGACGAGAGGCCCTGAAGGTCTGAGAACCAGTGACGTCTGGGCCACGCTGGAGCTATGAGAAGCAGGGTTCCTCCTTCCTGCTTGAAATTCCGAATTACCCTGGGCAGGAGTGACACCGGAGGGAACACGTACGGCAGTCGAAACTTCCATGGCACCACCAGCGCATCCACGAATGCTGCCTGAGGATCCCTTGTCCGTGCTCCGAAGACCGGAACCTTGTGATTGTGTCGAGACGCCATCAGATCCACGTCTGGAAGGCCCCACCTTTCCACTAGGAGTTGAAACACTTCGGGATGGAGGCCCCACTCCTGACGACTGAGAAAGTCCGCTTCCCAATTCAGGACTCCCGGAATGAATATAGCCGATATGGCCGGTAGATGGCGTTCCGCCCATTGCAGAATCCGTGAGACTTCCTTCATTGCCAAGCGGCTTCAAGTGCCGCCTTGATGATTTATGTAAGCCACTGTGGTAGCGTTGTCCGACTGTACCTGAACAGGACGGTTCTGTATTAAATGCTGGGCCAGGTTCAATGAGTTGAAGACCGCCCGCAATTCCAGAATGTTGATCGGGAGGAGAGACTCCTCCTTGGACCACCGACCCTGAAGGGAGTGTTGCTCCAGCACTGCGCCCCAACCCCTTAGGCTGGCATCCGTCATCAACAGGACCCAGTCGGGTATCCAGAAGGGACGGCCTCTGCTCAATCGTTGGTCCTAGAGCCACCAACACAGCGACAGACGGACCTCCGGAGTCAATGAGATCATATGAGACCTGATCTGGTGAGGCCGGCCATCCCACTTGGCCAGAATCAGCCTCTGGAGAGGGCGAGAATGAAATTGAGCATACTCCACCATGTCGAATGCTGACACCATGAGGCCTAGCACCTGCATCGCCGAATGTATCGACACTTGCGGACGAGATAGGAAGCATTGAATCCTGTCCTGAAGCTTCAGGACCTTCTCCCGAGACAAGAAGAACCGCTGGTTGTGAGTGTCCAATAGCACTCCCAGGTGCACCATGCTCTGAGCAGGGACCAGGGAGGATTTCTTCCAGTTGATGAGCCACCCGTGGGCTTGCAGAAACAGGATAGTCAGATCTAGGTGACGTTGGAGAATTTCTGGGGAAGTTGCCAGGATCAACAAGTCGTCCAGATACGGTAGGATCCTGAACCCTTGACGGCAGTGTACCGCCGTCATCACAGCCATAACTTTGGTGAAAACTCGCGGAGCCGTGGTTAAACCAAAAGGTAACGCCTGAAACTGGTAATGAAGGTTGCCAACCGCAAACCTCAGGTATTGCTTGTCACGTCTAGCAGAGTGTGAGGATTCGGCAGCTGAGATTTGCCCAAGGAGGTAGCAGGCTGTGGAAGAACAAGATGAGGGGGTTGGATATAGTTCCTTCGCATGGGACACGGAGCAATGAAGGACGTAGGCGGTGTTTGAGAGTCAATGGAAAGTATTTATTATGTACAGAGCTGAGGTAGAGAACTGAGGTTGGTGAACGGTGATTTGAGAACGTAGTTATAGACAAAGAACTGCGGAACTGTGAGTGAGGGTAAAAACGTGGCTGAAGACAAGAACCGTGGACTGTGACTTATAAGATGAGACTGCAGATGAAGAGCTGAGAACTGTGGACGGTAGTTTGGGTTGTGGCTGGAGACTGAGAACTGTAGACTGTGGCTAGAAAGATGAAGCTGGAGATAACGAGCTGAGGACTGTGAACGGTGGTTCAAGGACTTGGCTCGGAGCAAGAATCTGCAGACTGTGGCTTGGAGAACGAGGCAAGAGACCCGGGGTCGTCCGTGCCCAAAGGGTCTTACTGGACCGGGTTTTCCAAGAGCGTCTCCACGGACAGCAGCAGGCTAGGGACGGCAGGACTGCAGCAGCAACTGAGAACTGGCAAAGCAGGGTTAGAAGTACCAGAATGCAGCAGGAATCCTGGGAGCACAGGCTAAAGCACCTACAACAGGGTTGTAACTTGAAGCACTGGCATCCCTGTCCTAAACCAGCCCCCTTTTATAGGAAGACGTCTCCCTGGATTGGCTGGAAAACTAGGAACAAGAATTATGTCCGAAACTTGGTCTCCAATATGGCGGCCCCCAGTAATGCAGACCTTTTCAGACAACATGCTGCTCACTGCCCCTGGTCTCCTAGGCAACGGTTTAGCGAGAGGGAGCCGCTGCAGCGGCGTCCCACTGCCACGAGCGGACCCCCCTCAGTGTCATTACCGCTGCCTGTACCCCTGAACCCAGCGCCGCAGCCCTCACCCGCCGCTGCCCAGCCGCCCATGAAGCCCGCCCCGCATCCCCAGCGATCCGGTAAGACCCCGGACGCTGACAGTAAACCCCCCCCCCCCCCTTGCGGGTGGACTCCGGACACCTATATGGTTTAGCTGGAAATTTGGCATGAACTGTCCGAAGAAGTCTTGGGGCATGGACGTCTTCTGCCTCTACCCAGGACCTTTCCTCCGGTCCATATCCCCTCTAATCAACAAGGTACTGGAGACCACCGTATCGTCTGCGGGAGTCGAGGATCTTATGAATCTCAAATTTGTCTCCTTGTGTTGACTGGATCTTGAGTGATTTAGGCAGAGCAGCTCTGAATCGATTGAGTACCAACGGTTTTAAGAGAGAAAAATGAAAAGCGTTAGGGATTCTTAAATGCGGATGGTAACTTCACCTTGTAAGCCACAGGATTCAAAACTTTTTCAATTGGGTAGGGCCCAATAAATCTGGGAGCAAATTTCTTAGTAGGAACCTTCAATATTAGGTTACGTGTGGAAACCCAAACCCGATCTCCCACTTTAAGACTTGGTACAGCTTTTCGCTTCAGATCTGCGTAGGTCTTATACTTCTTGGATGTCTTGAGCAAGGCTTTGTGAATTTGTCTCCAGGTTTCAGTAAATTTTCGAAGTGTTGACTCTGCGGCAGGAACCTCGAGTGTAGGCAGAAGTTGGAAGTCGGGAACTTTTCGGATGATAACCATAATTAATGAAGAATGGAGAAGATTTAGTGGCAGAGTGATAAAGATTGTTATGGGCAAATTCTGCGAATGGGAGGAAATCCAGCCAGTCATCCTGAGAGGAGGACATGAATAAACGCAGAAATGTCTCCAGGTCCTGGTTCACTCTCTCTGTTTGACCATCCGTTTGAGGATGATATCCTGAGGAGAAATTCAATTTCACACCAAGAGCAGAACATAGGGATCTCCAAAACTTGGCCACAAACTGGGGACCTCTATCAGACACGATTTCCTGCGGTAAACCATGGAGTCGGAAAATCTCTGCTATGAATAATTTTGCCAGCTGGGATGCTGATGGAAGACTGGCCAGGGGAACAAAGTGTGCCATCTTAGAAAATCGATCAACTATGACCCATACGGTATTCCGTCCACCAGATGCAGGCAAATCAGTAATAAAGTCCATAGAAATATGTGTCCATGGTCTATGTGGCACAGGTAACGGATGAAGTAACCCGGCTGGAGGACCTTTGGGACTTTTATGCTGAGCACACTTTGGACAGGCAGCCACGAATTCCTGAACGTCAGTCCTGAGATGAGGCCACCAGTAGAAGCGCTGAATGAATTTGAGCGTTTTATGACCACGGCATGGCCCATGAAGGAGGAGGAGTGAGCCCATGTAAGCAGTCTCTTGCGAATATTTGGAGCAACGAAGATCTTCCCTGGAGGAGGAAGTGGAGAGGTATTGGTTGCTAAAAAAGAGGTGGAGTCTAAGATGTATTGTTCTTTTGAACGGTCAGAGGGTTCTTCAGAACTCAAGGAACGAGATAATGCATCTGCCTTTTTGTTGTGGGATCCTGGACGGTAACTAAGTTTAAAGTTGAAACGGGTAAAGAAGATTGCCCATCTTGCTTGGCGTGGGTTCAGACATCGAGCTGACTGTAGATACAGGAGATTCTTATGATCCGTGGTTACCGAGATTGGATGCTGAGCTCCCTCCAACAAATACCTCCACTCCTCAAAGGCTAATTTAATTGCTAGTAATTCTTGCTCCCCAATAACGAAATTCTGCTCAGCGGGGGAGAATCTTCGCGAGAAGAACGCACAAGGGTGGACTTTCCTGTCCTCGAAGAGCTGGGATAACACTGCTCCTACTCCTACCGTGGAGGCATCGACCTCCACCAAGAATGGACGGCTGAGATCAGGTTGTCGAAGAACAGGAGCAGTCATGAAGGCCTTCTTTAATGACAAAAAGGCTTCTAAAGCCTCTGGAGACCATTTGGCTGGATCGGCTCCTTTCCTAGTTAATGCTGTTATGGGGGCTATGACAGAGGAATAATTCTGAATGAATCTTCGGTAGAAGTTAGCGAACCCTAGGAAACGTTGAACGCCCTTAAGGGAAGCTGGTAGCGACCAATCCTGAATCGCCTGGACTTTAGCGGGGTCCATCTGCAACTTCTGCCCTGAGAGGATGTAACCGAGGAATGGAATCGTGGGTACTTCAAAGGTGCACTTCTCGAGCTTACAGAATAGTTGATTCCTCCGTAAACGAGTTAGAACTTCTTTGACTTGTTCTCGATGGGTTTTCAGATCCCTAGAAAAAATGAGGATGTCATCCAAGTAAACCACCAAGCAGTCATAGAGGAGGTCTCTGAAGATTTCATTAACGAATTCTTGAAATACGGCTGGGGCGTTACATAGGCCGAAAGGCATTACCAGATATTCGTAGTGGCCATCACGGGTATTAAATGCCGTCTTCCATTCGTCACCTGGGCGAATACGTATAAGATTGTAGGCCCCCCGTAAGTCCAGCTTAGTGAATACAGTAGCTCCTTTAACACGGTCGAACAGTTTTGGAATTAGAGGTAATGGATATCTGTTTTTAATTGTAATGTCATTGAGACCTCTATAGTCAATACAGGGCCGCAGACCCCCATCCTTCTTTTTAACAAAGAAAAACCCCGCCCCAGCCGGAGAGGTGGAAGACCTGATGAACCCTTTATCCAAGTTCTCCCGGATATACTCCGACATGGCCTGAGTTTCAGGGAGTGAGAGCGGATAGATTCGACCTCGGGGAGGAGTCTTGCCGGGTACCAGATCAATGGGACAATCCCAAGTGCGATGCGGAGGCAAGGTGTCCGCCCCATGCTTACTAAAAACATCTTGGAAGGCCTGGTATTCTGCAGGAAGGCTGAAAGGACTAGAAGAACAGAGAGGTCTTACAGAGGGCAAACAATTCTGGAAGCAGTACCGTCCCCAGGAAAGAACATCCATGGTTTGCCAATCTATGTGGGGATTGTGTTTTATTAACCATGGAAATTCTAGGATCAGTTCGTGAGAGGCTTTAGGAAAAATTAGGAAAGAGATGTTTTCCGAATGAAGAGCTCCAACCTTCATCTTAAGAGGAATTGTACGAAGAGTGATAATTCCCTCAGGAATATGACTTCCATCCACAGCAGTAATTGAGATGGTACGCTCCAAACGGACCGTTTGTATCCCAGATCGTTTGACCAGAGCTGATGTAATAAAACTTTCGGCGGCTCCGGAGTCGAGTAGTGCAGGGATGAGAAGGGAGGAAGAAGGGAGCTCTAGGTGGGTTAACAAGACTGACTCTTTCTTAGCAAGTAATTCTGAAAATTCTCCTAACTTGACCTCTCCGGCACAAGCTAGGAGCGGGCGTTTCCCGGACGTTGGCTACAAGATTTAACAAAATGATCAGATGCACCACAGTACAGGCATAAGTTCCCTTGCCGCCTTCTCTGACGTTCCTCGTTGGAGAGATGGGAACAATTGATCTGCATGGGTTCATCGGTAGTTGGAGTTGATGGTGTTGGTGGAAGAATGACTCGAGTCCTGAGACGATCTGACCGTGATCTCTCCATACAGCGTTCTCTGTATCTTAGGTCTAATTTATTGCATAGTAAAATTAATCTATCCAATTTATCAGGTACGTCCTGAGTCGCAAGGTCATCTTTGATCTTTTCGGAGAGACCGCTCCAGAAAGCTGCGATGAGAGCCTCCTCATTCCAGTTCAGTTCTGAGGAAAGAGTACGAAACTGGATCACGTACTGACTGACCGTACGCGTGCCCTGACGCAGGCGCAGGATCTCTAATGAGGTGGCAGAAATCCTGCCCGGTTCGTCGAAGATTCTTCGAAAGGCGACTACAAACTCCGAGTAGTTAGACAGGATGGGATCCGACCTCTCCCACAACGGTGACGCCCATTCCAACGCTTGCCCAGTAAGTAAAGAAATGATGTAGGCTACCTTGGTTCGTGCTGATGGGAAGTTGGCCGACTGTAGTTCGAACTGGATTTCGCACTGGTTAAGAAACCCGCGGCATTGCTTTGGATTCCCATCGAATTTACTGGGAGATGGCAAATGCAACCGTGGAAGTGGTACTGGTATAGGAGGAAGCGGGACCGGAGGTGCTAATGTGGGAGCAGCTGTAGATACTTGAGGGGCCGTCATGGCAACGCAGAGAGAATCGAGACGTTCGGACATACTCTGCATGAACTGCACAATTTGAGATTGTGTGGCCTCCTGCTTACTTAAGCGAAACCAGATATCTGCAGTTGAATCCCCTCCTGAGGCTTGATCACCCGTCGAATCCATTGGGCCAGTGCTTACTGTCACGTCTAGCAGAGTTTGAGGATCCGGCAGCTGAGATTTGCCCAAGGAGGTAGCAGGCTGTGGAAGAACAAGATGAGGGGGTTGGATATAGTTCCTTCGCATGGGACACGGAGCAATGAAGGACGTAGGCGGGGTTTGAGAGTCACTGGAAAGTATTTATTATGTACAGAGCTGAGGTAGAGAACTGAGGTTGGTGAACGGTGACTTGAGAACGTAGTTGTAGACAAAGAACTGCGGAACTGTGAGTGAGGGTAAAAACGTGGCTGAAGACAAGAACCGTGGACTGTGACTTATAAGATGAGACTGCAGATGAAGAGCTGAGAACTGTGGACGGTAGTTTGGGTCGTGGCTGGAGACTGAGAACTGTGGCTAGAAAGATGAAGCTGGAGATAACGAGCTGAGGACTGTGAACGGTGGTTCGAGGACTTGGCTGGGAGCAATAATCTGCAGACTGTGGCTTGGAGAATGAGGCAAGAGACCCGGGGTTGTCCGTGCCCAAAGGGTCTTACTGGACCGGGTTTTCCAAGAGCGTCTCCACGGACAGCAGCAGGCTAGGGACGGCAGGACTGCAGCAGCAACTGAGAACTGGCAAAGCAGGGTTAGAAGTACCAGAATGCAGCAGGAATCCTGGGAGCACAGGCTAAAGCACCTACAACAGGGTTGTAACTTGAAGCACTGGCATCCCTGTCCTAAACCAGCCCCCTTTTATAGGAAGACGTCTCCCTGGATTGGCTGGAAAACTAGGAACAAGAATTATGTCCGAAACTTGGTCTCCAATATGGCGGCCCCCAGTAATGCAGACCTTTTCAGACAACATGCTGCTCACTGCCCCTGGTCTCCTAGGCATCGGTTTAGCGAGAGGGAGCCGCTGCAGTGGCGTCCCGCTGCCACGAGCGGACCCCCCTCAGCGCCATTACCGCTGCCTGTACCCCTGAACCCAGCGCCGCAGCCCTCCACCGCTGCTGCCCAGCCGCCCATGAAGCCCGCCCCGCGGCCCCAGCGATCCGGTAAGACCCCGGACGCTGACATTGCTGTTGCGACACTGCTATAGGAATATGCAGGTAAGCATCCTGTATATCCAGGGAAACCATATAATCCCCAGGTTCTAAGCCAGAACAGTAGAGCGAAGGGTTTCCATACGGAACTTGGAGATTCTCACAAACTTGTTCAATGCCTTGAGGTTGAGAATGGGCCAGGAAGACCCATTCGGTTTCGGGACTAGAAACAGCGGAGAATAGTACCCCTGGCCCCTCTGAGCAAGAGGCACCTGTACTACCACTCCTATGCCGAGGAGGGTCTGTACCACCGAATGAAGAGTCTTTGCCTTTGTCTGGTCCGAAGGAACGTCTGTCAGGCAAAATCAATGAGGGGGGCGGTTTTTGAAGGCTATGGCGTAACCTCGAGTGACGACTTCCTGTACCCAGGCATCTGAAGTACTTTTAGCCTTCGGCACCGAAGGAACAGTACTAGGCAGACAGGCTTTTTTGGCAGTAGCCAAATCAGCCACTATTTTATTTAAGTCCTCTCCGAACAGGATATCCCCCGTAAAAGGAAGTACCTCCAGGGTTTTTCTAGAATCCAGATCCACAGACCAGGATCTCAGCCACAATATCCGACGAGCCAGGACTGACGTAGTAGAAGCCTTGGCTGCCAGAACACCGGCATCAGTAGCCGCCTCTTTAATATAGTGAGAAGCTGTGACAATATATGACAGACATTGTCTAGCGTGGTCAGAAGAGATTTCAGCTTCCAATTCCTGAGCCCATGCTTCAATAGCTTCTGCAGCCCATGTCGCTGCAATAGTGGGCCTTTGTGCAGCACCCGTGAGGGTGTAAATCGCTTTCAGACAACTCTCCATGCGTTTATCCATAGGCTCTTTCAGAGACGTGACGGTAGTGACAGGTAGAGCTGAGGAAACCACCATCCTTGCCACATGCGAGTCCCAATTTTTAGACAGCTCTGGTGCGAGGGGATAGCGAGCAAGCAGCTTCTTGTGAGGCATGATCTTCTTACCAGGATTTTCCCAGTATTCCTGACGTATAGCAACCAGATGATCAGAATGAGGTAAAACTTGTTTAACCACCTTCTGACGCTTGAACCTATCTGGCTTCTTACGAGGAACGGATGGCTCGGGATCATCCGTAATCTGCAGAATCAACTTTATAGCCTCCAATAGCTCAGGAACATCCACTTGTGAACTGTGATCCCCATCAGTATTATCAGTGTCAGAATCTGTGGGGTCAGTGTAAGCGCCGTCCTCATCAGACGGGGTGTCAGTGACAGCAGTGGATTGTGAGGAAGTAATAGCCCGCTTAGAGGACCCTTTGGTCTTAGGCGAGCAAGGGTCAGACTTTTTAGTAGTCAGCGACTGGTTAAATTTCTTTAACTGAGCAGACAAGTTATCTGCCCACGGCGGATTAACCGCGGGGACCATATCCGGTTGAACCGGCATAGGAGGTCCCATAGGGGGCGTTAGTTTAGTAACTAGCATATTCAGTAGTGTGGAGAAGGTAGCCCGTGGCGGGTCATTCTGGACCCCCATTGCAACCGTCCCACTGGGGGGCAAGGAACCCCCAGAACCAGAGCCCTCATCTGCTATATTTTTCTCAAAAGTATCTGCGGCTTCAGCACCACTCCTAGTGTGTTCAGCCCCAGAACTGTTACCCTCATAAGCAGACATGTAGAATTTGCAGTATAAGGTAACACAGTACAATTTATCAGCAGCACAATACCTGACCCAAACCCCTGCACAGTGTAGTCAACACAAACAGGGATTCTGGAGAGATATGGTGACTAAAATCACAGAGAAAAATACAATGAAGTATATCTTGTGAATATCCTATATCATAATAAACCTGACGCACCTAGCCCCCACAGGTTATAGAATATAGGGATAGCAAGCTGAGTGAGAGACACGAAATGGAAGTCACTCAGCAGGCCAATGCACACACATATAGGGGGGTAATTCCAAGTTGATCGCAGCAGGATTTTTGATAGCAATTGGGCAAAACCATGTGCACTGCAGGGGAGGCAGATATAACCATACTTGCCTACCTGACCCTCTCCATGAGGGAGAAAATGCTCTGTTCCTGGACTTTCCTGGTAATGTATGATTGCCATCACCTGTGGTGAAACACCTTTCTTATCAATTAACTAGCTCACCACAGGTGATGGCAATCATACATTACCAGGAAAGTCCAGGAACAGAGCATTTTCTCCCTCATGGAGAGGGTCAGGTAGGCAAGTATGGATATAACATGTGCAAAGAGAGTAAAGGTGTGTACACACGGTAAGATATTTTCTTCCGATTCTGACTATATAGTCAGAATCGGAAGAAAAGATAGTGCAGATCGCAAGGTGACAGTCACCTTGCGATCCCGATCCGATGCCGATGCGCGGCCCCGCGCGGTCGGCATCGGCAGAAAAAATAGGCTGTGCAGGCAAGTCAATCCTGGCTATCTCTATAGAAGAGATAGTCAGGATTGACATCGCACATAGCCAGCATCGCAAGCACACTCATTATGTGCTTGCGATACTGGCTAAGTGCCGACCCGGCCCCCTGTCGCACGGTGAGAATCGGATAAGTCCGAATCTCACCGTGTGTATGCACCCTTAGATTTGGGTGTGGTGAGTTCAATCTGCAATCTAAATTGCAGTGTAAAAATAAAGCAGCCAGTATTTACCCTGCACAGAAATAAAATAACCCATCCAAATCTAACTCTTTCTGCACATGTTATATCTGCCTCCCCTGCAGTGCAGTATGATATGAGTGCCGACATAGGAAATGTTGACTTACTGGATACATACCCTAACTTGGAGTCTTTGATCACTATATTTCACTATCCTAATGCAAACTCTCACACCAAACACAGATCAGTGTGCCCTGTAATAACACTTTATAGATGAACTTGTGAATGTGACTTTCAGGTAATTATGTGCTCTGTTATACAGCTTTGTACCAAGGTGAACCAGAAAATGTTGTTTGCTGCAGAGGAGAATTTAGACCTCATGGGGCCCTAAGCAAGACACCGATTCAGGGCCCCATTCCTCAAACAATCTATAACACTATAGGTGATATTCAATTGATTATCGCGCTTGATTTCCCATCTAAAGTGACGGTAGATCACAGGGGCGATATTCAATTACTTATGGTTTTTGTGTTGATCGCGACCATAGAGGTCGAGTTTAGTCGCGTAAAGCAGCTAAACCCGACAATAGTGCTGGGTGCGATCACAATAAGTGCCGTTTGGGCACCCAAATGGATCACTTTTATGCATTTCAGCTAGCCAGCCCCTGAGTAGTGATCTGAAATGCGTGCCGTTGAGTGGGGGAGAGGGTCCGGAGGTACTGTGAGTGGAGGAGGGGCGGGTAATGCTTCTCCTGCTTCTCCTCCTGGAAGCAGCGATAATACGTAGGGAGGCGGCATTTAAAGTGACTTCAATACATTAATAATCCATACTGTGATTACAGCAAATGTGTCCTAACATTTCTGAATATTATTTCTTCTTCAGAGAACCTGAAGGAATAAAATTCCGAAACGTTAGAACACATTTGCTGTAATCACAGTATGGATTAATAATGTATTGAAGTCTGTTCTCCCTGCATATTACTGTTACATATATATAGCTGAGTGCCCATTTGACTAAACAAATCAATTGACTAATATCACCTAGCAGAGTCTTTACGTACTGTCCTCCCTTTGGCAGTGGCTCTCCATGAGACTTGCACAGTAGCCAAGCAGCCAGTCACTATTGTTAGCGCCAGAGTCCCAACGCGCCGCATTACAGGGAAGAAGATGCACTCAATAAACTACAGCTCCCAGCAGGCCTTAGCGCCGTAATGCTGTAGTTTATTTAGTGCCTCTACTTCCCTGTAATGCAGCGCGTTGGGACACCGGCGCTAACAATAGTGACTGACTGGCAGAACTGACTCGCTGAATCAAAGTAAAAGGTGAGAGTGCTGCACAGCCTGTCACCTTTTACATTGGGCCTAATTCAGACCTGATCGTAGCCCTACAAAATTTTGCAGGGCTATGATCAGGCACACTGACATGCGGGGGGACGACCAGCACAGGGCGATGCTTTTGCACTTCAGGAGTAGCTTCCAGCCAGAGCAGCTTTTGCGTTCTACTCGTCGCTGCCCAGGTCGCAGCGGCTGTGTGTGACATCACACAGCCGCTACGGCTCACCCCCCGCACGGTCCAGCCACGCCTGAGTGGGTCGTACCGTGCCCACAAAACGGCGGCCAAACGCCGTCGTGCTGCACTCCTGACCTGATCGCTGCGCTGCGATGAATGGCAGCATGCGATCAGGTCAGAATGACCCCCATTGATTCAGCGTCCAGATATCACCCACTCTATCTGTTACATTAGCCATCTCGGGGGGTTCCAGGCCAGCAGCCCAGGTGCTGTGTTACGGAGTCAGGGCCTCTGGGGATCTGGGCGCGGCTGTGGCGGAAAGGTACTTCTGTGACATTACGCGCAGTGGAGGGTCCGGGGCTCAGAGAGTATGCGGCACAGGGAGGGCTATGAAAGCCTTCCGCTGCGGCGCTTTCATGCACATCTATGCTGGTGGCCGCAGCACCTTTTGTTCCACCTGCACCGCGGCTAGGGAGTGGGGATTGTTGATGCCGGAGGGGGCAGGCAGACTGGCAGCAGGACACAGGATGCTGCAGTAAAAGGATTTTGTGTTTTCCTTGTCTACAGCGCAGAGACTTGCTGCAGATGCAGTGGCATACCCTCCAGCTGTACCTTTTTGGCAGGTACAGTACCTTTTTTTATGGTCCGTACCGATTTTTGGCTCTCCAAACGTCCATTGAAAGTATAGGAAAAGGGGAGTGGTCACGTCACTTTACCCGTGGCCATGCCCCTTTTTGAATTTTTACCTTTTTTTATGTGGAATTTGTTGGAGGGTATGTTGCTGCAGATGCAGTGGGCCTGTTCTGGAGTGTGGACCTGGAGCTGCAGCTCCATCAGCCCCATTGTTAATCCTGCTCTGGGAGCACACAGCATCCAAAGGACAGAGCCTCCCATTGAATGTAACCTGTGTAGGAGGGCGTTTCTTGCCCAATCAGCTGTGCACTGGGTGTGATAGACCTGCTGCTAACCCAATGAGAGCTCCTAACCACGCCCAGCGTTAGACACACAGGCACAGTCACAGATATGGGCTATTATATAGGAGATGTGTGTGTGTGTGTATGTGCAATGGAGAATAGCACACAGGTTTATGATTGGTTCTAATTCGGAGTGGGAGAAGGGACCTTCTGACGTCACTAGGGGAGGAAACACGTCACCAGGGAGAGTAGCTACGGCCGAACAGGGTACGCGAAAAGTACGCTCGCCACGCTTCGCTCGCCACGCTTCGGGCTCGTTGGCTAGCCACCAGGTTACTAAAGGTAATAGGTGGTGGCGTGGATAGTAGAGGAACTATCCCGCTGGCCTAGCTCCTCCCCCTTGTGTCGTGGCTCCTCCCCTGACGTAAAAGGTCCCTTAGGCCACTTGAATCTAGCATCAACCACGTGACGAATTGTCTAGTAACAGGGGGAGTTCCACCATCCACCTTTGTATAGGCCTTTTTAATGGATGACCTATGCATCGCTATCCTTTCTTTGAGCATCCGAAGGGGTCTTCCCTATGTAGATCTTCTTACACGGACAAACAATCATATATGTGACAAACTTCATGTCGCACGTCATCCGATGTTGTATGGGATACTGTATCCCCTTGGTCGGGTGTGAGCAGCTTTTACCCGTCAGCATAAACGTGCAATTAACGCATCCATGGCATTTAAAGGCACCTTTTTGTAATTGCAACCAGCTGGTTCCCCTACCCACTCGCGGGCCACTATCAGTGCAAGATATTTGTTCTTTCAAGTTGCAACTGCGTCGATAGCAGAATAATGGTGGTTGAGCACAGTAATCTTTCATCACCGAGTCCGTCTGGAGTATGTGCCAATGTCTCAGGATGGCTTGATTGTTTGTCCGTGTAAGAATATATATAGTATGCGGTCCTGTTATCTGTTTTATATATATATATACACATATATATATATATATATATATATATATATATGATGCAGAGGTGCGGCACTCATACCAAATAACGGACACTTAGAACTGTGGTAAAGTTTACATCAACGTTTCAATATTTACATATTGTCATCAGGATAAAGTACAAGGAACGCAACATACCTTTTATGCATGTCCACTCCAAGTGAAGTGCTGGCGTCAGGGCCGGGACCGCACACCCACCCCGCCGCCGCGCTTATAGGTGACGTCATCCACACTGGACCGTACACCTGTGCAGAAAACTTAACCATTCACCATACAAATTTGTGAGATACAACAACTACGGGAATTAGAAACATGCAACACTAACTGAGTGTGACATATTAAAGAAACATAATTGATATAACTAAGCAGACGTCTCAGAACAGAATACATAATTCATGCTGAATTAATAGAAAGATAAGCCTTATAGAGCATAGCTGAAACAGTATCAGTATTATACTAAAACTCGTCAAAGGGTTAAAAATGTCCTATAATTCAAACTATACTGGAATGCATTAGCGCAAAGCTGCATAAGATATATTGTCATTTAACCCTTTAGGATGAATAACGTTCAAGCGGTGAATCCATCTTGCCTCACACGTCAATAACTGTAATGAACGGTTTCCCCCTCGTCTATTTAACGGGACAGTGTCAATTATTCTGTACCGCAGATTAGATAAGGAGTGTCGGGCTTCTGCAAAGTGGCGTGCGACCGGTTGGTCGCTTGTGCCTGAAATTAGTGCTGCCCGTATAGCTGCTCTATGGTTGCCCATGTGCTCCTTAAACTTAGACTCGGTCTTGCCAATATAACAGAGCCCACAGGGGCAAATGAGCTGGTACACTACGAAAGTAGAATTGCAGGTAAAGTAATGTAAAATTTTATAAACTTTGCCTGAATGGGGATGGCTAAACGAATCCCATTAACATGAATTGGCACGTCGTGCAAGTGCACTTAAAGCATCCCACCCGTGTGTTACTCAAAAAATAAGAATTTACTTACCGATAATTCTATTTCTCGTAGTCCGTAGTGGATGCTGGGAACTCCGTAAGGACCATGGGGAATAGCGGCTCCGCAGGAGACAGGGCACATCTAAAGAAAGCTTTAGGATCACCTGGTGTGCACTGGCTCCTCCCCCCATGACCCTCCTCCAAGCCTCAGTTAGGATACTGTGCCCGGACGAGCGTACACAATAAGGAAGGATTTTGAATCCCGGGTAAGACTCATACCAGCCACACCAATCACACTGTACAACTTGTGATCTGAACCCAGTTAACAGCATGATAATAGAGAAGCCTCTATAAGTAGAGATGAGCGCCTGAAATTTTTCGGGTTTTGTGTTTTGGTTTTGGGTTCGGTTCCGCGGCCGTGTTTTGGGTTCGAACGCGTTTTGGCAAAACCTCACCGAATTTTTTTTGTCGGATTCGGGTGTGTTTTGGATTCGGGTGTTTTTTTCAAAAAACACTAAAAAACAGCTTAAATCATAGAATTTGGGGGTCATTTTGATCCCAAAGTATTATTAACCTCAAAAACCATAATTTACACTCATTTTCAGTCTATTCTGAATACCTCACACCTCACAATATTATTTTTAGTCCTAAAATTTGCACCGAGGTCGCTGTGTGAGTAAGATAAGCGACCCTAGTGGCCGACACAAACACCGGGCCCATCTAGGAGTGGCACTGCAGTGTCACGCAGGATGTCCCTTCCAAAAAACCCTCCCCAAACAGCACATGACGCAAAGAAAAAAAGAGGCGCAATGAGGTAGCTGTGTGAGTAAGATTAGCGACCCTAGTGGCCGACACAAACACCGGGGCCATCTAGGAGTGGCACTGCAGTGTCACGCAGGATGGCCCTTCCAAAAAACCCTCCCCAAACAGCACATGACGCAAAGAAAAAAAGAGGCGCAATGAGGTAGCTGTGTGAGTAAGATTAGCGACCCTAGTGGCCGACACAAACACCGGGCCCATCTAGGAGTGGCACTGCAGTGTCACGCAGGATGTCCCTTCCAAAAAACCCTCCCCAAACAGCACATGACGCAAAGAAAAAAAGAGGCTTTTTACTGATATTTGGTGTTTTGGATTTGACATGCTCTGTACTATGACATTGGGCATCGGCCTTGGCAGACGACGTTGCTGGCATTTCATCGTCTCGGCCATGACTAGTGGCAGCAGCTTCAGCACGAGGTGGAAGTGGATCTTGATCTTTCCCTAATTTTGGAACCTCAACATTTTTGTTCTCCATATTTTAATAGGCACAACTAAAAGGCACCTCAGGTAAACAATGGAGATGGATGGATTGGATACTAGTATACAATTATGGACGGGCTGCCGAGTGCCGACACAGAGGTAGCCACAGCCGTGAACTACCGCACTGTACTGTGTCTGCTGCTAATATATAGACTGGTTGATAAAGAGATAGTATACTCGTAACTAGTATGTATGTATAAAGAAAGAAAAAAAAAACACGGTTAGGTGGTATATACAATTATGGACGGGCTGCCGAGTGCCGACACAGAGGTAGCCACAGCCGTGAACTACCGCACTGTACTGTGTCTGCTGCTAATATATAGACTGGTTGATAAAGAGATAGTATACTCGTAACTAGTATGTATGTATAAAGAAAGAAAAAAAAACCACGGTTAGGTGGTATATACAATTATGGACGGGCTGCCGAGTGCCGACACAGAGGTAGCCACAGCCGTGAACTACCGCACTGTACTGTGTCTGCTGCTAATATATAGACTGGTTGATAAAGAGATAGTATACTCGTAACTAGTATGTATGTATAAAGAAAGAAAAAAAAACCACGGTTAGGTGGTATATACAATTATGGACGGGCTGCCGAGTGCCGACACAGAGGTAGCCACAGCCGTGAACTACCGCACTGTACTGTGTCTGCTGCTAATATATAGACTGGTTGATAAAGAGATAGTATACTCGTAACTAGTATGTATGTATAAAGAAAGAAAAAAAAACCACGGTTAGGTGGTATATACAATTATGGACGGGCTGCCGAGTGCCGACACAGAGGTAGCCACAGCCGTGAACTACCGCACTGTACTGTGTCTGCTGCTAATATATAGACTGGTTGATAAAGAGATAGTATACTCGTAACTAGTATGTATGTATAAAGAAAGAAAAAAAACCCACGGTTAGGTGGTATATACAATTATGGACGGGCTGCCGAGTGCCGACACAGAGGTAGCCACAGCCGTGAACTACCGCACTGTACTGTGTCTGCTGCTAATATAGACTGGTTGATAAAGAGATAGTATACTACTAATATTATATATACTGGTGGTCAGGTCACTGGTCACTAGTCACACTGGCAGTGGCACTCCTGCAGCAAAAGTGTGCACTGTTTAATTTTAATATAATATTATGTACTCCTGGCTCCTGCTATAACCTATAACTGGCACTGCAGTAGTGCTCCCCAGTCTCCCCCACAATTATAAGCTGTGTGAGCTGAGCAGTCAGACAGATATATAATATATATAGATGATGCAGCACACTGGCCTGAGCCTGAGCAGTGCACACAGATATGGTATGTGACTGACTGAGTCACTGTGTGTATCGCTTTTTTCAGGCAGAGAACGGATATATTAAATAAACTGCACTGTGTGTCTGGTGGTCACTCACTATATAATATATTATGTACTCCTGGCTCCTGCTATAACCTATAACTGGCACTGCAGTAGTGCTCCCCAGTCTCCCCCACAATTATAAGCTGTGTGAGCTGAGCAGTCAGACAGATATATATAATATTATATATAGATAATAGATGATGCAGCACACTGGCCTGAGCCTGAGCAGTGCACACAGATATGGTATGTGACTGAGTCACTGTGTGCTGTGTATCGCTTTTTTCAGGCAGAGAACGGATTATAAAGTAAACTGCACTGTCCTCACTAGTAAACTCTCTCCACTCAGTCTCTACACTTCTACAGTAACAGTACTCCTCCTAGTCAGCTCCAGTAAATCTCTCTCAGTCTCTTATAATCTAAATGGAGAGGACGCCAGCCACGTCCTCTCCCTATCAATCTCAATGCACGTGTGAAAATGGCGGCGACGAGCGGCTCCTTATATAGAATCCGAGTCTCGCGATAGAATCCGAGCCTCGCGAGAATCCGACAGCGTCATGATGACGTTCGGGCGCGCTCGGGTTAACCGAGCAAGGCGGGAAGATCCGAGTCGCTCGGACCCGTGAAAAAAAACATGAAGTTCTGGCGGGTTCGGATTCAGAGAAACCGAACCCGCTCATCTCTATATAAAAGATGGCTCACTACAACAATAACCCGAATTTTTTGGTAACAATAATTATGTACCAGTATTGCAGACAATCCGCACTTGGGATGGGCGCCCAGCATCCACTACGGACTACGAGAAATAGAATTATCGGTAAGTAAATTCTTATTTTCTCTGACGTCCTAGTGGATGCTGGGAACTCCGTAAGGACCATGGGGATTATACCAAAGCTCCCAAACGGGCGGGAGAGTGCGGATGACTCTGCAGCACCGAATGAGAGAACTCCAGGTCCTCCTCAGCCAGGGTATCAAATTTGTAGAATTCTACAAACGTATTTGCTCCTGACCAAGTAACTGCTCGGCAAAGTTGTAAAGCCGAGACCCCTCGGGCAGCTGCCCAAGATGAGCCCACCTTCCTTGTGGAGTGGGCATTTTAAGATTTTTGGCTGTGGCAGGCCTGCCACAGAATGTGCAAGCTGAAATGTACTACAAATCCAACGAGCAATCGTCTGCTTAGAAGCAGGAGCACCCAGTTTGTTGGGTGCATACAGGATAAACAGCGAGTCAGATTTTCTGACTCCAGCCGTCCTGGAAACATATATTTTCAGGGCCCTGACCACGTCAAGCAACTTGGAATCCTCCAAGTCCTTAGTAGCCGCAGGTACCACAATAGGTTGCTTCATGTGAAATGCAGAAACCACCTTAGGTAGAAATTGAGGACAAGTCCTCAATTCTGCCCTGTCAGAATGAAATATTAAATAAGGGCTTTTATATGATAAAGCCGCCAATTCTGACACACGCCTGGCTGAAGCCAGGGCTAACAGCATCGTCACCTTCCATGTGAGATATTTTAAGTCCACAGTGGTGAGTGGTTCAAACCAATGTGACTTTAGGAAACTCAACACAACATTGAGATCCCAAGGTGCCACTGGAGGCACAAAAGGAGGCTGTATATGCAGTACCCCTTTTACAAATGTCTGAACTTCAGGCACTGAAGCCAGTTCCTTTTGGAAGAAAATCGACAGGGCCGAAATTTGAACCTTAATGGACCCTAATTTTAGGCCCATAGACAGTCCTGTTCGCAGGAAATGGAGGAAACGACCCAGTTGAAATTCCTCTGTAGGGGCCTTCTTGGCCTCCCACCACGCAACATATTTTCGCCAAATGCGGTGATAATGTTTTGCGGTTACGTCCTTCCTGGCCTTGACCAGGGTAGGGATGACTTCATCTGGAATGCCTTTTTCCTACAGGATCCGGCGTTCAACCGCCAAGCCGTCAAACGCAGCCGCGGTAAGTCTTGGAACAGACAAGGCCCCTGCTGGAGCAGGTCCTTTCTTAGAGGTAGAGGCCACGGTTCGTCCGTGAGCATCTCTTGAAGTTCCGGATACCAAGTCCTTCTTGGCCAATCCGGAACCACGAGTATAGTTCTTACTCCTCTCCTTCTTATGATTCTCAGTACTTTTGGTATGAGAGGCAGAGGAGGGAACACATACACTGACTGGTACACCCACGGTGTTACCAGAGCGTCCACCGCTATTGCCTGAGGGTCCCCTGACCTGGCGCAATATCTGTCTAGTTTTTTGTTTAGACGGGACGCCATTATGTCCACCTTTGGTTTTTCCCAACGGTTTACAATCAGGTGGAAGACTTCTGGGTGAAGTCCCCACTCTCCCGGGTGAAGGTCGTGTCTGCTGAGGAAGTCTGCTTCCCAGTTGTCCACTCCCGGAATGAACACTGCTGACAGTGCTATCACATGATTTTCCGCCCAGCGAAGAATCCTTGCAGCTTCTGCCATTGCCCCCCTGCTTCCCGTGCCGCCCTGTCTGTTTACGTGGGCGACTGACGTGATGTTGTCCGATTGGATCAATACCGCCTGACCCTGAAGCAGGGGTTTCGCTTGACTTAGGGCATTGTAAATGGCCCTTAGTTCCAGAATGTTTATATGAAGAGATGTCTCCAGGCTTGACCATAAGCCCTGGAAATTCCTTCCCTGTGTGACTGCTCCCCAGCCTCGCAGGCTGGCATCCCTGGCCACCAGGACCCAGTCCCGAATGCCGAATCTGCGGCCCTCTAGAAGATGAGCACTCTGCAACCACCACAGGAGGGATACCCTTGTCCCCGGTGACAGGGTTATCCGCTGAAGCATCTGAAGATGCGACCCGGACCATTTGTCCAGTAGGTTCCACTGGAAAGTCTTGCGTGGAATCTGCCGAATGGGATTGCTTCGTAGGAAGCCACTATTTTTACCCAGAACCCTTGTGCATTGATGCACTGAGACTTGGTTCGGTTTTAGGAGGTTCCTGTCGGATAACTCCCTGGCTTTCTCCTCCGGGAGAAACACCTTCTTTCTGGACTGTGTCCAGGATCATCCCTAGGAACAGAAGACAAGTCGTCGGAACCAGCTGCGATTTTGGAATATTGAGAATCCAATCGTGCTGCCGCAACACTACCTGATATAGTGCTACACCGATCTCCAACTGTTCCCTGGATCTTACCCTTATCAGGGAATCGTCCAAGTAACGGATAACTAAAATTCCCTTCCTTCGAAGGAATATCATCATTACGGTCATTACTTCAGTAAAGACCCGGGGTGCCGTGGACCATCCCTACGGCAGCGTCCGAACTGATAGTGACAGTTCTGTACCATAACCTGAAATACCCTTGGTGAGAAGGGTAAATTTTGACATGAAGGTAAGCATCCTTGATGTCCCGAGACATCATGTAGTCCCCTTCTTCCAGGTTTGCAATCACTGCTCTGAGTGACTCAATTTTGAATTTGAACCTCTGTATGCAAGTGTTCAAAGATTTTAGATTTTAGATTTTAAAATCGGTCTCACCGAGCCGTCTGGCTTCGGTACCACAATAGTGTGGAATAATACCCCGTTCCCTGTTGCAGGAGGGGTACCTTGATTATCACCTGCTGGGAATACAGCTTGTGAATGGTTTCCAAAACTGCCTCCCTGTCAGCGGGAGACGTCGGTAAAACAGACCTTTGGAAACGGCGAGGGGGATACGTCTCGAATTCCAATTTGTACCCCTGAAATATTACCTGAAGGATCCAGGGGTCTACTTGCGAGTGAGCCCACTGCGCACTGAAATTCATTGAGAACGGGACCCCACCGTGCCTGAACTTGTAAAGCCCTAGCGTCATACTGAGGGCTTGGTAGAGGCGGAAAAGAGTTTATGTTCCTTGGAACTGGCTGATCTCTGCAGCCATTTTCCTCTCCCTCTGTCACGAGCAGAAAAGAGGAACCCTTTTGTCCGCTTGCCAACCAGGCCTGCGCCTGATAATACGGCGTCTTATTTTGAGAGGCGACCTGGGGTACATCCCCTCTTTTAAGGCAATACTTCCAAATGCCGTTTGGAATCCGCATCACCTGACCACTTTACTGGTATAATTGGACAACGCACTTATACTTGATGCCAGTCGGCAAATATTCCGCTGTGCATCATGCATATATAGAAATGCATCTTTTAATTGCTCTATAGGCAATAATATACTGTCCTTATCTAGGATATCATATTTCCAGTCAGGGAATCCGACCACGCCAACCCAGCACTGCACATCCAGGCTGAGGCGATTGCTGGTCGCAGTATAACACCAGTATGTGTGTAAATACATTTTAGGATACCCTCCTGCTTTCTATCAGCAGGATCCTTAAGGGCGGCCATCTCAAGAGAGGGTAGAGCCCATGTTCTTACAAGCGTGTGAGCGCCTTATCCCCCCTAGGGGGTGTTTCCCAACGCACCCTAACCTCTGGCGGGAAAAGGTATACTGCCAATAACTTTTTAGAAATTATCAATTGTTATCGGGGGGAAACCCACGCATTTTATTTCTCAGATTCAGGAAAACTACAGGAAGTTTTTCCTCACCAACATAATACCCCTTTTTTTTTTTGGTGGTATTCATATTATCAGAAAAGTGTAAACTTTTTTCATTGCCTCAATCATGCAATGTGTGGCCCTATTTGGAAATCACGGTTGTCTCTTCACCGTCAACACAGGAGTCAGTATCCGTGTCGGCGTCTGTATCTGAGGTAACGGGCGCTTTAGAGCCCCTATATGAGACGTCTGGACATGCACAAGCTGAGTAGCCGGCTGTCTCATGTCAACCACTGTCTTTTATACAAAGCTGACACTGTCACGCAATTTCCACAGTACATCCACTCAGGTGTCGACCCCCCAGGGGGTGACAACACTATTACAGACACTCTACTCCGTCTCCTCATCATTTTTCTCCTCATACATGTCGACACAAACGTACCGACACACAGCACACACACAGGTAATGCTCTGATAGAGGACAGGACCCCACTAGCCCTTTGGGGAGACAGAGGGAGAGTTTGCCAGCACACACCAGAGCGCTATATATATACAGGGATAACCTTATATAAGTGTTTTTCCCTTTATAGCTGCTGTATTGTTTATACTGCGCCTAATTTGTGCCCCCCTCTCTCTTTTTTAACCCCTTTCTGTAGTGTAGTGACTGCAGGGGAGAGCCAGGGAGCTTCCCTCCAACTGAGCTGTGAGGGAAAATGGCGCCAGTGTGCTGAGGAGATAGGCTCCGCCCCTTTCTCTGCGTCCTTATCATCCGTTTTCTTGTATGTTTTGGCAGGGGTTAAATGCATCCATATAGCCCAGGAGTTATATGTGATGCATTTATTTTAGCCATAAAAGGTTTTCTAACGATTTATTGCGTCTCAGGGCGCTGCCCCCCCAGCGCCCTGCACCCTCAGTGACCGGAGTGTGAAGTGTGCTGAGAGCAATGGCGCACAGCTGCGGTGCTGTGCGCCTACCTTTATCTGAAGACAGGAAAGTCTTCTGCCGCCGATTTTTCCGGACCTCTTCGCTCTTCTGGCTCTGTAAGGGGGCCGGCGGCGCGGCTCCGGTGACCCATCCAGGCTGAACCTGTGATCGTCCCTCTGGAGCTAATGTCCAGTAGCCTAAGAAGCCCAATCCACTCTGCACGCAGGTGAGTTCGCTTCTTCTCCCCTTAGTCCCTCGATGCAGTGAGCCTGTTGCCAGCAGGTCTCACTGAAAATAATAAACCTAAACTAAAACTTTCACAAAGAGCTCAGGAGAGCCCCTAGTGTGCACCCTTCTCGTCGGGCACAGAAAATCTAACTGAGGCTTGGAGGAGGGTCATGGGGGGAGGAGCCAGTGCACACCAGGTGATCCTAAAGCTTTCTTTAGATGTGCCCTGTCTCCTGCGGAGCCGCTATTCCCCATGGTCCTTACGGAGTTCCCAGCATCCACTAGGACGTCAGAGAAAGGTGGTTTGTTTCAAAGGTGTCCTTGTGGTATCTGTTTTTACTAGAGATGAGCGAGTTCGGATGTAACGCCAGAATTAACGCCAGTTCGGTTTTATCCGGATGTTTCTTATTGGCTATCCAAAACACGTGACGTCCGTAAGCCAATAAGATGCCGTTTTGAGAACCGAGTAAATCCGAGTAAAACCGAGTAAAACCGAACCCGCTCATCTCTAGTTTTTACCAAGATGTCCTTTAAATTGCGTCCGCGCGAATAACAGGGCATAAGTCTATGTTCTTTTAAATTAAGTTTAGGATCACTCTGTATCATTGGCCATAATGTTTTAGCAGTTTTAATGATGGCTGGAGATGCCACATTAAATTTGTTGACCCAAGGGAACGATTTTGAACATGTCGCACTGACAACTGCCGGATTATTCACAAGTGTATGTCTGTCTAAAGCTAACACTTTTTGTTTACAAATCTCCAAAGACCTAGCACTATAGCCCGGTTCCAGAAATTTTTGAATCATCGAATCAATTTGTTCGATGGCCGTACTAGGATCTCTATTGATACGAAAAGCTCTAAGCATTTGAGAATAAGGAAGCCTGTTGATTAGGGCCCTCGGGTGGCAGCTCTGCGCTTTCAGTAGTGTATTCCTGTCAGTAAGCTTAGAAAAAAGGCTGGTGTGAATAACATGCACAGGTGTACGGTCCAGTGTGGATGACGTCACCTATCAGCGCGGCGGTGGGGTGGGTGTGCGGTCCCGGCCCTGACACCAGCACTTCACTTAGGGTGGACATGCATAAAAGGTATGTTGTGTTTCTTGTACTTTATCCTGATGACAATATGTAAATATTGAAACGTTGATGCAAACTTTACCACAGTTCTAAGTGTCCGTTATTTGGTATGAGTGCCGAACCTCTGCATCATATACCCCATCTTTGTGAGGGCACCGCCGCAGCAGCATTTGGAAGCATGGGATGCCGGACCTGCAAATCCTATATATATATATATATATATATATATATACAGTCAATGGTTGGACCCCGGCACTCTGGACTGACGCCAATACTGCTCCGGTGCCTTCCCTTCAGAGCATATCAACTCTAGTCTGAGGAAGGGGCTAGTCCCCGAAACGTCACATAAAGGTTGCCCTGCGGGTTTTTTTTTCACTTTTATCTTGTTTCCAAGTCTCTGAGTGCCGCTCTCACCAAGGTTCTCTCTCTATATATATATATATATATATAGCATGCTCCTGTTATCTGACACTTAGGAAGGCACACGGCCCGTTGTTTATTGTGCAGTTTGGTGAGTGCCGAATATTTGGAGGAACTATATATATATATATATATATATATATATATATATATATTTTACACTGAGAGCCCAGCACACACCTTAGTAAGTTTATCTATCTATATGCACATATATTTATATATATTTAACTTTGCATGGATAATTGGACAGATGGAAAGTAACTGGGAAAAGAAGACTATAAAGCTTATACCATACTGTGTATAAAGTTTATATCTGAAGAGTTCCAGTAACTTTGTCTAAGTGCATCAGACATCCTGAAAAAATGGACTAGGTTAGCAATCTGCCCAATTGATTATTTCAGATCAGCTGTGACCTAATTAGGCCCAATGACATATAAATAGCTGCGAGCTGGGAACATGAGGTATTCTCCCCATTGCTTAGGACAGAAGGATCTTTTTGCAGGGTATTCTGAGTAAGTGTACAGAAGCTATGGGTGATGTGCTTGTGTGTGCATTACTCTTATCTGTGTAATAGTTACATTAAATCTCTTTAGGTGGTTTTATGTAAGTAGTTTATGAAAGCTGGTAACCATACAACACATGTGCTGTAACTGTGAGCAGTCTGTCCCTAGTAGCTTTCAGGTTCCAAGGTTGCTGGGTACACTATAACTTCCTCTGCAAGGTATCATCTAATAGTGTACAACCTGGGGACTATCCGATGTGAAGTGCTGGGGTTCTAGTACAACTTGCTGCAGTGTTCTGGGGTACCCAAAACATGTTCTATAATGGTGATTGTAGAATGGAACATCCAGGTGACTAAGGAAAGTAATATCCAAAGTCCTTTAGATAAATCCATTAGTTGGACCCTGGTTACAAAATACACTTTTTCTGTATTGTTGTAAAAGGAAGCATGTGGATTAAAGTAGTTTATGTACTAAACATGTATTAACTTCCCCAATATAATTACAGTAAATGTGATTTGTTTGTAAATGGTTTGTTGGTCAACTACTGTTAGCCTGCAATCTCCTTACAGTGTCTACCTGCACTGCTTATGACAAATGTATAGCTACAATGTATCTGTCACACTGTGCCCATCTGATTATTCTTGTGATGTCCTCTTAACAATGAACTTCCTACCATATGGCCTTGAAATGTTGGCCTAGGAGGTGTGAGGATGAGGGCTGGGCTCTGGTGCCCTTGCAGAGCTGTCCTTGGAGGGGATTGAGTGAGGTGATGGGGTGTGTTTCTGACTGTAATGATGTAGTCACAGCTAGGAGCACTAGGCAGGCTGCAGCCACTCCTCCCTCATTCTACACAGCAGCAGCAGAGCCAACATCCCGGCAGTCTCCTCTCTCACAGCCTTAAGACATGTATGTATAATGCTCTTTAAATGGGTTCTTTTACTCCAGCTCTGCATATCTGTCTACACCTTGTAGCACTGAAGGGGTTAACCTTGTCTACTCTTGTGTCTGCCATTGCATAATCTCCAGTACAACGCACAGTCCCCCAGCTGCTATTAGGTTGGTTAGATGGCTGTGTCTGCAGTGGGAGTACCAGGCTGTCCTGAGTGACCAAGGCAACCTCTTGGCTATAGTCCCCATGCTCATTTTGGCACCTTACTCCTTGCCTGTAGGATGCAGCAGGGAAGGTCATTCATACTAATGTGGCATAGTGAAATGGCAGGATAAGACTAAGATCTGGCTTTTCTATTGTTACATTCTGTTAGTGTCTCTGCATGTGTCTTCTATGTGCTGCATCGGTGATGGGACTAAAACTGACAGCTATTTCTGGCCTCTGTAGACTGTTGTGTATTGTGATCACTGCCAGCCCCTTGTCTTTCTCAGCAATCTTACACAGGCCTTTATTGCAGCAGGACGTGAGCTGGAAGCCTGCCAACCCTTCATTCCTGCATTTAAAGGGCCCAGTAATTCCTGTGAAGTGTTCTTACAGACGCAGACTGTTTGTGTATATCCTGTATGTTCTACCTTGGCCTTGTAGTCCTCCAAAAGGAGGAGGACAAAGGAGTACTGGCACACCTCAGGATGTGCCTATCTGTAGCTATGTAATGGCTTCTGCCTCGTTGCTCATGTTACAGTAACTACATGTGTCTGCTTCTAGCAGTCTGACAAAGAGCAGGCCGCTGGTATGACTGGTTCATAGCAATGATGTGCCTGAGACGTAGGTGGTTACTGGAACTCTTCTGCTCAGCCCAAATCCCCCAGGCTTGGTTATTGCACATCGGTCACTTCCTATATACGTGGCCACAATGAGTGCTTAATCTGGCTTGCCGAATGTACTAAGATTTTCATCTGGTTAACTGAAATGTTTACCCAAACATTTGCTCATACACACATTGCATGTGACATCAAGGAAAGGGTGATCGCAGCGCTCCAAAGACACAAACTTGTGTAAACTGACACCTAAACCTCAACCTGAGAAACTGCACGTAGCATTTTCCAGGCCTCTGTAGAGTGTGAATCTGCAAAACTCAGAACAAATCGCAAATTGTTCTTGATTCCCCCCACCAGCCCATATTCTGGGTCTAGACAAGTTTGCTAACACCAGGGGTGGAGACTTAATCGCACATCTAAAGGACAAGTAAAGGTGTTGCCTGTAGCATCCAATCAGATTGTAGCTTTCGCTATATAGTGCATTAGACTAAAAGGTGGCTAGATTTTGATTGGTTGCTATGGGTAACACCTACTTGTCCTGTTCAGCTTTGATAATTCTCCCAACTTCCTAATGTGTTGCTGATCTAATGTAGCAGTGGTTCTCACTGTCTTCAGGACCCCAAACATGTTCCCAAGACCACCTAGCAGGTGCACTGATGTATTTTAGTTGCTCGCTGACTTATCTTAAAAGTGCCGCAGGTGGAGCTAATGTCACCTGTGTTTCTGTGAGGAAATCTGGAAAAACGTGAACTGTTTGGGAGGGTTGAGTTTGAGAACCTAAGATCTAGAAGGTGCAAATTTCATAACGCTGTTCTGTAGAGAAACGCAGTATGCAGACGGTGGCCAAAATGCATAACTAAAGTGAAAATACAGGATTTTAAAAAGGCATAGATGGACAACACTTAGGGGGACATGTACTAAGCAGTGATAAGTGGAGAAGCTGCCTATGGGCAATTTATCAGCTGCTCTGTACACTTTCCTAGTATATAAATTAGAAATGGTACTTCAATGCTGATTGGTTGCCATGGGCAACTTCTCCACAGGCTCACTTCTTCACTTTTATCACTGCTTAGTACATGTCCCCCTAAAGGTGCGTACACACTTGCCAAGAAAATGATTAGCGTCTCTCATTTTCTTGGCCAGTGATGTGCGGGTCGTAACTATCCTGTCGGCAGTGCATGCTCAATCTGGACTGTTGTCCCGTAGCTGCATGCCCCACCCAGGAGGCGAAACACTAGACGACGTTGCTCACAAAGCGTCGTCTAGTGTGTATGCACCTCTAGACTGGTCCTAAACTCCAACCCTCAACAGGACTCTATCTGTGGGATAATTAGACCCAGCTGTAACTCACCTGTGCATGGCTAAGGAACGCCACAAAACATGACCTTGGGGTGCTTAAGAACCAAAAACTTGGTGTACAGTTGAACTTTTTTTTTAACCTATATACACTAATGAAATAGTGACTGACTGGATGTTCTGGAACAGCTGTCTGCTGTAACTGTTATGTGTATCACTGCCACAAAGGATAAAAATGTAAATACTACAGCATAACTATATAAAACGAAATTCTATGTTTGAGAGCAACATTACCAAATAAAGGGTTAATTGAGGCTGAGCAAGCCCTGCACTCCTAAGTAATGTACTGAATAGAAGGTATGGGTCATTAGGTCGACCACACGTGGCTCAACAGTCTTTAGGGCGACCACTATTGGTCAACATGGGTTTCTTTTTTTGGTGTCTTCTTAAAGTGACTGGGAACCCCATAGTGCACAGTATCCCCTTGCATAACTTGCTTCGTTCGACATGCTTCGGGCAAGGTGCCTCACTGCGCTCAGCACAGGTTACTATTCCAAATCGTAGTCCACGTGGATTGTAAAGTGTAAAAAATAAAAATGTTAAAACTTGTGTCGACCTAGTGACCGTGTCCCCTGAATAGAGCAGCACTTCTAATGCAGTGGTATGATATCGCATAAGGGTATATTCAATTGAGGTCGGATCCATTCCGACATCCATTTGTCGGAATGGATCCAACAAGGGCTATTCAATGCCCATCTCAATTTGACTTTAAAAAAGTCGAATTGAGGAGAGCTGCAGGCAGACGGGGACAGCAGCACTGCAGGAGGATGTGGCACAGCCGCCAGACCTCACAGCAGCATCCACCCAGCTCCAGCAAGCAGGACCTCACTTGCTGGAGCCAGGTGGATGCTGCCATGAGCAGCGGCTGTGCCACATCCTCCTGCTGTGCTGTAGTGCAGCTATGCCCTTGGCTCTCCCCTTTCTCCTCCTCTTGGGTCCCTCATCTCAGTTCGGGTTTTTTTTTCTCTCTAACTGAGATGGTCGGATACGGGGCCAAAATCTGTTGCATTTGGCCCCATTTCCCTCAAGCACATGAATCGGCAACTATACCACCAATTCACTTACTATTTAACAAGTCGAATAAAAATGCTGGGGACTGAATAGTACTCCTTCCGACCTGAAAGTCGAAAACTGCTGTCTTTTCGACAAGACGGCAGTTTTGACCTTAATTGAATATACCCCATAGTGCTCTATTTAGCATTAGGAAGGCTGTGCTATTGGTTATTTGGTAAGATGAATAACATGTGGTGTGCAGAAGAAATGCTTTGTATAGCCCATTGATAACTTCATGAAGTAAGTCTTAAATTAGAAAGGCTACCCACTGTAGTTAAAAAAACATAAGGTGGCTTTTTAGCTGCTCTAAATGCTCACTGGACATACTAGGACATCTAGTTCCATAATGTTATGACAACAAAGGTTTGCAGCTATGAGAAGGCCACTTTCTGCACAGGGATCCCTACACCCTACCCGCTCCAGACAGGTGTGGTATAAAAGACAGTGTCTAGGTAGACAGTCAATAGATAAACACCATATGTTAGACAGACATTAGGTCGACCAGGTCAAAAGGTCAACATAAAATAGGTACACCATGGTTTTTTGTGGTTTGTGTGGATAGTTTTGTCATCTGGGACACAATTGTAGAAAGGCATACGCTCACAGGGCTCACCGCCACAAGGTTTATAACCAACTCTATGCCTACATGGATAGAGAAGGTATGAAATAGGTAAAAAATGTTAAATACATTTTTTATTTTTTTTGTCTATTTTCCTGTCGACCTATTGTCTACCTAGATACTGTCTATCAACCGATATCCTCCAGACTCCATTCAAGGGCTCATACCAGCAGAGCTGCCTTAACATAGTAGTCCCTGGGCAGTGCTGAAGCCCCTAGTCACTCATTCATTCATAAGGCTAATTAAAAAAAATAAGTTTCCCTCCTGCAGTCTCTCCATATGCTTCCATTCAGTGAATGGCTGTCTGCACTGATTCATCGATTGCTCCAACCATCCACCAATCGGAATGCTGACGGCTATTCACTGTCTGGCAGTGAGTTGGGTAAAAAAATGCTGCCTGGCCACTGAGTGTAATTTGCAATCTGAGCATCCTGTCAGCATTTTTCAACCACCAGCAGTTGTCATATGTGCTGCCTGAGATGCCGGCTGCTGCAGTCATTCCTATCTGGCAACTCTGCAGCCCGTGACCCCCTTCTATGTGGTGACTCATAGGTCACGCACACCACGTCACCTGCCCATTGCTACTTGCTGCTGAGGAGGGGAAAATAGCTTTTTACGATCAACAGGTTTGAGCCAGTGCTTCTTTAAATTGACTGCTGTGGGGGGCAGGTATTATGTGGCATTACTATGGGGGGGCAGTGTGGGTGGGTGGGGGTGGGTCCCCCCCGGGTGGGTCCCCCCCTTAAATTGATTCAGATTTAAAACACTGCTTTTATTTCCCTTTAGCCACCATGGCAAGCGTACAAGAGAAACTCCTCACCAGCGTTACAAATGACAAGACCAGCGTTCCAAAGAACAAGATAACAATTGTAGGAGTTGGGCAGGTCGGCATGGCCTGTGCGATCAGCATCCTTCTAAAGGTATGTGCCAAATATAGCTTGGCTAGGGGAACAATTGGGCATGTCAGTCTCCTGCAGAGATGACCTTCATGAACTCCTGCCTGTATCTTTAAAGGCAGATTACTGATACAGGCAGCTCTCTAATCCAGGCAAGTAATGGAAATGATATGAGGAACAGAGGTGAAGAGCCATGCAATATCTGAGCTACATGTTTCAACAGGGGTGGAGATATACTAAACATTTAAGTGGAAAAGTTCCCTATAATTTTAGACTGCTAGATGCTGATAAAGTGCAGAAGCCTCTGACAACCAGGTCCGTCTAGATTCCCTTCGTGGAGAGGACCTTTCCCATAATGCACTGGGTCATTCCAAACTATTTGGAATAGTAATCTGTGGCTTGGTGATGTATGTGAGCAAAGCTAGCCCACAAGGGTACAAGAGAACTTCCACCCTCACTTGATGTCACATCTGGGCCCTGTCCACAATGGGGGTGTAAACACCGGATTTACTGTGGGGGGTTGCTATAATTAATATATATTTCTCTGACGTCCTAGTGGATGCTGGGGACTCCGTCAGGACCATGGGGATTAGCGGCTCCGCAGGAGACAGGGCACAAAAATAAAGCTTTAGGATCAGGTGGTGTGCACTGGCTCCTCCCCCTATGACCCTCCTCCAAGCCTCAGTTAGGTTTTTGTGCCCGTCCGAGCAGGGTGCAATCTAGGTGGCTCTCCTAAAGAGCTGCTTAGAAAAAGTTTTTAGGTTTTTTATTTTACAGTGAGTCCTGCTGGCAACAGGCTCACTGCAACGAGGGACTTAGGGGAGAAGAAGTGAACTCACCTGCGTGCAGGATGGATTGGCTTCTTAGGCTACTGGACACCATTGGCTCCAGAGGGATCGAACACAGGCCCAGCCATGGAGTCCGGTCCCGGAGCCGCGCCGCCGACCCCCTTGCAGATGCCGAAAAGTGAAGAGGTCCAGAAACCGGCGGCAGAAGACTTTTCAGTCTTCATGAGGTAGCGCACAGCACTGCAGCTGTGCGCCATTGTTGTCACACACTTCACACCAGCGGTCACGGAGGGTGCAGGGCGCTGCGGGGGGCGCCCTGGGCAGCAATGAGAATACCTTGTTCTGGCTAAAAAATACATCACATATAGCCCCTGGGGCTATATGGATGTATTTAACCCCTGCCAGGTCTCACAAACACCGGAGAAGAGCCCGCCGAAATAGGGGGCGGGGCCTATCTCCTCAGCACACAGCGCCATTTTCCTGCTCAGCTCCGCTGCGAGGAAGGCTCCCAGGACTCTCCCCTGCACTGCACTACAGAAACAGGGTAAAACAGAGGGGGGGGCACTTTTTTGGCGTTTTTTGATATATTAAGCTGCTATAAGGGAGACAACACTTCTATAGGGTTGTTCCTATATATTTATAGCGCTTGGGTGTGTGCTGGCAAACTCTCCCTCTGTCTCCCCAAAGGGCTAGTGGGGTCCTGTCTTCGATAAGAGCATTCCCTGTGTGTCTGCTGTGTCGGTACGTGTGTGTCGACATGTATGAGGACGATGTTGGTGTGGAGGCGGAGCAATTGCCGGTAATGGTGATGTCACCCCCTAGGGAGTCGACACCGGAATGGATGGCTTTGTTTATGGAATTACGTGATAATGTCAGCACATTACAAAAATCAGTTGACGACATGAGACGGCCGGCAAACCAGTTAGTACCTGTACAGGCGTCTCAGACACCGTCAGGGGCTGTGAAACGCCCTTTACCTCAGTCGGTCGACACAGACACGGACACCGAATCTAGTGTCGACGGTGAAGAAACAAACGTATCTTCCAGTAGGGCCACACGTTATATGATCACGGCAATGAAGGAGGCTTTGCATATCTCTGATACTGCATGTACCACAAAAAGGGGTATTATGTGGGGTCAGAAAAAACTACCTGTAGTTTTTCCTGAATCAGACTAATTGAATGAAGCGTGGGTTAACCCCGATAGAAAACTGCTAATTTCAAAAGTTATTGGCATTATATCCTTTCCCGCCAGAGGTTAGGGCGCGCTGGGAAACACCCCCTAGGGTGGATAAGGCGCTCACACGCTTATCAAAACAAGTGGCGTTACCGTCTCCTGAAACGGCCGCCCTCAAGGATCCAGCGGATAGGAGGCTGGAAACTACCCTAAAAAGTATATACACTCATACTGGTGTTATACTGCGACCAGCCATCGCCTCTGCATGGATGTGCAGTGCTGGGGTGGTTTGGTCGGATTCCCTGACTGAAAATATTGATACCCTAGATAGGGTCAGTATTTTATTGACTTTAGAGCAATTAAAGGATGCTTTTCTTTATATGCGAGATGCTCAGAGGGATATTTGCACTCTGGCATCAAGAGTAAGTGCGATGTCCATATCTGCCAGAAGAAGTTTATGGACGCGACAATGGTCAGGTGATGCGGATTCCAAACGGCATATGGAAGTATTGCCGTATAAGGGGGAGGAATTATTTGGGGTCGGTTTATCGGATTTGGTGGCCACGGCAACAGCCGGGAAATCCACCTTTTTACCTCAGGTCCCCTCCCAACAGAAAAAGACACCGTCTTTTCAGCCGCAGTCCTTTCGTTCCTATAGGAACAAGCGGGCGAAAGGACAGTCATATTTGCCCCGAGGCAAAGGAAAGGGTAAGAGTGCACCAAGCAGCTTCTTCCCAGGAGCAGAAGCCCCCCCCCGGCTTCTGCAAAGCCCTCAGCATGACGTTGGGGCTTTACAAGCGGACTCAGGGGCGGTGGGGGTTCGACTCAAGAATTTCAGCGCACAGTGGGCTCACTCACAGGTGGACCCCTGGATCCTGCAGATAGTATCTCAGGTTTACAGGTTAAAATTCGAGAAGTCTCCCCCTCGCCGGTTCCTAAAGTCTGCTCTGCCAACGTCTCCCTCAGACAGGGCGACGGTATTGGAAGCCATTCACAAGCTGTATTCTCAGCAGGTGATAGTCAAGGTACCCCTCCTACAACAGGGAAAGGGGTATTATTCCACACTATTTGTGGTACCGAAGCCGGACGGCTCAGTAAGACCTATTCTAAATCTGAAATCTTTGAACCTGTACATACAAAAATTCAAGTTCAAGATGGAGTCACTCAGAGCAGTGATAGCGAATCTGGAAGAAGGGGACTTTATGGTGTCCCTGGACATCAAGGATACTTACCTGCATGTCCCAATTTGCCCTTCACATCAAGGGTACCTCAGGTTCGTGGTGCAAAACTGTCATTATCAGTTTCAGACGCTGCTGTTTGGATTGTCCACGGCACCTCGGGTCTTTACCAAGGTAATGGCCGAAATGATGTTTCTTCTGCGAAGAAAAGGCGTATTAATTATCCCTTACTTGGACGATCTCCTGATAAGGGCAAGGTCCAGAGAACAGCTGGGGGACGTAGTAGCACTAACCCAAGTAGTGCTGCAACAGCACGGGTGGATTCTGAATTTTCCAAAATCTCAATTGACCCCGACGACACGTCTGCTGTTCCTGGGAATGATTCTGGACACGGTTCAGAAAAGGTGTTTCTTCCGGAGGAGAAAGCCAGGGAGTTATCCGAACTTGTCAGGAACCTCCTAAAACCAGGGAAAGTGTCTGTGCATCAATGCACAAGAGTCCTGGGAAAGATGGTGGCTTCTTACGAAGCGATTCCATTCGGCAGATTCCACGCACGAACTTTTCAGTGGGATCTGCTGGACAAATGGTCCGGATCGCATCTGCAGATGCATCAGCGGATAACCTTATCGCCACGGACAAGGGTGTCTCTTCTGTGGTGGTTGCAGAGTGCTCATCTGTTAGAGGGCCGCAGATTCGGCATACAGGACTGGGTCCTGGTGACCACGGATGCCAGTCTGAGAGGCTGGGGAGCGGTCACACAGGGAAGAAACTTCCAGGGAGTATGGTCAAGCCTGGAGATGTCTCTTCACATAAATATACTGGAGCTAAGAGCGATTTACAATGCTCTAAGCCTGGCAAAACCCCTGCTTCACAGCCGGTGTTGATCCAGTCGGACAACATCACGGCAGTCGCCCACGTAAACAGACAGGGCGGCACAAGAAGCAGGAGAGCAATGGCAGAAGCTGCAAGGATTCTTCGCTGGGCGGAAGATCATGTGATAGCACTGTCAGCAGTGTTCATTCCGGGAGTGGACAACTGGAAAGACTTCCTCAGCAGACACGATCTACACCCGGGAGAGTGGGGACTTCATCCAGAAGTCTTCCACATGATTGTGAACCGTTGGGAAAAACCAAAGGTGGATATGATGGCGTCTCGCCTCAACAAAAAACTGGACAGGTATTGCGCCAGGTCAAGAGACCCTCAGGCAATAGCTGTGGACGCTCTGGTAACACTGTGGGTGTTCCAGTCAGTGTATGTGTTTCCTCCTCTGCCTCTCATACCAAAAGTACTGAGAATTATACGGCAAAGGGGAGTAAGAACGATACTCGTGGCTCCGGATTGGCCAAGAAGAACTTGGTACCCGGAACTTCAGGAGATGCTCACGGAAGATCGGTGGCCTCTACCTCTAAGACGGGACCTGCTTCAGCAGGGACCGTGTCTATTCCAAGACTTACCGCAGCTGCGTTTGACGGCATGGCGGTTGAACGCCGAATTCTAAGGGAAAAAGGCATTCCGGAAGAGGTCATTCCTACACTGGTAAAAGCCAGGAAGGAGGTGACTGCACAACATTATCACCGCATTTGGAGAAAATATGTTGCGTGGTGTGAGGCCAGGAAGGCCCCCACGGAGGAATTTCAATTGGGTCGATTCCTACATTTCCTGCAAACAGGATTGTCTATGGGCCTCAAATTGGGGTCCATTAAGGTTCAAATTTCGGCCCTGTCGATTTTCTTCCAGAAAGAATTGGCTTCAGTTCCTGAAGTCCAGACTTTTGTAAAAGGAGGAGTACATATACAGCCCCCGGTTGTGCCCCCAGTGGCTCCGTGGGACCTTAATGTAGTTTTGGATTTTCTCAAATCCCATTGGTTTGAGCCACTCAAATCGGTGGATTTGAAATATCTTACATGGAAAGTAACCATGCTACTGGCCCTGGCTTCAGCCAGGAGTGTCAGAATTGGCGGCTTTATCGTATAAAAGCCCATATCTGATTTTCCATTCGGACAGGGCAGAACTGCGGACGCGTCCTCAGTTTCTGCCTAAGGTGGTTTCAGTGTTTCACCTGAACCAGCCTATTGTGGTGCCTGCGGCTACTAGGGACTTGGAGGACTCCAAGTTGTTAGACGTGGTCAGGGCCCTGAAAATATATGTTTCCAGGACGGCTGGAGTCAGAAAATCTGACTCGCTGTTTATCCTATATGCACCCAACAAGCTGGGTACTCCTGCTTCTAAGCAGACTATTGCTCGTTGGATTTGTAGTACAATTCAGCTTGCACATTCTGTGGCAGGCCTGCCACAGCCAAAATCTGTAAAAGCCCATTCCACAAGGAAGGTGGGCTCATCTTGGGCGGCTGCCAGAGGGGTCTCTGCTTTACAACTTTGCCGAGCAGTTATTTGGTCAGGGGCAAACACGTTTGCTAAATTCTACAAATTTGATACCCTGGCTGAGGAGGACCTGGAGTTCTCTCATTCGGTGCTGCAGAGTCATCCGCACTCTCCCGCCCGTTTGGGAGCTCTGGTATAATCCCCATGGTCCTTACGGAGTTCCCAGCATCCACTAGGACGTCAGAGAAAATAAGAATTTACTTACCGGTAAATCTATTTCTCGTAGTCCGTAGTGGATGCTGGGCGCCCATCCCAAGTGCGGATTGTCTGCAATACTTGTACATAGTTATTGTTAACTAAATCGGGTTATTGTTGTTGTGAGCCATCTATCCAGAGGCTCCTCTGTTATCATGCTGTTAACTGGGTTCAGATCACAGGTTGTACGGTGTGGCTGGTATGAGTCTTACCCGGGATTCATAAATCCTTCCTTATTGTGTACGCTCGTCCGGGCACAGTATCCTGACTGAGGCTTGGAGGGGGTCATGGGGGGAGGAGCCAGTGCACACCAGGTAGTCCTAAAGCTTTACTTTTGTGCCCAGTCTCCTGCGGAGCCGCTATTCCCCATGGTCCTTACGGAGTTCCCAGCATCCACTACGGACTACGAGAAATAGAATTATCGGTAAGTAAATTCTTATTACGTGCACACACACACACGTGTGTGTGTGTGTGTATATATATTTCTCACAAACAGACTGCACATACATGACACAACACACTTTAAAACAGACAAATACAGTGCACACATACAGTACCCGGAAGCTGCAGAGGACACAGTGAGGAAGACATACGGAGTTGCTATGCACGAGCAGCTCCCTCTCACTGACGGACGCTGTGTAGGGAGACTGCTGGTAAGAGCTCCCTGCTGCGATTGCGGTCACGGCTTTTCTTGAGACGGAGACACAGCTGTCTCCGTCTCTAAAAAGCAAATTCAGTCCATCGGGGGGTCTCTGTGCAACCAGAAACCCCCCCCCTCCGTGCGCTACTGGGGGGGGGGGGGGGTAGAGAAATAGAATCGACCATACAGCTTGTCAGGTGATGCTGAGATGACAGAACTGCATGCTGTAGATCAATTTATCCTGTTGCATCTAGGGTTACATTGAACATAGTCGGGGAAAGTGACTCTTAATTGAGTTAGCTGATTGTAAAGTCACTTCTGCATGTTATGTATAAGGGGGTGAAACATTGCATATGCTTTATAGGAAGAAAAATAGCTTGCAGCTTCAGGAGTCTGGGGCTAACTTCCTGCATACTAGCCTAGTAATTGAAGACTTCATGTTGGGTCTGTACAAATTTTAGCTCCCCCTAATTTGTGACCGCAAAGGAATTTAAAAACAGAAGTAGTACTCAACAGTTCCTTACCTTGAGAACTGAACTGTTAATGCTGAATGTAGTGTAAACTGTTTAGTTAAGTTTACAGAAACTTTTTTTTTTCTTAACTTATTAAAGTAACTATTCATTTTTGCCTAATCTGAAGCCAGTTCAGTTCCACTAAACTCCTCAACCTTGCATAACTATAAATTATCAGTTGGTCATTAAAAGAGCCAGTTAGTATTTTAGACTTGCTTCAAGTGTTGAGGTGATGGTGGTACTCATGGCCATAATGCATTTTGGGCTTGGTGTGATCAGCAGGTCTTAGACTTGTCTTAAAGGAGTGTCTTTGTAGGAACTGTGTGAAGAGCTTGCCTTGGTTGATATCTTGGAAGATAAACTGAAGGGTGAAATGATGGACCTGCAACACGGAAGCCTGTTCCTTAAAACAAAGATTGTGGCTGACAAAGGTTAGTAGGCTTACTGTTTGCAGTGCTAGCATACAGTATATTTCACACTGCCTAAGAATTATGTATTACCACTCAACATTGACTCATTGGGGTCGACTTCAACTCAACGTGATGTTATGGGTGAGTAGAGTATTTCTTCTCACCCCTCCTGGGATGCGAGCAGAAATCTGACCACTATTGGCACAATGCTGTGTTCTGCCCTTAGCATGGCAGGCACTTCAAGTTGGAGAATGCCAGGTCTTGCAAGTAAACACCATGTTTAAGGTGCAAGAACAGACGTTCTCCAACAGAACAGTGTGCTGAATTGAATAGCTCTAGGACCTCCTTCCTGGTGCTATTCAATTCATGATGAACTGAATTTAGCCCATTGAGTGCCTCCTGATTTTTTATTTTATATTTTTTTATTTTATTCCCCCCCCCCTCCCCCCCTCCCCATAAGGAGCACAAGATCAGCTTTATAATCTAATAAACTACCAAGACGTGTGCCAAATATGGCTATTCTCAATGTCTGTAAAGAGTCAAAGAACATGACTCCCCAGCAGTCCTAACTTCAGTGGGACAGTCCCTGTTTGCAGTGCCTGTCCTGCTCAGGACTGATTTGTCCCAACCACCAGGCAGACGCTAGTATGGTCACCTGCCTCTGTGCTGCAGAGCCACAATCAGGCACATGCCATGGCAATTGCATGGTTTCAGAAGGGGGCATAAAGCTTAGACAAGGGTCATTCCTGCATATTTTTTTTTTTTTTTTTTGTGTGCTACTGTATGCTTGGCTCCATGGTTCTGCAACAGCAGATCCTCCAACATCACTGCACCTATTGGGTACAAGTTGCTCTGCTCCTTAACTTCCCTTGCAATTTGACTCCCGTGTGAAGCACCTTACGAATTAACTAGTTCAACACAAGTGACAGCGATCATAAATTAGAGGGAAGTCCAGGAACGGGGAACTTTGTACAACTGGAAGGTATACCACACCTAATCACTATATTGGATAAGCCCACATCATAAGATGGCCATGCACCCAGTCTTGGGAGTTGTGCAGTAACACAATGAATGGCATCCCAATGTGTCTACTACTTGGAACCTTACTGAAGTCTGCAGACTCCTGAGCCAAACATATCTAACTCTACAATGTCTACAGTATGTCCAGTACAACTAGATACTGAATGCTACAGCTGGTCTGTTCCATATTTATTTTTTCCCCCCCTCTCTGCAGATTACCATGTAACGGCAAACTCTAAGATTGTAGTGGTCACTGGAGGTGTCCGTCAGCAGGAGGGGGAAAGCCGGCTCAACTTGGTACAGAGAAATGTCAATGTCTTTAAGTTCATTATTCCTCAGGTGGTGAAGTACAGCCCAGATGCCACAATCATTGTGGTTTCCAATCCAGGTAAATAAAGCTATGACCATTCCTATAAGAACACGTAAAGTATGTTGGATTTAAGTCAATAGTGTGTGTGTGGGGTTCTAGTTATCGGTTTGAGTCCATGCTACCTGCTTAGCATGCCTTGCAAGCCTGTTGTGGTTTCCATGTGCTAACATTTCATTCATCTGCTGGTTAACAAATGTCTAATGCAGATATCTTGCCATCCCTATTAATCTAGTTGACATCATGACATATGTTACATGGAAGTTGAGTGGCCTGCCACAGAACCGTGTCATTGGAAGTGGAACTAACCTGGATTCAGCAAGGTTCCGCTATCTAATTTCTGAGAAACTTGGTATCCATCCAACCAGCTGCCATGGTTACGTCTTGGGGGAACATGGAGACTCAAGTGGTAAGCAACTGACTATGGCAAGCCAGTGCTCTTGAGATACCGTATATGGTATAACATTAATTGTCTTATCCTTACAGTGGCTGTCTGGAGTGGTGTGAATGTTGCTGGTGTTGCTCTGCAGTCCCTTAATACTGCAATTGGAACACCTGAGGATAAGGAGAACTGGCAGGAAGTTCACAAACAAGTGGTGGACAGGTAGGTACCAGAAATACTCCACACTATGAAAACAATTGGCTGTAGTTTGGAATGGTATGGATAGCCCTTGTGTAAGACTAATTCCAAGTAGGCACATCTGCTAGGGTCCCTAGTCTGGGATTATACAAGAGCTCTTTAATTTATGGTCTAACTCTGCATTACCCAAGTAGCTGGCTGAGTGAATAACCTACTGTATGAAAGTTCTGAACACAGCTGTTTTCATTACCTCTTGGTGACATGATGGGAGAGCCCAGACTACAGTAGTATGTTGGTGATTGCTCCACAGGATGTGGTGGTAGATGCAAGCACAGCTACCTGGTGGCATGTGCAGGCATAATACAGAAACTGTAGAAATGAGTCTCGGTTTGAATGAGAGCTAGGGGAGGAGGACTGATGGTTCCATAATGTAATCCATGTGTGTTGCATATCTCTCTCACATGTGCTCAGGAATGTGGGAAAGATAAATGGGCAAATGCTCACTCAACCAATGCTGTAAAATCACAAAACCATATTTAAAAAGCATCCCCCTTTCTCAGTATGTCCTATTTATGGACAAAGCAAGTCCAGATACTTAGTGTACTGAACTTAAGTAAACCTGTGCAGTCTCTTTTGGTATAACTATTCCCATATTACATGTGTAACATAGGCTGTATCTGCTAATATCCCCTGTGTTGATGGAATATAAACCCAATTATATAGGCTTTGTAGCAAAGTACCTGTACTATAGAGATGCATTTGCTTTCACCAAATTCCTGAGCTGTGCGTGTAAAATACATATTGGGGAGCGCTTTAACTTGCCGGTAACTGGGTACTTGGCATGTGTCTCAATAAGCTTAAATGGACAGATCAAGTTTGTGTAATGGCTGACAGGAGCTGTTACTACTCCATAGAGCTTGTGGGCTTTAAATTGGACTAAATGCAGCTTGTACACATTCCCTCAATGGAAGTACTGTTCTAGGGTCTAGTCGCTTGTAGAACACAATGTAATTCCATACTTGTAGACTTGTGTTTTAGCATAAATCTATCTTGCTACTGCAGTGCCTATGAAGTCATCAGACTTAAAGGATACACCAACTGGGCAATTGGCATGAGTGTGGCTGAACTGTCGGAATCCATAACCAAGAACCTGAGCAGAGTCCACCCTGTTTCCACAATGGTGAAGGTAATGAGATCTTGTGGTACATCGATATTAAACAATTATAACCACATAGACTTCAATGAAGTAGGTAGTTTGATGACAATGGCACAATTTCAGTTAAATGGCTTAGATATGTAGCCTACGTACTGTACACCATGAATGAGAGCTTACTTAACCGACTTGTGGAAACTCTAGCTGCTTAAGACTAAGGAATAAATTGCATGGTTCTGAAGACTTAAGCCACACTTGTAACATACAGAGATTGCTTCTATCATGACCAACAAGTGGCTGGTCTACAAGACGCTAACTGGGGTTTAAGTGGACAAAATGATTAGGGCCTTGGACATGGGTAAAGGTCTTATTTTGGGTTCTCTGCTTGTGTTAACTTGAACACTGCTACCCTAGGCAACTCTATGATCTATAAAATTGATAGAAACTGAACACTGCATACATTTTAACCAGTTGCCATGTTTAATGGAGGCCTTGTTACAAGTGGGCTTATGATCTAATTACTGAAATACATAGCTTGCATCAGGGGTCCATCCACATGAGCCTTGCAGTTAGGTCTTAATGTCTTCCAACTCCCAGAAATAAGGGTGGGAAACAGACTCTGGAATACTAAAACTTCTATATCTTGTTTCTCCAGAATCTCTATGGCATTGAGAATGAGGTCTTCCTGAGTCTCCCCTGTGTCCTGAACTCCCAGGGGCTGGTTGATGTTGTGAATCTGAAGCTAAAAGACTCTGAGGTTGCTCAGCTGAAGAAAAGCGCAAGCACAATCTGGGACGTCCAGAAAGATCTTAAAGACCTTTAAAGCACTACCTGAAAGTGGTCTGCACACAATGCCTTGGTAGTTCTCCTGTTATATAATGGTTTCTAAAGTAACAATAGTTGTCATAATAAAATGTGATGGGACAGAATGGTTTCTCTGAGTTATTAACTGGAAGTTATTCAATGAACTCTTCCTGATTATATGAAGACATGGCTAAACTGTACTGGGGGCTTGAATGAGCCTGTGCAACTCCTGTAGGGTCAGTCTGTCTCCTACCACCCCCAAACTAATCTTCCTAATTGATCTTTAAATTGTTCTGAAGAAAATTACTTTTGCAGTACTGGGACAACATGGAGCAACAAAGATCATGTAAAGGTATTTTGTTTGCTGTTGCAGGTTTAAGGTTACAAATGATTTCTTGCAAAGGCACATCTATAAGGCAAAACCAACCTGGCTTTGCCTTGTGAATGCTGCTTTAAAAATGTGCTTACCTGCCAGAACTCTAGCATCATGCAGGCTATTAAACCTCCCCATTATGTCATACTTGAGGTATTCCCATGGTTCCATATGAAGTCAGTCTGCAAAGTGTTTAAAGCAGGCATGTCCAAACTGTGGCCCTCCAGCTGTTGAGAAACTACACATCCCAGCATGCTCTGACACAGCTTTAGCATTCTCTGACAGCAAAACTGTCAGGGCATGCTGGGATATGTAGTTTCACAACAGCTGGAGGGCCGCAGTTTTGACATGCCTGGATCTGTACTGATCTAAAACAGTCAGGTGGCAGCTAACAAGTAGTAAAATTCTCTGCACATCACATATCACATTCCTCAACAAATAAAATGCATATGGAATATAGTGTGCACCCTATTGGGATAAACGGTACCTTTTGTGGTTGGGTTTTTAATTTTGTAGTAACGAGGTTGTAGGTCTACAGTAGAAGAAATCAAACTGCATAACTTTTAGTTTGTCTAAAACGAGGCCAGCATAGTGAGACCAAATGAGGAGGAAACAATACATTGCAACACTAATGCTTGGCAACAGCCATAGGAATGCAGCAGTAAGTGGCTCACTAACCCTCCCTAATGATGCAAAAAAAAACACCTGGGGCATCTAATGTTCAGTAACTCCAATGGCTATTAAGGCCGCAACTTGCCTGCAGCATGACACAGGCACCATAATACCTCCATATTGGTTTGTCTAAATTTACAGAACTCCTCTGTATTGTAGCTCACTGTCTCAACTAAGCTCTCCAATTACAGCTGGGTAGGACATAAATGTATCTACACAAGTGCTATACCAATAGCATAATCCCAACAGATGTAATGTGTTAAAGCATTCTAACAATGTTGACAAACTGTAAAATCATGTATAAAGTTATTGGTTAAGTAAACACTTTCCAAACCCCCCCCCCCCCCAATGTCTGCCATAATCCCAGCAGTGCAGCCAGCAGGTACTCTAGGGGTAGCTAATTCACATTTCTCTGGCTGGGTCCACAGGATAACGTCAGGATATGATTGAGCGACAGCGGAAATGGCACCAACACGGTCACGAGCTTTCTGGCCTCCCAGGATGTATTGGAGCTTCACCATATAGTCCCGCCCACTGACTCGGTCAAATCAGTTTTTTGCTTGGTGCGGCAGGAAGCCAGGCCATGGTCACAGGGCTGCTGTGAATAAAGCACCCTGAAGCTTTTGTTATTTTTAGACTTACTATGTTTTGAGCAACTTTTCTTAACAGTCTTAAATGCATCCTGGAAAGTCACTCCAACAACTCGCCACCGGGTTGCAACAATACTTACCTTCGCGGTACAGTGCTGTCTTGACGGGCGTCTGTGTCGGATGTTCTAGCAGGTCCAGCAGACGTAACCAGGCTGTAGCCAGAGCATGGGGGGGGAGGGAGGAGGTGGTAAGTAAGTCTATGGATTTCCTCTTACTAGAGGGGTCCGGACACAGCTACACTGTATTGGTAGAGACTACAGTGTGATGTGCTGAACATCTCAAGTGCAACAGCGCTACACTCTAGGGATCATAGGCACCAGGACTAGGTAGAGGCTGCGATCCTTAGGGTTTAAGTCAACAGGGGGATTCAGACGCTCTCCTGGCTGCCCCTCCTCCGAGTTCATGACCAGTTTCTGTGAGTCTCCAGTCTATGAACTGAGTGACCTCACTTCTGTCTCAGACGCTACCACGAGGGTACTCGGTCGCAGTTTAGACACTGCGGTTGTGTACACTAGAGATCCCGCCTAAACCGAGTCGCAGGCCTTAACGTCTGCATACACATGGAAGTCGCTGAGCGTCCGTGTCAGTCAGTGAGCAACTGTGTCCGTTATCTGGAGCGGTAGTGTACATCAGTAGCGTCTGAATCCACTCAGCGTCTTACGAGCGCATTTGCTTGGATATGGAAGTGTGGTGAGTCACCCTGTATCCTGCTCTATGGAGGAAGGGTATACAGTACTAAAAATTCTCTCTACTTGTTAGTTTGAATTGTTAATTTTTAGTACATATTGCATATGAGATCTGTATAATTACTGTGGTTTCTGCATGTGATGTTTGAAAAAAACAGTTAAAAAACAGAAGTACAATTTTCCTACTTGTAAGTTGTTATGGGGGTTGTATTCTCATATGATGATGTTTAATATGTGATTGACTGCTAGTATGTGTACTGACTTTTTATGTTGTCAGTCCCGTTCTGACCCTCAATTCAGGTGCACGGCTGTGGTCAGATTGATCTCACTTCTATATATCCATATATAGGTGATTTTCAGTCACATTGTGTAGTCATTAACAGATTATTACCATGTCTGAGCGGCAAAAGTGACGAGAATTTATCAGGCACTCCTACATCCCTAACGTGCTTATCTTGTAAGACAGGGTTAATTGGTATGGACCAATTGGTCACTTATGAGAGGGGTTGTGTGCGAACTGATTTGCTTTTCAGCAGAGTGAAAAACAGGAGTTGGTTCAACCACCAACAGAGCTACCATGGAATATGTTTGCTATCTTCAATAGCGGACAGGTTAACTCCAGTAGCACCACCTCAAGGGTTAGGTTACACTATTAACCCATACATGCAGCTCCCTTCCTACAGCTTGGTCCAGTAGCCTCTACAAGGAACAGGTAAGACTAAGACAGATGCGTCTGTGGCAGACTACACAAGATGATACAGTATATTCAAATACTCCGTATGATGATCAGTCGCAGAGTTTTAGTTCAGAGGATGTAACTGAACTTATTGATGCTGTGAAGGCTGTTCTCTCTTTGGAAGAGCCAGCCAAGACTGTGTCAAAGTCTAAAGCACCTGTGTTTTAAACCAGCAAAAGCAGTTAAAGCTGAATTCCCAGTGTCAGATGAGCTGACGGAAATGATGGAAGAATTTACTGGGCGTCGCCCAAGAAAGTATAAGATTCCGACAAGATGGAATTCTTATTTCTCTATCGTCCTAGTGGATGCTGGGGTTCCTGAAAGGACCATGGGGAATAGCGGCTCCGCAGGAGACGGGGCACAAAAAGTAAAGCTTTTTCCGATCAGGTGGTGTGCACTGGCTCCTCCCCCTATGACCCTCCTCCAGACTCCAGTTAGATTTTTGTGCCCGGCCGAGAAGGGTGCAATCTAGGTGGCTCTCCTAAAGAGCTGCTTAGAAAAAGTTTAGCTAGGTTTTTTATTTTACAGTGATTCCTGCTGGCAACAGGATCACTGCAGCGAGGGACTGAGGGGAGAAGGAATCAACTCACCTGCGTGCAGGATGGATTGGTTTCTTGGCTACTGGACATCAAGCTCCAGAGGGACGATCACAGGTACAGCCTGGATGGTCACCGGAGCCACGCCGCCGGCCCCCTTGCAGATGCTGAAATCAGAAGAGGTCCAGAATCGGCGGCTGAAGACTCCTGCAGTCTTCTAAAGGTAGCGCACAGCACTGCAGCTGTGCGCCATTTTCCTCTCAGCACACTTCACACGGCAGTCACTGAGGGTGCAGGGCGCTGGGAGGGGGGCGCCCTGGGAGGCAAAATGAGTACCTATAAAGGCTAAAAATACCTCACATATAGCCCTAGAGGCTATATGGAGATATTTAACCCCTGCCTAATTTTTCTAAATAGCGGGAGACGAGCCCGCCGGAAAAGGGGCGGGGCCTATCTCCTCAGCACACGGCGCCATTTCCTCTCACAGCTCCGCTGGTCAGGACGGCTCCCAAGTCTCTCCCCTGCACTGCACTACAGAAACAGGGTAAAACAGAGAGGGGGGGGCACATTTATGGCGATATTTTGATATAACAAAGCAGCTATAAGGGAGCACTTATTATAAGGCTATCCCTGATATATATATATATAGCGCTTTTGGTGTGTGCTGGCAAACTCTCCCTCTGTCTCCCCAAAGGGCTAGTGGGTCCTGTCTTCGTTAGGAGCATTCCCGGTGTGTCTGCTGTGTGTCGGTACGTGTGTGTCGACATGTATGAGGACGATATTGGTGTGGAGGCGGAGCAATTGCCAAATATGAGGATGTCACCCCCTAGGGAGTCGACACCAGAATGGATGCCTTTATTTATGGAACTACGGGATAGTGTCAACACGCTAAAGCAGTCGTTTGACGACATGAGACGGCCGGACAATCAATTAGTGCCTGTCCAGGCGACTCAAACACCGTCAGGGGCTGTGAAACGCCCTTTGCCTCAGTCGGTCGACACAGACCCAGACACAGGCGATGACTCCAGTGGTGACGGTGACGAAGCAACCGTATTTTCCAGTAGGGCCACACGTTATATGATTTTGGCAATGAAGGAGGCGTTACATTTAGCTGATACTACAGGTACCACTAAACAGGGTATTATGTGGGGTATGAAAAAACTACCTATAGTTTTTCCTGAATCAGAAGAACTAAATGACGTGTGTAATGAAGCGTGGGTTGCCCCTGATAAAAAGCTGATAATTTCAAAGAAATTATTGGCATTATACCCTTTCCCGCCAGAGGTTAGGGAGCGCTGGGAAACACCTCCTAGGGTGGACAAGGCGCTAACACGCTTATCTAAACAAGTGGCGTTACCCTCTCCTGAGACGGCCGCACTTAAAGATCCATCAGATAGGAGGATGGAAAATATCCAAAAAAGTATATACACACATGCAGGTGTTATACTACGACCAGCTGTAGCGACTGCCTGGATGGGCAGTGCGGGGGTAGTTTGGTCAGAGTCCCTGATTGAAAATATTGATACCCTGGACAGGGACAATATTTTACTGTCGTTAGAACAAATAAAGGATGCATTTCTTTATATGCGTGATGCACAGAGGGATATATGCACACTGGCATCACGGGTAAGTGCTATGTCCATTTCGGCCAGAAGAGCTTTATGGACGCGACAGTGGACAGGCGATGCGGATTCAAAACGGCATATGGAAGTTTTGCCGTATAAAGGGGAGGAGTTATTTGGAGTCGGTCTATCAGATTTGGTGGCCACGGCTACAGCCGGGAAATCCACCTTTCTACCTCAAGTCACTCCCCAACAGAAAAAGGCACCGACTTTTCAACCGCAGCCCTTTCGTTCCTTTAAAAATAAGAGAGCAAAGGGCTATTCATATCTGCCACGAGGCAAAGGTCGAGGGAAGAGACAGCAACACGCAGCTCCTTCCCAGGATCAGAAGCCCTCCCCGGCTTCTACAAAAGCCTCAGCATGACGCTGGGGCTTCTCAAGCGGACTCGGGGACGGTGGGGGGTCGTCTCAAAAATTACAGCGCGCAGTGGGCTCACTCGCAAGTAGATCCCTGGATCCTGCAGATAATATCTCAGGGATACAGGTTGGAATTAGAGACAGATCCACCTCGCCGTTTCCTGAAGTCTGCTTTACCAACATCCCCCTCCGAAAGGGAGACGGTTTTGGAAGCCATTCACAAGCTGTACTCTCAGCAGGTGATAGTCAAGGTCCCTCTTCTGCAACAAGGGAAGGGGTATTATTCCACTCTTTTTGTGGTACCGAAGCCGGATGGCTCGGTAAGACCTATTCTAAATCTGAAGTCCTTGAACCTGTACATAAAGAAGTTCAAGTTCAAAATGGAGTCACTCAGAGCAGTGATAGCGAACCTGGAAGAGGGGGACTTTATGGTATCCTTGGACATCAAGGATGCGTATCTCCACGTTCCAATTTACCCCTCACACCAGGGGTACCTCAGGTTCGTTGTACAAAACTGTCACTATCAGTTTCAGACGCTGCCGTTCGGATTGTCCACGGCACCTCGGATCTTTACAAAGGTAATGGCCGAGATGATGATTCTTCTTCGAAGAAAAGGCGTATTAATTATCCCATACTTGGACGATCTCCTAATAAGGGCGAGGTCCAGAGAACAGCTAGAGATGGGATTAGCACTGTCTCAAGAAGTGCTAAAACAGCACGGGTGGATTCTGAATATTCCAAAATCCCAGTTAATGCCGACAACTCGTCTGCTGTTCCTAGGGATGATTCTGGACACGGTTCAGAAAAAGGTTTTTCTCCCGGAGGAAAAAGCCAAGGAGTTATCCGAGCTTGTCAGGAACCTCCTAAAACCAGGAAAGGTGTCTGTACATCAATGCACAAGAGTCCTGGGAAAAATGGTGGCTTCTTACGAAGCAATTCCATTCGGCAGATTCCACGCAAGAATTTTCCAAAGGGATCTGTTGGACAAATGGTCAGGGTCGCATCTTCAGATGCACCTGCGGATAACCCTGTCTCCAAGGACAAGGGTGTCTCTTCTGTGGTGGTTGCAGAGTGCTCATCTATTGGAGGGCCGCAGATTCGGCATACAGGATTGGATCCTGGTGACCACGGACGCCAGCCTGAGAGGCTGGGGAGCAGTCACACAAGGAAGAAACTTCCAGGGAGTATGGACGAGCCTGGAAACGTCTCTTCACATAAACATTCTGGAACTAAGAGCAATATACAATGCTCTAAGCCAGGCAGAACCTCTGCTTCAGGGAAAACCGGTGTTGATCCAGTCGGACAACATCACGGCAGTCGCCCATGTGAACAGACAGGGCGGCACAAGAAGCAGGAGTGCAATGGCAGAAGCTGCAAGGATTCTTCGCTGGGCAGAGAATCATGTGATAGCACTGTCAGCAGTGTTCATCCCGGGAGTGGACAACTGGGAAGCAGACTTCCTCAGCAGACACGATCTTCACCCGGGAGAGTGGGGACTTCATCCAGAAGTCTTCCACATGCTGGTAACCCGTTGGGAAAGACCAATGGTGGACATGATGGCGTCTCGCCTCAACAAAAAACTGGACAGGTATTGCGCCAGGTCAAGAGATCCGCAGGCAATAGCTGTGGACGCGCTGGTAACGCCTTGGGTGTACCAGTCGGTGTATGTGTTTCCTCCTCTGCCTCTCATACCAAAAGTATTGAGAATTATACGGCAAAGAGGCGTAAGAACGATACTAGTGGTTCCGGATTGGCCAAGAAGGACTTGGTACCCGGAACTTCAAGAGATGATCACGGAAGATCCGTGGCCTCTACCTCTAAGGAGGGACTTGCTTCAGCAGGGTCCCTGTCTGTTTCAAGACTTACCGCGGCTGCGTTTGACGGCATGGCGGTTGAACGCCGGATCCTAAAGGAAAAAGGCATGCCGGAAGAAGTCATTCCTACTTTGATTAAAGCAAGGAAGGAAGTAACCGTGCAACATTATCACCGAATTTGGCGAAAATATGTTGCGTGGTGCGAAGATCGGAGTGCTCCGACGGAGGAATTTCAACTGGGTCGATTCCTACATTTCCTGCAATCAGGATTGTCTATGGGTCTCAAATTGGGATCTATTAAGGTTCAAATTTCGGCCCTGTCGATTTTCTTTCAAAAAGAATTGGCTTCAGTCCCTGAAGTCCAGACTTTTGTTAAGGGAGTGCTGCATATACAGCCTCCTGTGGTGCCTCCAGTGGCACCGTGGGATCTCAATGTGGTTTTGGACTTCCTAAAATCTCATTGGTTTGAACCACTAAAAAAGGTGGATTTGAAATATCTCACATGGAAAGTGACCATGCTTCTAGCCCTGGCTTCTGCCAGGAGAGTGTCAGAATTGGCAGCTTTATCTTACAAAAGCCCATATCTGATTTTCCATTCGGACAGGGCAGAACTGCGGACTCGTCCGCATTTTCTCCCTAAGGTGGTGTCAGCATTTCATCTGAACCAGCCTATTGTAGTGCCTGCGGCTACAAGTGACTTGGAGGACTCCAAGTTACTGGACGTTGTCAGAGCATTAAAAATATATATTGCAAGGACAGCTGGAGTCAGAAAATCTGACTCGTTGTTTATATTGTATGCACCCAACAAGATGGGTGCTCCTGCGTCTAAGCAGACGATTGCTCGTTGGATCTGTAGCACAATCCAACTTGCACATTCTGTGGCAGGCCTGCCACAGCCTAAATCTGTAAAGGCCCACTCCACAAGGAAGGTGGGCTCATCTTGGGCGGCTGCCCGAGGGGTCTCGGCATTACAACTTTGCCGAGCAGCTACGTGGTCAGGGGAGAACACGTTTGTAAAATTTTACAAATTTGATACTCTGGCTAAGGAGGACCTGGAGTTCTCTCATTCGGTGCTGCAGAGTCATCCGCACTCTCCCGCCCGTTTGGGAGCTTTGGTATAATCCCCATGGTCCTTTCAGGAACCCCAGCATCCACTAGGACGATAGAGAAAATAAGATTTTACTTACCGATAAATCTATTTCTCGGAGTCCGTAGTGGATGCTGGGCGCCCATCCCAAGTGCGGATTATCTGCATAAATTGTACATAGTTATTGTTAACTAATTCGGGTTATTGTTGAAGGAAGCCATCTTTCAGAGGCTCCGCTGTTATCATACTGTTAACTGGGTTTAGATCACAAGTTGTACGGTGTGATTGGTGTGGCTGGTATGAGTCTTACCCGGGATTCAAAATCCTCCCTTATTGTGTACGCTCGTCCGGGCACAGTACCTAACTGGAGTCTGGAGGAGGGTCATAGGGGGAGGAGCCAGTGCACACCACCTGATCGGAAAAAGCTTTACTTTTTGTGCCCTGTCTCCTGCGGAGCCGCTATTCCCCATGGTCCTTTCAGGAACCCCAGCATCCACTACGGACTCCGAGAAATAGATTTATCGGTAAGTAAAATCTTATTTTCCAGCTGCAGATTGTTCGAAAAGAAAAGTTCCTCCAAAAGTAGATTCACATGTACTGCGACTTGTGCATAATCTATTTTACCACTGTCATCTAACACACTAAATGATGTCACAGACAGAAGGGTAGATAGCTTCTTGAAAAATATATTTTCTCTCGCAGGAGCAGTGGTAAGACCTGCTATGGCTTCGGCCTGGATAGCGAAGGCAATGGGTGAATGGATAGAGGAACTAGAGAATGACCTCTCTTCTCCTAATAGGGAGCAAGAGTATCATTTAAGCCAATCTGCCCAATATTTGGAAGAAGCGGCAATTGACATGGGTACAATCGCTTCTAGAGCATCAGCCTTGACTGTAGCTGCTCGTAGAGCAGTTTGGCTGTGTACCTGGAAAGCAGATGCAGAATCCAAGAAGGAATTGGAAGCATTATCTTTCATTGGTAATATATTGTTTGGGAAATGATTGGTCTGACATTCTAGAATCGGAAGCTGAGTCGAAGGTCAGATTTCCGACTAGTTATAACCCGAAGTCTAGGGGTTCAAAGTTTCGACCATTTCGATGGCAAAGCTAAGGCTAAAGTTGAGTCTAAGCAGTTCAAAACCAGGGGTAGGAAGCAGTGGGCTACCAAAAAGCCAGCTTCCAAGCCTGAACAGAAACCATCAGCCTGAAGAGACGGGCCTCCGCTTGGAGGATTCCAGGGTTGGGGGCTGACTCCTTCAGTTTGCACACATGGCAACAGTCAACAGATGCTTGGGTGCAGAAGGTGGTATCTCAGGGGTTTGGGTTCCCATTCAGGAGGCAGCCTCCTCAAAGATTTTTTTTTGCACCAGCCCGTCTCGTATAGAGTCTAAGGCCAATGCCCTGCAAGGAGCAATCCAAAAATTATTGCAGTCAGGTGTGATTGTCCCAGTACCGCCATCACAAAGGGGACAGGGGTTTTACTCCAATCGGCTTCTGATCCAGAAGCCAAATGGGTAATTTCGACCAAATCTCAATCTAAAAATGTTGAACAAATACATTTGGATCCCAAGGTTCCACATGGAGACGTTACGCTCCATAATGTTGGCTATGGAACCGGGAGATTACATGGTATCTCTGTATGTACGGGATGCTTACCTACATGTGCCTATAGCACTCTCTCATCAGGGTTACCTCAGGTTTGCCATCCTCCAGGAACATTTTCAGTTCCAAGCTTTTCCCTTTGGGCTAGCAACAGCACCCAGGGTGTTTACCAAAATTATGGTGGTTATGGCAGCTTGTCTGCGCAAACAGGGGATAAGAATATTCCCATACCTCGATGACCTGTTAATCCTAGCACAATCGCAGGAGTTACTTTTGAGCCTTCTTCAACAGACAGTTTGTTTAGAGACATGGGTGGCTCATAAATTGGGAAAAGTCGTCTCTGAATCCGTCACAGCGGATGGTTCATTTGGGGGCCATATTGGATTCAGACCTACAGAAAGTTCTCTTACCAGAGAAAAAGATAGTCAAGGTGCAGGTCATAGCTCAGGAAGTGTTGCACGGCCAGACAATGTCAGCCCATGCAGCAATGCCACTGTTGGGTCTGATGGTATCAACCTTTGACATGGTGGAATATGCACAATTTCACTCCAAACCATTGCAGCACCTTATTCTGACCAAATGGAATGGAAATCATCAGACGATAAAAAAAGCAGACGATAAAGTTTCCAGTAAACGTAAAAAGGTCTCTAGCGTGGTGGCTACAGACAGACCATTTAAACAAGGGCAGACCCTTTTGGATAAAAGAATGGCAACAGATGCCAGTCTGCAAGGCTGGGGGGCGGTACTCTGAAGCTTTTGGTTCCAGGGAAAATGGACCGTAAGGAAGAGTCGCTTGCCAATAAATCTGTTGGAGATGAGGGTCATTTTTATGGCTCTAGTTCAGGCAAAGGCCAGTCTGCAAGGAAGACCGGTCCAGATTCGCTCCGACAATGCGACAGCAGTAGCGTACTTCAATCATCAAGGAGGAACTCGCAGCAAAAGACTGATGGAGGAAGTGACTCCCATACTAAAATGGGCAGAACTTCATCTCCCAGCATTGTCGGCAGTGTTTGTCCCAGGTGTACTGAACTGGGAAGCGGATTTTCTCAGTCGACACACCATTCAGGAAACCGAATGGGCGTTACACCCAGAAGTGTTTCAGACACTAGTGAACAGGTGGGGTCTACCAGAGATAGACCTCATGGCGTCTCGTCTAAACAACAAAGTTCCGAGGTACGGATCGAGAACAAAGGATCCAGGAGCGGTCCTTGTAGACGCACTGTCAGTAGAATGGAAATTTCATCTGGCGTATCTGTTCCCTCCAATATCTTACCCATAGTAGTGAGAAAAATAAAGCAAGCAAAGGGAGCAATAATTCTAATAGCTCCAGCTTGGCCAAGAAGGCATTGGTACACAGATCTACTAAGAATGTCTGTGGAAGCACCGATACTGCTCCCTCAACGTCCAGATCTGCTAATGCAGGGTCCTTGTTGTCACAGTCATCTGGATCGTCTGTCTTTGACGGTGTGGTTGTTGAAACATCTATCTTAGAAGCTAGAGGATTTTCAAAACAAGTAATCCAAACTGCTCAGAGCAAGAAAACCTTCTTCAGCTCGTGTGTATCATGGAATATGGCAAGCCTATATTCATTGGGGTACTGAAAAAAGTTTGAATCCAAGATCTTTTTAAAGTATCCAGGATTTTGGAGTTTCTTCAAGCAGGATTGGATAAAGGTTTGAAAGTAGCTTCCTTGAGAGTTCAAGTATCAGCGTTAACTGTATGGTTTCAGCGAAAGATTGTTGATTTACAGGATGTATGTACTTTCTTTCAGGGAGTTGTACATATTCAACCTCCATTTCTTCCTCCTGCAGCTCCCTGGGCTTTGAATCTAGTTCTTAGATTCCTTCAGGGACCTCCGTTCGAACCACTTAAGAGAGCAGATCTTAAATGGTTAGCGGCTAAAGTACTTTTTCTACTGGCAATGGCGTCAGCCAGAAGAGTGTCAGATTTAGGAGCATTATCGTGTATAAGTCTCCTAAGTTTTCTCTTATGTCCACAGGGATCCCACCTGACTCACCTGATTTTGAGGATCTTGACAATCACTAAACCTCTTCCCTCTTGTATGGAAGGGTGTGCATGTGTGTTCTTATCGCCTAAATATGTTTCTACCTGATGCTTCTGCCTAAATCGCTGTGGAAAGAACTGATTTGACTGAGTCAGTGGGTGGGACTATATGGGGAAGCCCCTATGCATCCTGGGAGGCCAGAAAGCTCGTGACCGTGTTGGTGACATTTCCGCTGTCGCTCAACCATATCCCAATGTTATCCTGTGGATATAAGAGAAATCACGTTATCAACGGTAAGTTCTTACCATAACGTCTATTTCCCCAGCAGCTGTTGGCTGCAGCCACCAGGTGAGGAGTCAAATCATGCTGACCGATCAGCAGCATGGAAAACCCTGAGGAAGGCTGCAGGGAGGCAGAGGGATGTGAAGTTTTTTCCCCTGCAGCTGCACACACTGAATTTGGTTACGTGCATGAAGGATGTGGGACTCCTGCATGGTGAAGTCATGCCTGCCTGGAAAAGGGGCATGGCTTCACAGTAATGCCACAATCATGAGCCCTGATGCCCCATCCGTAGTGTCCCACAGCTGGCAGAGCAGTGGTGAATAGATGCGGTGCGCATAGCGTCTTCTCACCTGAAGAGAGGGGCAGGGTGAATGCCATCATATCACAGAGCACTCTGCATGCCTCCCACAGTGGTGAAAACTTGCATGATCTATGATCACAGCACTTCATGTGAGACCATGTCACCAGTTTCTGGCGCATGCCAGTGTTCCTCCTTCCAGCTTCAGAAAGTTGGAAGCTATGGCACTATATGGTATATCATGCAGTCTTTGTTTGAAACTACCATCTGTAAAACCATTTAGTGTACAGATCTATAGTTTACACCAGTGCCGTAACTAGACATTTTAGCGCGCTGTGCAAGAAATGGCATTGGTGCCTCCCCCCTTATGTAAAATAGGGACAGTGTGCAGCATAGGGGTGTGGCCACAAAATAATACCAATTCATACTACGGTGCACAGTAGTCTCCATTATTCAAATTACGACACACAGTAGCGCCATTACACCGGGTAGAGCCCCTTTTTACACAGGCAGCCGGCGTCCCACTTTTTACATAGTAAGGCAGACAGAATAGAGAGATGGATACTTACCATCTCTACCCGCTGCCTCAGCCAGTCAGGCTCCTTGGTGCTGACAGATCCCGGGCAGGAGGAGGAGGGAAGGGGACTCGGGAGCCGCAGCAGTGTAGTTGGTGACGCTGCTGCAGCTGTCCCTCTCCTTCCGCATTGGCTGGCAGCCGCCACTGTTAATGCTAGGATCAGGGAAGTGCAGCGCAGGCCAGCCAATGGGGAAGGAGAGGGGCAGCGGCGCTGCTACCAGTTACATAGTGCTGCTGCGGCTCCAGTCCCCCTCCCTCCTCCAGGTCCTCTCTTCTGGTACACACAGCACAGGCGGCTTGTAACGAATCAATTTGACTCATTACAAGCTGCCGACGTGGAATGCTGGTCGTTGCACCCTCGGCGCGACTGCGCTGTGTGCCAGGCACACACGCAGTTACGGCTCTGGTTTACACACTGCGTTGTATTGTCTTACCTGATGTGCTGCACATTGGCTGGGGCAATGATGTATGATATAATGCACAGGTAGTATATATTGGACTCTGTGGCTCTCCAGATGTGATATCCAGCATGCCCTGCTACAGTTTTGCTGTTAGGGAATGCTAAAACTGTGGCTGGGCATTCTGGGATTCATGGTTTCACAACTGGTGCATGACAAGTTGGTCAGGCCTCAGTGAGTGTACAGGAGCAACAATGCATTTTTCTCTTACATCCTAGGGGATACTGGGAATCCATTTAATACCATGGGGTATAGATGAGTCCACTAGGACTAGTTATAGGGGTCTGTTTACTAAGCCATGAATGGAGATGAAGTACCAGCCAATCAGCTCCTAACTGACATATTACAGGCTGTGTTTGAAAAATGACAGGATCTGATTGGCTGGTACTTTATCAGTGTCCACTTTATCTCCAGCAAAGGCTTAGTAAATAGACCCTCATAATACCTACTAACCTATAATCATGACAACTGGATTACCTACGTCTGGGTTAAGATACCTGCGGAACTACATATCCTAGATTGCAGCATCCTTTTTGATCTAGTAGTAAAAGCAGTTTAGTTTTTAATCAAATCGCTACATTATAGGGTATGCAGTTAGAATTCTGATCGTCTGGATCCCGGCGGTCACAGTACAGATGCCAGGATCCCAACGGAGGTACCATACCACCCCTGGTATACCGGCAAGGTAGGTGATTCCCCTTTAGCCCGCAAGGAGCTTAGTTCCACTCACCACCCCCCCGCCAGCATAATGACATGCGGCGGTAAATCATAACAAACAACATTATACGGCGACACAATGGCCCTAGTTCAGAGGTGGAAGCTATTTGCATCTTAGAATGCAGCAGTGAAGCGAAGATGTGCATGTCACAGGAGGCGTAACTAAAAGGCACCGTCTGCCGGCATCGCAGATCTGAGTGCAGTATTGGATCACCATTGTCTGAGTAATATAACAATATTTTCCTACTCTTGGCAAAAACATTTCAGGAAGATTGTGGAAGCAACACCTATGAGCAAGGTGTTGGAGTGGACTGCTTTGCCTGAGCATTGCTGCTTAGTATGATCTACTTGTTGGCAAAAAGATCCTGATATTGGGGGTAATTCCAAGTTGATCGCAGCAGGACATTTTTTAGCAGTTGGGCAAAACCATGTGCACTGCAGGGGGGCAGATATAACATGTGCAGAGAGAGATAGATTTGGGTGTGGTGAGTTCATTCTGCAATCTAAATTGCAGTGTAAAAATAAAGCAGCCAGTATTTACCCTGCACAGAAACAAAATAACCCACCCAAATCTAACTCTCTCTGCAAATGTTATATCTGCCTCCCCTGCAGTGCACAATGTTTTGGCCAACTGCTAAAAAATTTCCTGCTGCGATCAACTTGGAATTACCCCCATTGTGTTCTACTCAAATGCTTCCATACAAGAAATTTGTATTTAATAATGCATATAGCCACAGGGATCATTGTGCCTTGTAACCAATGCAGAGAAGTAATTTATTCCACTAGCGATACAGATCTCATTATCGCTAGTGGAATAATTACCACTACCTGTGGATCTTTTAAAATGTATCAGTCGGTAAGTAATACATTTGTGCGATAAACTAGGAGATCTGGAAAACATACACTGTTAGAGATTCCTGAGGACTGGAGTTGGGAGACACTGTTGTAGGATGTAACTGCATCAGTAGTCAATATCAAGGCATTACCATTCTGTACAACACTCAGGCCGGGATGTAATGGGAGATGAGTTTCTAAATGTCACATTTTGCAGCAAAGCTCAGACATTTTGCAAACTCGCCCAATGTAATAGCATCTGAGTTCATAAAAAGTTGGATGTCTTCTACTCTGTTCCAGATGTTTTCCTTTGTTTATACATACAACTTGGCTGAGTTTGGAATCTCACACAACAGCTCTACAAAGTCATACATAAATAGAGCTGTTTTTTGGGAGGTGCACAGAGTGTTTGGCATTACCTTTTGAATCTAATACCTGTGATCATCCACCAGATGTTGCTTTTTAAAATCACCATTGTGCATGCATGTGGTTTCCATTAAAATACGATACTGAACTACAGCGTAAGAACTTCTTTACTGGTGCGTCTCATTACGCTACAATGTCATACAGTATATACAGTACAGACTCAAATAGTACAGTGTATACAGACTCAAACGAATGTGATAAAGCCACAGTATAGTCCATTGACATTAGGAATATGTGAGAGTCCAAGTCCCGCAGGTAAATCAACAAATAAAAATAGTAGTGTATACAGACACAAATGAATGTCTTACAGGTACAGTATGATTTATTGATGTTAGGGATATGTGAGCGTCCAAATCCCGTAGCAATTATGACAAAATCAAAACCAATGGGTTTATGCACCTGTCATGCGGTGACGTGTCAGAGTGGTGAAGTGTGCCGCTTCCCATGCTAAGAGTCCCATGTCGATTCCCAAAGTGTGAATGCATGTTCTTTTTTTTTTTTTTTTTCCCTGACACGATTCATTTTTTATTCTTGTATTTATTGTACTATACCTTCACATTCAATAGAAGTGTGCACACAAGTTTTACATAAAGCAAGGCAAAGCTGCAGGAGCGTATCTAAATACACAGTGGTTATGAGAATAAGCGAGCTCTATGCACCATACGGTACACATACAATACTGTAGCAGGCGAGACTCAATTGACATGGTTACCACTTGTGACCCTGCACCTCTTGGAAGCCCTCAGCTATGGAGCGAGTGACGGCATATATTTTGCAAGAGTCAGGGCAATGCTGAAGGAGGGTTTCAATACCCTAGCTAAAATACACAGGGGTTATGGGGATAAGCGAGCTAGCTCTATGCACATTACAATACACCAGATTCGATCGCATAGCAGGTTGACAAAATGGCTGCCGCCCGTGACCCTTGCCTCGTGGAAGCCCTCAGCTATGGAGCCAGGAACGGCATAGGTATTGCAAGTTACAGGGCAATGCTGAAGGAGCGCCTGAATCCCCTAGCTAAAATACACATACAGTATTGGATAGTAAGGCTATGAATTTAAATACATAAATGAAAAATGTAAATGAAAGAATTACCAAGCAAGTACTGTATGAAGAAACTGTAGAAATGAGCTGGATCAAGTGAGGCCAGCAAAGATTTCAACAGCAGGAATACAGAGAGCAAATTAGCAGGAGATTTCTCAAAGGTTGGAGAGGATCCACAGAGCAGGTCTGCTTACGAAGAAACAGGTTTGCAGAATGGTTACCGCGCTGTGACTAAGCTACACTTTTATCCTGATTCACACAAAGGAAATCCTTCCCGCTCAAAGCATACTCTGTGATTGGTTTATTGATGACTGCACGTACACAGGCACCAATCACAGAGTATGCTTTGAGCGGGAAGGATTTCCTTTGTGTGAATCGGGATAAACAAGCAGCTCAGTCATTTTTTTATTATTCTCTCCGTCTGACCATTGGTCTGTGTGTACAGTATACAATACGTACATTCGTCACTGACCATTTGCCAGAGCTTGTAGATCAATCCGCCGCTATTCGTTCTATAGTACTGGATTAGTGGAGGATTAGCCACCCAGTGGTGGAGATGTGTATTGCATGCTGAGTATGCAGTTGTGCCTCAACGCGCCTGTCCGTGCATAAAGTCAGCAACCTAAGCTATCACCTAGGTTCGACTAAACTTCCGTTTAGGCGGAGAAATGGCAAAGATGAGGGAGGCTCCATCTGTACTTATATTCTGTGTACAATTGCGGCTGTATCTGCATGTGAAAAGTTATGCTAAAGTGTTTTCCTGTCAAATACTGTAACAAAATTCGGTATGCCGGTACAGCCGCAGTTATACACAAAATACAGCAATACTGCATATCATTTTAATCAGGACTGGGGTTTATACAGGGTGTGAGATGCTTCAATCATGGGACTTTTGGGTGCCAATTGGTGACTTTCTCTCACACTGTGCAACTGTTATACTAAAACACGCATTGGTCTTAAAAAATCGTGAGCTTCCTGGTCTAAAAAAATCCAGAGAGAAGTCTGATCTGATTTGCATTGGGAGCATAAAAGATGGACACCATTACATTGGCAGAGTTGTGGAAAAAAGTTACACATTATAATGTCTGAGTTTGTGCAACTTTTACTTGGACACAAAACTCTATTCCCATTGCATCCTGGCCTCAAAGTTCCCTGCTGCTTCTCTACCAGACATGTACCAAGATACAAAGTACCATACGAAAATAGGATTTTGATACCTACCGGTAAATCCTTTTCTCTTAGTCCGTAGAGGATGCTGGGGATACCATAAGAACCATGGGGTATAGATGGGATCCACAGGAGACATGGGCACTTTAAGACTTTGAAAGGGTGTGAACTGGCTCCTCCCTCTATGCCCCTCCTCTAGACTCCAGTTATAGGAACTGTGCCCAGGGAGACGGACATTTCGAGGAAAGGATTTTATTGTTAAACTAAGGTGAGATTCATACCAGCTCACACCTCAAGCACGCCATACAACTTGGCATTCAACATAACTCAAGGCAACGGCCTGAACAATGTCAGCAACAGGCTGACTATAACGTAATCCAATCTGTGTGTAACCATAACTAATAACTGCAGACACAGATCGCACAGGGACGAGCGCCCATCATCCTCTACGGACTAAGAGAAAAGGATTTACCGGTAGGTATCAAAATCCTATTTTCTCATACGTCCTAGAGGATGCTGGGGATACCATAAGAACCATGGGGTTTATACCAAAGCTCTAGAACAGGCGGGAGAGTGCGGATGACTCTGCAGCACCGATTGACCAAACATGAGGTCCTCATCGGCCAGGGTATCAAACTTGTAAAATTTAGCAAAAGTGTTTGGACCCGACCAAGTAGCTGCTCGGCAGAGTTGTAATGCCGAGGTCCCCCGGGCAGCCGCCCAGGACGATCCCACCTTTCTGGTAGAATGGGCTTTCACCGATTTTGGCAACGGCAATCCAGCCGTCGAATGAGCATGCTGGATTGTATTACAGATCTAGCGTGCAATAGTCTGCTTGGTAGCATGAGCCCCAATTTTGTTGGGAGCATACAGGACAAACAGAGCCTCTGTTTTCCTAATTTGAGCCGTTCTGGCGACATAAATTTTCAAAGCTTTGACCACATCCAGAGATTTCGACTCAATCAAGGTATCAGTAGCCACTGGCACCACAATAGGTTGGTTCATGTGGAAAGATGAAACTACCTTCGGCAGAAATTGCTGACGAGTACTCAACTCTGCTCTATCTACATGAAATATCAAATAAGGGCTCTTGTGAGACAAAGCCTCTAACTCAGACACTTGCCTCGCGGATGCCAAGGCCAACAGCATGACCACTTTCCAAGTGACAAATTTCAACTCCACCTTCTGTAAAGGCTCAAACCAATGTGATTGAAGGAACTGCAACACCACGTTAAGATCCCATGGTGCCACTGGGGGCACAAAGGGAGGTTGGATGTGCAACACACCTTTCATGAAAGTCTGAACTTCTGGAAGGGAGGCCAAGGGTTTCTGAAAGAAAACCGATAAGGCTGAAATCTGTACCTTAATTGAGCCCAACTTTAGGCCCGCATCCACACCTGCTTGCAGAAAATGGAGAAAACATCCTAACTGAAATTCTTCCGTAGGAGCCTTCTTGGATTCACACCAAGACACATATTTTCTCCAAATACGGTGGTAATGTTTAGACGTTACTCCTTTTCTAGCCTGAAGAAGTGTGGGAATGACCTCACTGGGAATACCCTTTCGGGCTAGGATTTGGCGTTCAACCGCCATGCCGTCAAACGTAGCCGCGGTAAGTCTTGGTATACGCACGGCCCCTGTTGTAACAGATCTCCTATGAGTAATTCCTGAAAATCTGGATACCAAGCTCTCCTTGGCCAGTCTGAAACAATGAGGATCGCCTGAACCTTTGTTCTTCTTATGATCTTTAGAACTTTCGGAATGAGAGGAAGTGAAGGGAATACATACACCGACTGAAAAACCCACAGTGTCACTAGGGCGTCCACTGCTATTGCTTGAGGGTCCCTTGACCTGGAAGCTTCTTGTTGAGACGAGACGCCATCATGTCTATTTGAGGAGTTCCCCATAGACTCGTCACTTCTGTGAAGACCTCTTGATGAAGACCCCACTCTCCTGGATGGAGATCGTGTCTACTGAGGAAGTCTGCTTCCCAGTTGTCCACTCCTGGAATGAAGATCGCTGACAACGCACTTGTATGCCTTTCCGCCCAGCGTAGAATCTTTGTGGCCTCTGCCATCGCCGCTCTGCTTTTTGTTCCGCCCTGGCGGTTTATTTACGCTACTGCAGTTATATTGTCCGACTGGATCAGTACGGGCAGATTTCGAAGAAGATGTTCTGCTTGAAGAAGGCCATTGTAAATGGCCCTTAACTCCAGAACGTTTATGTGTAGACAAGTTTCCTGGCATGACCATCTTCCCTGGAAGTTTTCCCCCTGCGTGACTGCCCCCCAGCCTCGGAGACTCGCATCTGTGGTTACTAGGATCCAGTCCTGGATCCCGAACCTGCGTCCCTCTAGGAGGTGAGAGCTGTGCAGCCACCTCAGGAGTGAGATTCTGGTTTTTGAAGACAGGACTATCTTCCGGTGCATGTGCAGGTGGGATCCGGACCACTTGTCCAACAGGTCCCACTGAAAACTCTGGCATGGAATCTGCCAAACTGAATGGCCTCGTAGGCCGCTACCTTCTTCCCCAGTAATTGAGTGCATTGATGGATTGACACTTTTGCTGGTTTCAGAATTTGTTTGACCAGATTCTGAATTTCCAGAGCCTTTTCCACTGGAATGAAAACCCTCTGTAATTCTGTGTCCAGAACCATTCCCAAAAACGACAGCCGCTTCGTCGGAGTCAACTGCGATTTTGGCAAGTTTAGGAGCCAACCATGATGTTGCAGAACTGTCAGGGAGAGTGAAATGTTCTGGACCAGTTGGTCCCTGGATCTCACCTTTATCAGGAGCTCGTCCAAGTACGGGATAATTGTGACTCCCTGCTTGCGCAGGAGAACCATCATTTCCGCCATTACCTTGGTGAAAACTCTCGGAGCCGTGGACAGACCAAATGGCAACGTCTCAAATTGGTAATGACAATCCTGAATTGCAAACCTCAGGTAAGCTTGATGCGGAGGATATATGGGGACATGTAAGTAGGCGGCCTTTATGTCCACCGACACCATAAAATCCCCTTCCTCCAGACTGGAGACTACTGCTCGGAGAGACTCCATCTTGAATTTGAATATTCTTAGGTAGAAATTGAGGGATTTTCGGTTCAGAATTGGTCTGACCGAGCCGTCCGGCTTCGGGACCACAAACAGGCTCGAATAAAAGCCTTCTCCCTGTTGTGACGGGGGAACCTCGATAATGACCTGATTTTGACACAACTTTTGTTGTGTCAAAAGGAAGCAAGGAAGGAAGAACCTCGGCCCTTTCTGTATTTATTGGGCCGAAAGGACTGCATCTGATAGTGGTGTGTTTTCTTTTGTTGTGGAGGAACAGAAGGTAAAAATGATGACTTACCCGCGGTAGCCGTAGATACCAAATCAGCGAGACCGTCACCAAACAAGACACCACCTTTATATGGTAGAGATTCCATCTTTTTCTTAGAGTCAGCATCAGCATTCCATTGATCAAAGCTCGCCTTGCCGAGACTGCCATGGCATTGGCCTTTGATCCCAAAAGGCCTATATCTCTTGCCACTTCCTTTAGGTAGGCCGCAGCATCCCTGATATAACCCAGCATTAAGAGGATGCTATCCCTATCTAGGGTATCTATATCAGATGACAAGTTATCTGCCCACTTCTTGATAGCACTACTCACCCACGCAGATGCAATTGTTGGTCTGAGCAGTGTACCTGTGGTGACATAAATGGATTTTAACGTAGTTTCCTGTCTAAGATCCGCAGGATCCTTAAGGGCTGCCGTGTCAGGAGACGGGAGAGCCACCTTTTTTGACAACCGGGATAGAGCCTTGTCCACCATGGGTGGTGACTCCCACTTTTCTCTATCCCCAGAGGGAAACGGATACGCCGCCGGAATCCTTTTGGGAATTTGAAACTTTTTGTCAGGATTTTTCCAAAGCTTTTCAAAAAGAGTGTTCAGTTCATGAGAGGGAGGAAACGTTATCTCAGGTCTCTTTTCCTTGTACATACAGAATTACAGACCCTTTTATCTGGGACAGCAGGGTCTTCAGAGATATGTAATACGTCTTTTATCGCCACAATCATGTGCTGAATGCTCTTTGCCAATTTTGGATCTAATCTGACATCACTATAATCGACACTGGAGTCGGTGTCCGTGACGGTATCCGTTTCTGCCGACTGGGCAAACAAACGTTTTTGTGATCCTGAGGGGGTCTAAACTTGTAATAACACATCCTCCACAGATTTCCTCCATGCCTGGTTCTGAGATTCAGATTTATCTAATCTCTTGGTCATAAGAGCCACATTAGCATTTAAAGCATTCAACACATTTACCCAATCAGGAGTCGGTGGTGCCGACAGGGTCACCCTCACAGCCGTTTGTATGCCTAATACAGTCTCCTCCTGGGAAGAGCACTCAGCCTCAGACATACCGACACACATGCACAAAACACCCACAAACACACTGGGCATATAGGGGACAGACCCACAATAAAGCCTGTCAGAGAGACACAGAGGGAGTTTGCCAGCTCACACCCAGCGCTTAAACCCGGTTCTGAAACAGTTACAGAATGTCCCAGACCTGCAGTGCTTTTATAATAACTTATATTGCACCAAAAATCACTGTGCCCCCCCCCCCCGTTTTGCACTCTGTTACTTGTACAGCAGTGTGAGGAAGGACCAGCGTCTCTGCAGCTTCTGTGAAGAGAAAATGGCGCTGATGTGAGCTGTGAGGACTAAGCTCCACCCCCATAATGGCGCGCTTCAGCCCCGCTATTTTTAAAAACCTTTATACTGGCGGGGGTTAGGACAGTGGCTTGGCACCTTGTCCCCTCATGCCAGTCACTTTTTTAGAGGTGTATATGCTGCCCAGGGCGCCCTCCCCCGCGCCCTGCACTCTGTAGTGCCGCTGAGTGTGGGAGCATGGCGCGCAGCGCGGCCGCTGAGCGGTACCTCTGAAGCCGTCACTGAAGTCTTCTGTCTTCTTCTACTCACCTGTCTTCTGACTTCTGGCTCTGCATGGGGGGTGACGGCCGGCTCTGGGAATGAGCCCCTAGGCGTACCTAGTGATCAAACCTTCAGGAGCTAATTGTGTCCTGTAGCCAAGAAGCAGAGTCTTTAACTCACTGGAAGTAGGTCTAACTTCACAGCACTGACCCTTCACCGCACTCTCACCTTTTACATTGATTCAGTGAGTCAGTCAGTTCTGCCAGCCAGTCACTATTGTTAGCGCCGGTGTCCCAACGCGCCGCATTACCGGGAAGTAGATGCATTAAATAAACTACAGCTCCCAGCAGCCCTTAGCACCAAAGCATTCCGGCGCTAAGGCCTGCTGGGAGCTGTAGTTTATTGAGTGCATCTTCTTCCCTGTAATGCGGCACATTGGGACACCAGCGCTAACAATAGTGACTGGCTGCTTGGCCGCTGAGCGAGTCTCCGGGAGAGCCACTGCCAAAGGGAGGACAGCAGCTTAGCTGCTTCCAGGAGGAGAAGCATTACCCGCCCCTCCCCCACACGCAGTACCTCTGGGCCCCATTCGCGGCACTCCCCCCCTCCACAGTGGCTCAGCCCCCCCCCCCCCGCAGTACCCCCACAACCACCCGTGGCACCACCGCACCAGTCCCTCCCCCATTTTCGATCATGTACTAAATGCGCATGCGTATGCATCGTAATGTGCACGCACGTCGGACAACAACAACGGGCATAGCCGGTCAGCGATGGGATGGTGCGAGAATTCCATTTGCACGGGTGTTCGCAAGCTGATTGACAGGATGAAGCCGTTTTTGGGTGGTAATTGACCGTTGACTGGGAGTGTTCGGAAAAACGCAGGCGTGCCCAAGCGTTTCAGGGAGGGTGTCTGACATCAGCTCCGGCCCCAGTCAGCCTGATGTAGGAGTAAGTCCTGGGCTGCGCACAGACTGCACAAAGTGGATCTTAGCAGCTCGGCATACACATGGGATCGCACACTTACACGGCCCTGGAGGCGGTGACTATCTGAACGCAGGACAACAAAGTTAGCAGCCCAGCGATCAGATCTGAATCACCCCCTCAGAATCAATAATTCACCAAACTTTTCATTTAATTGTTATAAATACCTAGGTGTCTCATGCTTATCTTCCAAAGTATGTAATTATATTGTTGTGATGGAATATCCAGATATCTTATGATTACTATGCTACATCTAAAAATGTAGCAGGGTTAGGAGTCATGGGGGTCATTCCGAGTTGTACGCTCGTTATTTTTTTGTCGCAACGGAGCGATTAGTCGCTAATGCGCATGTGCAATGTCCGCAGTGCGACTGCGCCAAGTAAATTTGCTATGCAGTTAGGAATTTTACTCACGGCATTACGAGGTTTTTTCTTCATTCTGGTGATCGTAATGTGATTGACAGGAAGTGGGTGTTTCTGGGCGGAAACTGGCCGTTTTATGGGAGTGTGTGAAAAAACGCAGCCGTTTCTGGGAAAAACGCGGGAGTGGCTGGAGAAACGGAGGAGTGTCTGGGCGAACGCTGGGTGTGTTTGTGATGTCAAACCAGGAACGACAAGCACTGAACTGATCGCAGATGCCGAGTTTGTCTGGAGCTACTCAGAAACTGCTAAGAAGTATCTATTCGCAATTCTGCTAATCTTTCGTTCGCAATTTTAATAAGCTAAGATTCACTCCCAGTAGGCGGCGGCTTAGCGTGTGCAAAGCTGCTAAAAGCAGCTTGCGAGCGAACAACTCGGAATGACCCCCCATGTGTATTATCTGCGTATGGTACCTGATTCATGTAACTGGGCAGCACGTTGCATTGTACCAATGTTTGGTACAGTACTCTAGTGTAGTACGGGTTCTGCATTGTTGTATACACTATGGCAGCAGACGTCAAGTGAGTGACAGTCTACAGCTGTTTGAGAGCAGGGTGAGGGAGGCAACGGCTATCGTTTCCCAAAAAAGAGGTGTGTCGCCTCCGTTTTGGGGGGGGGTGCTGAGGCCAGGATCTCTCTCGGAAGATTTCTTGGTTTCTTGGCCGGAGCTGTGGCTGCCAGCTTGTATGACACCATAGGTTACGCAGCCTGACCGCTGGTGTGGCAAGTGATTTGATGCTGCTCTACTCTTTTGACTGCTTGATACATCAATCCCATAGTTTAATGTGTGTTTGATTAGCATAGGCAACAGGTGAGACAATACAATGTGGGTGACTATTATTACATATGCAGGCATTAGTGTAGACAAGGAGACATCAGTGTATGTGTGTAGGTGCATTGTTACAGGGATTGGGAACACAGTGCAATGTAATGTGTGTCGGAGTAGCATAGACAATAGACATGCAATGTAAGGGGTTTGGCATTGTGTGCACCTCCCTAGAGTAGACAGGCTAGTGTGTACAGGCTTAGGGTTAGGAAGGGAATACATAGTATAATATGGGGGTTCATTCTGGAGGAGAACAATAAAGTTTTTTCAGTACATCCGTTTAAAGTGAACTCATTTTTTACCTTAAATTGGGGGAGATGTATCAATCCTTGGAGAAAGATAATATGGGGCAGATGTATTAAGCCTGGAGAAGTGATAAAGCAGTGATAAGTGGAAGGTGTTAACGCAGCAGCCAATCAGCTCCTAACTGTCATTTTTCAAATCTGTAATGATTGGCTGGTGGCTTTATCACCTTGCACTTATCACTGGTTTATCACTTCTTTATCCCTTCTCCAGGTTAATGCATCTGCCCCATTGATTTCAGTGCATTCTTGTCTCTATTAAATGTGTGTGTAGTGGTAAAATATAGCTTATGTCTAGGTAAATAAATATTATAATTATTCATAATATAAAATAATATGAGGGAAAACAATTCCATTATCACAGGTAAGCACCCAAAATATATCACATATGGTGGTACATAAAGCAGTGGTATAACAACATAGTGCCTGATTCAGATGTGGTTGGAGCTGCGCCCATCAGTGTAAAGTACAGATTTCCGGTACTCTGCATGCGCACAAAGGAGTCCTGCGACATAGGACGTATGGCGACAGCAGACTGTCAGTGATTGACAGTCTGCTGCCATCTGAAGGGCGAGGAAAGAGCGGCGGCGGCCTCCGTTTGTGAAAATGGATTGTCGTCTCCGTTTAGAGGGTGGGAGTGGCGAGGAAACTCCGTTGTAGGAAAGAGATTTCCTGGCCCTTGCAACGGGCAGCATGCGCGGCACCATGGGAGCCACAAGTCGCCCAGTGGTAGGTGACAGATCCGATGCTGCGTATGCTTGTAATAGATGCCTCCTCCTGCTGCGTTACCATACAGCCCTATCACTGCTGCTTCCAAGGAGGTGATAGCAACTCCAACCACATCTGATTGACCCCTATAGAACATTATGCAAAAAAATAAATATCTTAAACAGTTTATCTGAATGTGATAACCTGAATAACTGGTTCTCAGATGAAAGTGACAATTTAGCTCCTGTATCAGAGCATCAATAAGATCGTCATTCACCTATTCCGATATATCACTAGTGTAAAGTCTCCTAATTAATGTAACCAGTGGAAGTAATTAGGACTTGTACTGTACATAGTTACTATTATTAGTACTTGAGACAGTAATGGATATTGGGCCTTATTCAGCTTGGATCGCTATTGACACAGTAATTTCGATTTTCTCAGAACTGCTATAAAAAACACATGTGAAGAGCCATCCAGAAAGGTAAAAGACGCCCAAATTTGCATATGCATTTGCATAATTACGAAGCATACGCAGAAATTGAGTACCACGTCAATTCCGGTTGACCCACGCCTATGTAGAATATTCGTGGCTGCAATCACAGCAGCGCCATGTTTTTAAATGCAGCAATCCCAGCTGACGTCAGATGCACTCCCCCAAAACCAGCCACGACACTCCTGCGTTTTCCCAACCACTCCCCACAAATGTCATTTAACCTACCACAAAAGATCCCTACCTGGCAATCGCTATGCGATCGCACTTTGCAGGGCCTGCGATCGCATTGTGAATGCATTTCGGCCTTCGTGCACGTGCGAAGAGGTTGCAGTGCATGCGCAATTGCCCGATAACCGGGTTCACAAATTTGCAAATGAAGCTGAGGCCCATTGTTTGAAAAGTTAAAAAAACAATGTAACAATGACTTTATGTCAAATTACCTGTCGGGTTAAAACACACAGGGGACGGGATAAGTTCCCTGATCCATGTGTTTTAACAATCACGGTTGTGAAAACAGGTCAGTTATAATAGACATACTGTAGATAGACAGACAGACAGATTGGTTGAGCTACATATAAATAAATAATATATATATATATATATAAAATAGATTACTATATATTATAGATTAATCGATCTATCTATCTATCTATATTGCATTAAGTCCAGTAGCCTTGCCTTAATGCATTTAAAATACATACAAACTAAGCAAAGAATGTGATTTAAATGTAGGAAATAATTGTATTAGTTATAGTATAGATAACGTATCTAACATTTATATTGCCAACGTGCTCTCGCCATTGATAATTGCAGCTTCATAGGAAACGTATGTGTATAAAAGACTTCTACTATTTACTAACAAAACATGTACTGTGCATCCTCCAGCCTGTGACTCCCCCGTCCCGGCACCTAGGCAGGGAGCCGGGCCTAGGGACGCTCGGATACAGTCACACTGCACACTACTAGTACAAGTACTATCGTTGATGTATACAGTGGGCGGGGTCTCTCAGCCAGCCAGCCAGCCAGTCAGTCATGTTGCCGGATACACAGTGACGTAGGAACACACGTGTGCGGGATGGGAGCTGCCATTGCTGCTGACAGGAAGTCTGCACCATACTGACCGCACAGACAGCAGCCTGCACCGCCTACACAATGAGCTGTCAGATCACCTGTGTGTCCTGGATACAGAGGGGGGTCTCCAAAGAGGTCCCCGATAAGGTGGGGCATCAATATATCTATTATTATTATATTGTCCTGCTTCTGCGATAGAGCTTCCAGTCTCCATTTACTCAGTCTCTGTGGTGGAACTACATGTCCCAGCATGCCATGTCAGACTCATAACAGGCCACATTTTTTTAAATTGTGCTCTGCTGTTTTTCCAGGAAACATTCAATCTCCCTCTTTGGGTGTCCACGACACCTCTGGAGTCTCCCTCCAGGGTTTTGTGGACACCCCCAAGAGGGAGAATAGTTGTCAGGATCCAGACAGCCGAGATATTGAATGCTTCCTGGAAAAACAGCTGTGCACAATTTAAAATAGCGTTGTGCGTGCGTGCTACCGTGCCCGCATCGAGCCTGCAAGGGGCTATTTTGCACTCGCCCCATTGGCAGCATTCTGGTGATCGGGATCCGGGCACCGGGATCCCGACAGCCGGGATATCATCGTACACCCTTTATTTACTTAGTTCCTGTGATTGAATGTCTTTAATATCCTTATAGATCAATTTATATTTTGTTTGTAAGTTTTATTCTATTTGCACCCAGAAATGCTTTATCTGTTAATAATTAAACATTATTTAAGACTTTGGGGAGTATCCAATTACCCGCCGTCAATGGCCACGGGTAATTTTATTGCCGGGGCTAATCTATTCGGTGCGATGCGGCGGGCTCCTCTCACCAATGCCTGCACTTATCACGGATTATGCTTAGGGTGCCTCAGGCACCTGAAGCATAACCCGCTATAAGCGGGCTGCCGGAGCCGCGCTAACACATGGGATTTGGGACTTATCCCCGATCCCATGTGTTTTTCATGCGATCGCGGGCCGTTTTCGGCCGATGAAAATGGCCTGTAATAGGATACCGTGATAATAACCATTGGTCATTAATCGCGATATCTGCCCACTTTCATCTACCAAAATGGCATCACAGGTAATTGGATACCCCCATTTTCTCTTACGTTCTAGAGGATGCTGGGGTCCAATTTAGTACCATGGGGTATAGATGGGTCCTTTGGAAGCCACTGGCACTTATAAGAGTTTTGTAGTGTGGGCTGGCTCCTCCCTCTATGCCCCTCCTACCAGACTCAGTTTAGAAAATGTGCCCAGAGGAGCCGATCACAGCTAGGGGAGCTCCTAGGAGTTTTTCTAGTTTTGTTGTTTTCTAGAGTTAGTTAGGTACAGGAAGGCAGCTGGCAACAGCCTCCCTGCTTTGTGGGACTTAGGGGGGGGGGGGAGTAGGAACCAACTTCCTGAAGAGTTAATGGTTCTCTACGCTGACAGGACACTGAGCTCCTGAGGGTGCTGATCGCAAGCCCACGAGGTGACCTCTCACTCCCGCAGCACGGCCGCCACCGCCTAATAGAGCCAGAAGAAAGAGAGAGTGGTGAGTACAGCGCCGGCATTCCAGTTAGCGGGTCGCCGGTGGGTATTGCGGCACAAGGGTGGCAGCGCAGCTCTGACAGGCTGCGCTCCGGGAAGGCTCAGCAACACCCTGTGTAGGCGCTTTGAGGGGCGTCCTGAGCCAGCGCGGATACACCCTACACTGATCACGCAGCTAACAGGGGCTAATCCCGCTGTTAGCACAAAGAAACCTCAGGCCAGTATAAACAATTAGTGCGGGAAGCTGCGTGCTATTACAAGGGGCGGGGCTTCCTCTCAGAGCGGATCCAGCACTCAGCAGCGCCATTTTCTCCCTGCAGATCATAGGAAGACGCTGACAGGGAGAGCTGCCCTCCACATAACTCCAGCTATAACTCTGTGGTAGCAGGGTGTTATAGACAGTGGGGAGTGTGATAGTAGTACTAGTTAACCTATTAAGGTTGGTTAGTCAGCGCCGGGCTTTTATCATGATAACTGCCTACAGGGGTGCTGTGTGGCTGGCTCCTTATACTCTGTGACTCTCTGAAGGTGCTCTGGGGGAAACTGTCTGACATTTTCCTGTGTGTGTGTAAGTGTATATCCACATTACCATGTCTAAGGACTCTGTGTCCTGTGCTGCAGAGTGTTTATCTTCTCCTTGGGAGTCTATTCCATGTACTCAAGACTGCAATATACTGTCTCAGCCATCTGAATCCGAACCCCCATGGGTGGATTCTTTTAGGGGAATGATATCCCAGAATGCAACTAGGATGTTGCATACTGAGAATGAGACGCAGTTTTTGAGAAAATCTGTAGAGGGTTTGAAGTATTCAGCACCCACTACTTCGTCTAAACCTCCACCTACATACCCGCAAAAACGTACACTTGCCCAGATAATGCAAGCTGACACTGATACCGACTCTGATACAGGGGACGGTGATGGGGATATGCAAGGAGGAGATGCATCCCTTGCTAAAGGGGTGCAACTGATGATTGAAGCCATTAGGGATGTTTTGCATATTTCTGAGAAGGTACCTGAGCAGATAGAGGAATCTTATTTTACAGTAAATAAATCCTCGCTTACCTTCCCTGCTTCTAAGGAGTTAAACTCCTTGTTTGAAAAATCCTGGGAAATGTCAGAGAAAAAAAATCCAGATCCCTATAAGAATTCTCATTGATTTCACTTTCTTTGAAGAGGATAGAAAGAAGTGGGAAAACCCACCTATAGTAGACGCTTCTGTATCTAGGTTGTCAAAAAAGGTGGTTTTATGGTGGAGGCCATGAAGGACATTGGCCTGCTTAATGCAAGGGCTACTTCCATGGCCGTATCGGCACGCAGAGGACTCTGGCTACGCCAATGGTCTGCGGATGCAGAATCCAAGAAAAGTGTGGAGACCCTGCCCTTCACAGGTCAGGCACTATTTGGGGATGCATTGGATGCGTGGATTTCCACGGCGACTGCGGGTAAGTCGACATTTCTTCCCTCCGCAGCAGCACCAACTAGGAAATCTTATCCTACTTCTACACTGGAGTCCTTTCGGACCACAAAATTTAAACAAATCCAAACCCCCACCCCCACCTTCTTTAGAGGAAGTCGGGGAAAATCCAGAAAACCTGCACCAACAGGTTCCCAGGAATAGAAACCAGGTTCTGCTTCCTCCACATCTTCAGCATGACAGTGGACCTCCCAGCCTGGAAATTGGGCAGGTGGGAGCGAGACTGAATGATTTCAGTCACGTCTGGGCATCATCATGCCTAGACCCCTGGGTGACAGACATTGTTGTCTATGGCTACAGACTGGAGTTTCAGGAACTCCCACCTTACAGATTCTTCAAATCGGGCTTACCAGTGTCACTGACAGAAGTTGCTATCCTGCAGGAAGCCATTCAAAACTTGGTACGAACAAATGTCATTGTTCCAGTTCCACCTTAAACCCATGGGGTTTTACTCAAACCTGATTGTGGTACCGAAACTGGATGGTTCAGTAAGGCCTATATTGAACCTGAAGTCATTGAACCCCTACTTGAGGGTTTTCCAATTCAAGATGGAGTCTCTGAGAGCGGTTATCTCGGGTCTGGAGGAGGGGGAATTCCTAGTATCCCTAGATATCAAGGATGCGTACCTTCACATTCCGATCTGGCCGCCTCACCAGGCTTGTCTACGGTTTGCACTGCAGGACGGTCACTATCAGTTCCAGACATTGCCATTTGGCCTCTCCACAGCACCGAGGGTGTTCACCAAGGTCATTGCGGAGATGATGCTCCTCCGGAAACGGAGTGAACATAATTTCATATCTGGACGATCTGCTGATATAGGCATCTTCCATAGAGAAGCTGTTGCAGAGTATTGCACTCAATTCGACTGCCCTGGGATCATGGGTGGATCCTGAACCTTCCGAAGTTACATTTGGAACCAACACAGAGTCTGTCCTTCCTGGGGTGATACTCGACACGGAAGTGCAGAGGGTGTTTCTACCACTGTAGAATCAAAGGTCCGGGATGTTTGAAGCCAGCGCGGGTATCGGTTCATCAGTGCATTCGCCTTCTGGGAAAGATGGTAGCCTCCTAAGAGGCTATGCAGTAAGGAAAATTCCATGCAAGGTTCTTCCAGATGGATCTCCTGGCCAAGTGGTCGGGATCACAACTTCACATGCATCAGCGGATACGCCTGTCGCCGAAAGCCAGAATTTCACTCCTCTGGTGGCTGCAAACTTCTCACCTACACGAGGACCGCAGGTTCGGGATTCAGAATTGGATTCTTCTAACCACAGATGGAAGTCTTGGAGGTTGGGGAGCAGTCACCCATAGGGTAAACTTCCAAGGAAAGTGGTCAGGTCAGGAATCTGTCTTTACAATAAACATTCTGGAACTAAGGGCCATATACAAAGGCCTTCTACAAGTGGCGCATCTTCTACAAGATCGAGCCATTCAGGTTCAGTCGGACAACGTCACAGCGGTGTCCTACATAAACAAGCAGGGCGGAACGAAGAGCAGAACAGAGGTAACAAGAGTCCTCCTCCGGGCAGAAAGGCACACGCTGGCACTGTTGGCAATCTTCATTCCAGGAGTGGACAACTGGGTAGCAGACTTCCTCAGCAGACACGATCTCCATCCAGGAGAATGGGGCCTCCGCCCGAGGTATTCGCAGAGATAACGAGCCGATGGGGTGTACCTCAGATAGACTTGATGGCCTCTCGCCTCAACAAGAAGCTTCGGAGGTACTGCTCCAGGTGACAAGACCCACAAGCAGTGGCGGTAGACGTCCTGGTAACTCCGTGGGTGTTCCAGTCAGTGTACGTGTTCCCTCCACTTTCACTCATCCCAAGGATTCTCACACTACTACAAAGAACAAGTGTTCCGGCGATCGTTATTGCTCCGGACTGGTCAAGAAGTGGTTGGTATGTTGGTATGTGGCATTACTGCTGGAGCATCCGAGGCCCCTTCCTCTTCGTGCGGACCTTCTACAGGGGCAGTTCACCTATCAAGACTTACCGCGGCTACGTTTGACGGCATGGAGGTTGAACGCCGGATCTTAGCTCGGAAGGGCATTCCGAACAAGGTCATGCCTACTCTGATCCAAGCTAGGAAGGGGGTAACGTCTCAGCATTACCATCGAATTTGGAAAAAGTATGTATCTTGGTGTGAATCCAGGAAGTTTCCTATGGTGGAGTTTCAACTGGGACGTTTTCTCCTCTTTCTGCAAGCCGGTGTGGATGTGGGACTACGCTTGGGCTCCATCTAGGTCCAGATTTCGGCCTTGTCCATTTTCTTTCAGAAACAATTGGCTGCTCTCCCTGAGGTTCAGACATTCTTGAAAGGAGTTCTGCACATCCAACCACCTTTTGTGCCTCCTACGGCACCTTGGGATCTTAATGTGGTGCTGCAGTTCCTGCAATCGGATTGGTTCGAACCTTTACGGGAGGTGGTCATAATGTTTTTTACTTGGAAGGCAGTCACACTGTTGGCATTGGCATCTGTTAGCCGTGTGTCTGAAGTAGGGGCATTGTCGCGCAAGAGCCCCTATTTGATTTTCCACGAAGATAGAGCTGAACTCAGAACGCGTCAGCAATTTCTTCCGAAGGTTGTGTTGGTTTTTCTTATCAACCAACCCATTGTGTTGCCAGTGACTACTGACACCTCAATTCCCTCAAAGTACTTGTATATCGTGCGGGCTTTGAAGATATATGTGAAGAGGACTGCTCGTCACAGGAAGACGCGCTGTTTGTCCGTTATGATCCCAACAGGATTGGGTGTCCTGCTTCTAAGCCGACAATTTCTCGCTGGATCAGGCTTTCTATCCAGCATGCTTATTCTACGGCAGGTTTGGTATGTCCAAGATCTGTTAAAGCCCACTCTACCTGTAAAGTGGGTTCTTCCTGGCGGCTGCCCGGGGTGTCTCGGCTATTCGGCTACTTGGTCAAACACGTTTACTAAGTTCTACAAGTTCGATACTTTGGCCTCTGAAGACCTTAAGTTTGGTTAATCAGTTCTGCAGGAACCTCAGCACTCTCCCTCCCGTACTGGGAGCTTTGGTACATCCCCATCTTACTAAATTGGACCTCCGCATCCTCTAGGACGTAAGAGAAAATAGGATTTTAATTACCTACCGGTAAATACTTTTCTCGCAGTCCATAGCGAATGCTGGCCGCCCGCCCAGTGCTACGTATTCTTGCATTGATACTTGGTTCAGTTTGTTGGTTCAGCCGTTGCTGAATTGTTCCAAGTTGGTTAGTTTGGCTTTCCTTTTGTTGTATTTGTGAGCTGTTGTGAATCTCACCACTATCTGTTTATGTCCGTCTCCTCGGGCACAGTTTCTAGACTGAGTCTGGTAGGAGGGGCATAGAGGGAGGAGCCAGCCCACACTCTCACTATTAAACTCTTAAAGTGCCAGTGGCTCCCAAAGGACCTGTCTATACCCCATGGTACTAAATTGGACCCCAGCATCCTCTACGGACTACGAGAAAAGGATTTACCGGTAGGTAATTCAAATCCTATTTTCCTCATTACCTACCAGCAAAGGAAAACTCTTGTCTAAAAGTTATTGCCAGAGTCCATACAGAGACCAGCTGGAATTACAGTTTTAGGCTCCTTATATACCCCATTCACACCGCAGGCTGGACCTGGGATATTGCCAGGGCTTCTCCTCTGCTGGCACTTGAAGAGGACATCATCTCCAAGAGCCAGTGGGCCAGCTCACCATAGGTTTTTGATCGGGACACAGGAAGGATGACCCAGGTTACCTGTTCATAGTGCCCCGTTACCCAGCTATCTGGATTGGTTTCCTGGGACATTGGACCAGTTACTTTTTTGGTATTCTTACACACCAAGCCGTGACCCAGACCCTCCAACATGGCCCCTTCCACCAGGAACACGTTGCTCTGTTTCTGGACTTCCTTCTTAATGTATGATTGCAGCCACCTCTGTTGAAACTCCTCATCAATTAACTAGTTCAACACAGGTGCCTGCAATCACTAATTAAGAAGGAAGTCCAGGAGCAGAGCATTTTGAACCTGGTGGAAGAGGTCATGTTGGAGGGTCTGCATACCTCCCAACATGACCCTCTCCAGGAGGGACAAAATGCTCTGCTTCTGGACTTTTAATTTATGATTGTCGGCTTCTGTTTTGAACAGGTTAATGGATAAAAAGGTGTTTCAGCACAAATAATGGCAGTCATAAACTAAGAGGGAAGCCCAGGAGCAGAGCATTCTGTCCCTCCTGGAGATGGTCACGTTGACAGACCCTCCAACATGACCTCTTCCACCAGGTTCAAAATGCTCTGCTCCTGGACTTCCTTCTTACTTTATGATTGCAGGCACCCGTGTTGAACTAGTTAATTGACTCATAGTCATCAGATTTTGATGGCTTGGTGCTGCTGTTGACTGAGATTTATGGAATGAAAATTCTTATGATAAAAAGTGTGCTCTAACCAAATATGTGTATATAATATATACTTAATTACATGATTATGAGCAACTTCTGTATTATACTCCCATTTAAAATGAGGAAACTCCCTTCGCCCACCGACAGCAAAACCTGTAGGGAGTGAGAACCTAAAAGGGGAAAGCATATTTGATTCAGATTCCCTGTCTGTATGCAATCCCTCCGTCAGGCGCACCTCTGGGACTTCCGGGCTCAGGCGCCTGTTAGAAAATTGTAGGTTTTACGGGCCATTTCAGCAAAAAAGCAAAAACATCAACATGAGTATAAGTCTGGGCGCAGTGTGCCTGAGAGGCCAGCCTGGACAAACCTACAAAATTCCGCAAAATATCCACAACCTTTGTAATTTTCATTCATAAAATAAGCAAAATAAATTATTAATGGATGAAAATAAAAGGAAAACGAACCTTCAAAAGTCAGAGGAGTTTGGGCGCAGTGTGCCTGAGAGGCCAGGAGGGTCACTACTGCACTCCACGCAGGCGGCGGGAAAACTGTCTAGGGGGATTTCGTACAGCACCTAGAGATAACAAGGTACTAGGAGGGACAGGCCCCTGCACCCCCATGGTGCAGAGAGGGGAGCGAGAACAGCTTTGCAGGGCCTGTCAGGCCAGCTGCGCCTGACTGAGGGTTAAAGGATGCAACATAGCTTTATATACAATGTTACAGAATATTTGTTTCCTGGTGTGGTATCTACAATTGTGATAGTTCCAAGATACTTTTTCATATTGCATTAAACTCTAGTAAATCGTGACTAACTGGATTGACCTCTATACTTGGTTTAGTGCATGGGTCTTCAACCTGCAGTTCTCCAGCCGCTGTTGAACTAGACATCCCAGCATGCCCTGTTTCGGTTTTAGTATGCCTTAATAGCAAAACCGTGGCAGGGCATGCTGGGATGTGTATGGAGGGCCGCAGTTTGAAGACCCATGGTTTAGTGGTTATACAGATGTAGCCAGCTTCATCCAGTGTGCCAATAGTCGCACCTGTGATTAGTTATTTGCTGGTAACATGCTCGTACATGTAATTGCACCCGCGACCCATAGTCATTGTAATGTCACATTGTCGTGGGTGCGGCTATTCGCACCCAGCGGGCCATGTCGCTCTCATGATGCGTGTGCACTTATCATGGAATAGATGAAGGTAGCTACACGTGTATATGCCTTACTATGCCTTTAAACTGGGACACTCATGTATTACACAGGTTCTGTGGCTGGCTTACTTTAAGCCTGCATGACACCTGGTTTTAGTCGGCCACAAAACCTGTGTAATCCATGAGCACCCCGGTTTACAGGGATAGCATGGCAAGCCTAGTTATATATGTGTAATAATGAATGCAGTTCTCTAATTTAATCTGTGAGATGGTTTTTTCATTCGTGTGTATTCTGTCATGGTTCTCCCCTCAGGTTCAGCTCAGCAAGGAGGAGCTAAAGAAACTTATTATTGAAGCCAAAGAACAGTTGGAGTAAGTAACATGAGCTGCAAAATCACATCATCGGGCAGATTCAATTAAGTGCTGAAGATGCAGGGACCCGTTCCGACGACTTCCATGCATTAACTACAGGAGGCAGGTTCTGCTGGCACACTATGGAGATGTGAGCAGACTCTGACTACCGTATATGGCAGTTACTTGCACTGGATTGAATCTGCCCCTATGAGGTTCTTATATGTGCTTCCTGCATATGGTGCTATCTGTTTGTCTTATTTCATTGCTGAACTGGATCTGTGGACAATTTGGTTACGTCTAAGCAATGACCAGATTATATAGATACAGTTATCCAACGCTAATTTATTTTATCCCTAAGCTCTGTTGTTTGGGTGGGAGGGGACTCGCACACCATGGTGTCATAGCGACACATGATTTTTCAGTTTTTTTTAAGTTTGGGCTAACAAATACAGTAACTGAAAAAGGAAAATGAATGATAGTAAGCATCATACTAATGTAAATGCAACCTCAAACATGGAAGACATGTTACCCAGCCAATAATTGCACATAATTTACTTTCTTCTTCAGGGTGCATAGGCATCCACAGGGTTGATATCGGGGTGTAGGTGGTTGGAGAGGACCGGGCACCAAACAGTTAAAGCTTTTGAAGTTCCAGGATTCTCCAGTCCCTCCTCCCCTATACTCCACCCCCAGCCAAGGCTAGTCAGTTTTGCTTTGGTGCCAGCAGGAGTCGGATGCACCTTTTAACAGTGTGGCTGCTTTTAAGCAGCCCCAAGATTTTTTTTTTTTTTTTTTAATTTTCTGTAACGTCCTAGTGGATGCTGTGGACTCCGTAAGGACCATGGGGAATAGACGGGCTCCGCAGGAGACAGGGCACTTTAAGAAAGAATTAGGAATACTGGTGTGCACTGGCTCCTCCCTCTATGCCCCTCCTCCAGACCTCAGTTAGAATCTGTGCCCGGACAGAGCTGGGTGCACTTTAGTGAGCTCTCCTGAGCTTGCTAATAAGAAAGTATTTTGTTAGGATTTTTTTATTTCTCTGACGTCCTAGTGGATGCTGGGAACTCCGAAAGGACCATGGGGAATAGCGGCTCCGCAGGAGACTGGGCACAACTAAAGAAAGCTTTTAGGTCACCTGGTGTGCACTGGCTCCTCCCACTATGACCCTCCTCCAAGCCTCAGTTAGATTTTGTGCCCGGCTGAGGTTGGATGCACACTAGGGGCTCTCCTGAGCTTCTAAAAAGAAAGTATATAATTAGGTTTTTTATTTTACAGTGAGACCTGCTGGCAGGGACTAAGGGGAGAAGAAGCGAACCTACCTGCTTGCAGCTAGCTTGGGCTTCTTAGGCTACTGGACACCATTAGCTCCAGAGGGATCGACCGCATGGAACTGGCCTTGGTGTTCGGTCCCGGAGCCGCGCCGCCGTCCCCCTTACAGAGCCAGAAGCAAGAAGAGGTCCGGAAAATCGGCGGCAGAAGACATCAGTCTTCACCAAGGTAGCGCACAGCACTGCAGCTGTGCGCCATTGCTCCTCATACACACTTCACACTCCGGTCACTGAGGGTGCAGGGCGCTAGGGGGGGGGGGGGGGCGCCCTGAGCAGCAATAAAAACACCTTGGCTGGCAAAAATACCACAATATATAGCCCCAGAGGCTATATATGTGATAATTACCCCTGCCAGAATCCATAAAAAAGCGGGAGAAAAGTCAGCGAAAAAGGGGCGGAGCTATCTCCTTCAGCACACTGGCGCCATTTCTCCCTCACAGCTCCGCTGGAAGGAAGCTCCCTGGCTCTCCCCTGCAGTCTACACTACAGAAAAGGGTAAAAAAGAGAGGGGGGGCACTAAATTTAGGCGCAGTATATATAACAGCAGCTATAGGGGACATAATTCAGTTAGTCCCTGCATTATATAGCGCTCTGGTGTGTGCTGGCATACTCTCACTCTGTCTCCCCAAAGGGCTTTTGTGGGTCCTGTCCTCTGTTAGAGCATTCCCTGTGTGTGTGCGGTGTGTCGGTACGGCTGTGTCGACATGTTTGATGAGGATAATGATGTGGAGGCGGAGCAGATGCCTATAGAAGGGATGTCACCCCCTGCGGGGCAGACACCTGAGTGGATGGACTTATGGAAGGAATTGCGTGCACGTGTCGACTCCTTACACAAAAAATTTGACGACATGCCAAATGCAGGACAGCCGGCTTCTCAGCTCGTGCCTGTCCAGGCGTCTCAAAGGCCATCGGGGGCTCTAAAACGCCCGCTACCTCAGATGGCAGACGCGGATGTCGACACGGATACTGACACCAGTGTAAAAAGGGTATTATGTTTGGGGAGAAAAAACTACCCGTAGTTTTTCCCCCATCAGAAGAATTAAATGAAGTGTGTGAAGAAGCGTGGGCTTTCCCTGATAAAAGATTGGTAATCTCTAAGAAGTTACTAATGGCGTTCCCTTTCCTGCCAGAGGATAGGTCACGTTGGGAGACACCCCCTAGGGTGGATAAAGCGCTCACACGTTTGTCTAAAAAGGTGGCACTACCGTCTCCGGATACGGCCGCCCTCAAGGAACCTGCTGATAGAAAGCAGGAGGCGATCCTGAAGTCTGTATATACACACTCAGGCATTATACTTAGACCAGCTATTGCGTCAGCATGGATGTGCAGTGCTGCCGCTGCATGGTCAGATTCCCTGTCAGAAAATATTGACACCCTAGACAGGGACACTATTCTGCTAACCATAGAGCATATAAAAGACTCAGTCTTATACATGAGAGATGCACAGAGGGAGATCTGCCGGCTGGCATCTAAAATTAGTGCATTGTCCATTTCTGCTAGGAGAGGCTTATGGACTCGCCAGTGGACAGGGGATGCAGATTCAAAAAGGCACATGGAAGTTTTGCCTTATAAAGGTGAGGAGTTATTTGGGGATGGTCTCTCGGACCTAGTTTCCACAGCAACTGCTGGGAAGTCAGCATTTTTACCCCATGTTCCCTCACAGCCTAAAAAGGCGCCGTTTTATCAGGTACAGTCCTTTCGGACTCAGAAAAACAGGCGTGGAAAAGGCGGGTCCTTTCTGTCCAGAGGCAGAGGTAGGGGAAAAAGGCTGCAACAAACAGCAGGTTCCCAGGAGCAAAAGTCCTCCCCCGCTTCTTCCAAGTCCGCCGCATGACGGTGGGGCTCCACAGGCGGAGCCAGGTACGGTGGGGGGCCGCCTCAAAAATTTCAGCGATCAGTGGGCTCGCTCACAGGTGGATCCCTGGATCCTGCAAATAGTATCTCAAGGGTACAAACTGGAATTCGAGGCGTCTCCACCCCACCGGTTCCTAAAATCTGCCTTGCCGATTACTCCTTCAGACAGGGAGGCTGTGCTAGCGGCAATTCACAAGCTGTATTCCCAGCAGGTGATAATCAAGGTGCCCCTACTTCAACAAGGACGGGGTTACTATTCCACACTGTTTGTGGTACCGAAACCGGACGGTTTGGTGAGACCCATTTTAAATTTGAAATCCTTGAACACATACATAAAAAAATTCAAGTTCAAGATGGAATCGCTCAGGGCGGTTATTGCAAGCCTGGACGAGGGGGATTACATGGTATCCCTGGACATCAAGGATGCTTACCTGCATGTCCCCATTTACTATCCTCACCAGGAGTACCTCAGATTTGTGGTACAGGATTGCCATTACCAATTCCAGACGCTGCCGTTTGGACTCTCCACGGCACCGAGGGTGTTTACCAAGGTAATGGCGGAAATGATGATACTCCTTCGAAAAAAGGGAGTTTTAATTATCCCGTACTTGGACGATCTCCTAATAAAGACGAGGTCCAAGGAGCAGTTGTTGGTGGGAGTAGCACTATCTCAGGAGGTGCTTTACCAGCACGGTTGGATTCTGAATATTCCAAAATCACAGCTGGTTCCGACGACACGTCTACTGTTCCTGGGTATGATTCTGGATACAGTCCAGGAAAAAAGTGTTTCTCCCGGAGGAGAAAGCCAAGGAGCTGTCATCTCTAGTCAGAGACCTCCTGAAACCAAAACAGGTATCGGTGCATCACTGCACGCGGGTCCTGGGAAAGATGGTGGCTTCTTACGAAGCAATTCCTTTCGGCAGGTTCCATGCCAGAATCTTTCAGTGGGACCTGTTGGACCAATGGTCCGGATCGCATCTTCAGATGCATCGCCTAATAACCCTGTCTCCAAGAACCAGGGTGTCTCTGCTGTGGTGGCTGCAGAGTGCTCATCTTCTAGAGGGCCGCAGATTCGGCATACAGGACTGGGTCCTGGTGACCACGGATGCCAGCCTTCGAGGCTGGGGGGCAGTCACACAGGGAAGAAACTTCCAAGGACTATGGTCGAGTCAGGAGACTTCCCTACACATAAATATTCTGGAACTAAGGGCCATTTACAATGCCCTAAGTCAGGCAAAATCCCTGCTTCTACACCAGCCGGTAATGATCCAGTCAGACAACATCACGGCAGTCGCCCATGTAAATCGACAGGGCGGCACAAGAAGCAGGATGGCAATGGCAGAAGCCACAAGGATTCTCCGATGGGCGGAAAATCACGTACTAGCACTGTCAGCAGTGTTCATTCCGGGAGTGGACAACTGGGAAGCAGACTTCCTCAGCAGGCACGACCTCCACCCGGGAGAGTGGGGACTTCATCCAGAAGTCTTCACGCTGATTGTAAATCGATGGGAACGGCCACAGGTGGACATGATGGCGTCCCGCCTAAACAAAAAACTAGAGAGATATTGCGCCAGGTCAAGGGACCCTCAGGCGATAGCTGTGGACGCTCTAGTGACACCGTGGGTGTACCAGTCAGTTTATGTGTTCCCTCCTCTGCCTCTCATACCAAGGGTACTGAGAATAATAAGAAAACGAGGAGTAAGAACAATACTCGTGGTTCCGGATTGGCCAAGACGAGCGTGGTACCCGGAACTTCAAGAGATGATCTCAGAGGACCCATGGCCTCTGCCGCTCAGACAGGACCTGCTGCAGCAGGGGCCCTGTCTGTTCCAAGACTTACCGCGGCTGCGTTTGATGGCATGGCGGTTGAACGCCGGATCCTGAAGGAAAAGGGCATTCCGGAGGAAGTCATTCCTACGCTGATTAAAGCCAGGAAAGATGTAACTGCAAAGCAATATCACCGCATATGGCGGAAATATGTTGCTTGGTGTGAGGCCAAAAAGGCCCCAACAGAGGAATTTCAACTAGGTCGATTTCTGCATTTCCTACAAGCAGGAGTGACTATGGGCCTGAAATTAGGCTCCATTAAGGTACAGATCTCGGCTCTGTCGATTTTCTTCCAGAAAGAACTAGCTTCACTACCTGAAGTTCAGACGTTTGTGAAAGGAGTGCTGCATATTCAGCCCCCGTTTGTGCCTCCAGTGGCACCTTGGGATCTCAACGTGGTGTTGAGTTTCTTAAAATCACATTGGTTTGAGCCACTTAAAACCGTGGATCTAAAATATCTCACGTGGAAAGTGGTCATGTTATTGGCCTTGGCTTCAGCCAGGCGTGTGTCAGAATTGGCAGCTTTGTCATGTAAAAGCCCTTATCTGATTTTCCATATGGATAGGGCGGAATTGAGGACTCGTCCCCAGTTTCTCCCTAAGGTGGTATCAGCTTTTCACTTGAACCAACCTATTGTGGTGCCTGCGGCTACTAGGGACTTGGAGGATTCCAAGTTACTGGACGTAGTCAGGGCCTTGAAAATTTATGTTTCCAGGACGGCTAGAGTCAGGAAAACTGACTCGCTATTTTTCCTGTATGCACCCAACAAACTGGGTGCTCCTGCTTCTAAGCAGACTATTGCTCGCTGGATTTGTAGCACAATTCAGCTGGCGCATTCTGCGGCTGTACTGCCGCATCCTAAATCAGTAAAAGCCCATTCCACAAGGAAGGTGGGCTCATCTTGGGCGGCTGCCCGAGGGGTCTCGGCTTTACAACTTTGCCGAGCTGCTACTTGGTCAGGGGCAAACACGTTTGCAAAATTCTACAAATTTGATACCCTGGCTGAGGAGGACCTTGAGTTCTCTCATTAGGTGCTGCAGAGTCATCCGCACTCTCCCGCCCGTTTGGGAGCTTTGGTATAATCCCCATGGTCCTTACGGAGTCCCCAGCATCCACTAGGACGTTAGAGAAAATAAGATTTTACTTACCGTTAAATCTATTTCTCGTAGTCCGTAGTGGATGCTGGGCGCCCGTCCCAAGTGTGGACTTCTTCTGCAATACTTGTATATAGTTATTGCTTAAATAAGGGTTATGTTATGGTTGCATCATGTTTGTCTGATGCTCTATTGTTGTTCATACTGTTAATTGGGTAAGTTTATCACGATTTATACGGTGTGATTGGTGTGGCTGGTATGAGTCTTACCCTGGATTCCAAAATCCTTTCCTTGTACTGTCAGCTCTTCCGGGCACAGTTTCCTTAACTGAGGTCTGGAGGAGGGGCATAGAGGGAGGAGCCAGTGCACACCAGTATTCCTAATTCTTTCTTAAAGTGCCCTATCTCCTGCGGAGCCCGTCTATTCCCCATGGTCCTTACGGAGTCCCCAGCATCCACTACGGACTACGAGAAATAGATTTACCGGTAAGTAAAATCTTATTTTTTTAAATTTTTTACTAAAAACAAGCATCGCTAGGCAGTCCTAAGAATGCCAGCGCTGGCGCTGCTGTTCCTCCAACCTCCTGCTGGCACCGCAACACCAGTGACTGGAACAGAGTCCAGCTAGCAAGCTCCTTGTGGACCGTGAGCTGCAGTCTGAGAATGGGGGGGGAGGTGGTTACCAGCTTGCAGGAAACCGCTACTTTGTGCAGCCTTTTCCTCCAGTCACAGGGACAGACTGGTGGTGCTGATGTGGGCGCTGGTCTGTCCGCGACCCCACTAGTCCACCAGGGCAATATATACTGGCACTGGGGACCATTTTAGATGCCAGTGGCCCAGGAGGTTGACGTCGGCAATGGGAGGTCAGCTCTTCCCTGGTGACTCCCTCCCCCAGCTCAGAGTGTGATTCCACTGCAGCTTCCCGCCTCTGAGCTGGTCCTCCTTCACCCTCCTCCCACTCTGAGACACTCAGCAGCCATTTTTTGACCAGTGCTGCAGATGCAAGTCTCCGGGATCGTTGGGTCCAGTCCCCTGTATACCTGTATACCTCGCTCAAGGGCCAGATTATACAGCACTAATCCTACCAGCTACTGTGGTCTGAGTAGTTGATTTCAGTGCCCATTGTAATTGTAGATTTATATATGCATTGTGTGTGACTTGTGCTAGCTCTGCTGTCTGACTTTCTTCTGTCAGTTATACCAATCCCTTCTTATTTTCTAACCCTAGATCCAGGTGTGCAGAGGTCCACAGTAGATCACATTTACATGATATGTGAAGCGTGTCACATTGCATTCCTAGCGATACTTATTGGGGCTAATTCAGACATGATCGCTGCTGTGCGTTTTTGCACAGCAGGTGATCAGGTCTGAACTGCGCATGCGCCGCACTGCGTCGGCGCATGCCAGAGATGCGATTGGCATCTCAGCCCAGAGTACGCCTTTGCCTGAGTAATGGGCAGAGGCGTTCACCGGGCGGGAGGGGGCGGGCCAGTGGCGTTGGGCCGCCATTTTGGAGGTGCGGTCTGGGCAACGCAGGTGTGTCTGGGGCGGGCAGCTGCGTGACATCACACGCAGCCGCTGCGACCAGTAGAGCGACGGGTAGCTCCCTGCCAGCTTGCAGGAGCTGCGCTGCTTTTGTACCTGTGTGTGTGGGGCGGGCACCAGAGCCAGACAATGCGGGGCGGACTAGCCCTGTGCTGAGTGTCCCCCCACATGTCTGTGAAAGTGATTATAGATGTGCGAAATGTAGCACAACTACGATCAAGTCTGAATTACCCCCATTGTGTGCTATCGTATTTCTGCTACTAGGTCTTCCAACTGCAAAGGTAACACGGATGCTACTGCTACGATGCTGGTATCATGCAAGTCCTCTTCAGTGGGATTATCCCCTCAGGACCCTGTACAGGATGGTCTGTGTGCAACTTGTTACTTTCCACCTAACCAGCCTGTGCCACCAGCCCCTGTCCAGGACCCACCATGGGTGTCTTCCTTCCCATAGGGTTTGTCACAGATAGCGGACCACTTAGCAGCCTCCACTTTGCCTCCCAGTATGGGATTTCCACTGCAGTTACAACCTGCTTTACCAGTCCCCTCTATGCCTCCTCCCTGGGTGGATGTACTATCACACTCTAGTATCTGGCTCAAACTTTTGTCGCCTTTCAGCAAATGTTACAGGGTGACAGACCCTTAGCCTCCAAAGCACATAGGCGTACCGTGCCATCCTCACAGTGTACGCTGCTTTCGTATTCTGACGTATCATCTGGGGAGGCAGATGAGGTGGACGTCTCTCTCTTTGAGTCTTCCTCAAGTGAGGAGATGCATCATTCTACAGTGGATGTACCCGCGCTAGTGCGGGCAGTTAAATCTATTTTGAAATAGAAGAGGAGCAGCCAGCTCCTAAGCCAAAATTTCCGGTATTCAAATGCCAGAAGGTTGTTAAGGCTGAATTCCCTCAATCAGATCAGCTCACTGACCTCATGCGTTAAGCATGGGGTACACCTAGTAAGAAGTTTCAGATACCAAAACGCCTAGGTTCTTTTTACCTTCCCCTGGCTGGAGAATGTGGTAAATGGGAGGTTCCCCCTATGGTGGATTCTTGCATAGCGCTCCTGGTTCGAAGCTCTACTTTGCCTATCCCGGCTACATCTTCCCTGAAGGAAGCTACGGATAGAAACATTTAATATTGTCTTAAGTCTGTCTATTTTCTTACAGGGGCTGTTACACGACTGGCTATGGCCTCGGCCTGGGTGTCTAAGGCTATTGAAGGCTCGACGCCCTAGAAGACAGCTACCCCTGACGCTACCAGTGTACAGCTGTCCCACATCTTCCATATCAGGGAAGCAGCCTCCTATTTAGGTGAAGGGGCTTTGTATACTGGTCTCGTGGCTTCCAAGGCGTCTGCCACCTCCTTGGTCTCTGGCTCGGTCATCTGGCTATGCTCATGGAAGGCGGATACTTAATTCAAGAAGGCCCGCGAATCTCTGCCCTTCGCTGGAGGCATTCTGTTTGGTGCAGAATTGGACAAAATAGTGGCTATTCTATCAGCTTCTAAATCTGCTCTCTTGCTCTCAGCTACCACCCCTAAGCCTAGGACGTCTTCCTTTCAGTCCTTTCACCCCCAAGGTAAAGCTAAAGGACAGTCTCTCGGCAGTCTACTTCCACAAAGACCTACAAGACCCGTGCTAAACAGGCTTTGGCTAGCAGACGTCTAGCCACCAAGTCTGATGACAAACTAATAGGGCGGACCTCCTCCTGGGGGTTCACAGTGGGTGGCTGACTTCTTCAGTTCGCAGAATCCTGGTGCCATACCACCACAGACGCCTGGGTATGAGAAGTGGTCTCTCACGGGTACACACTCATATTCCTGAGGTGCCCTCCCCCAGCAGTTCTTTTGTACAGGTCCTCCATCAGACCCCATCAAAGCCCTGGCTCTCCAGAAAGCCATTCAATCTTTGCTGCACATGGGGGCTGTATTCCCTGTCCATTTGGTACAGTGAGGGACATGTTTTTCCTCTACCCTTTTCGTGGTTCAGAATCCCAGTGGGGTCTCATTGACCTATTTTCAATATCAAGTCACTGAACAGGTTTAATTTAACAGGTTTCGTATGGAAACTCTCCACTCCATTGTCCTACAAATGTAGCCTGGGGACTTTGTTGTCTCTGGACATTCAGGATGCCTACCTGCATGTACCTATTACGCCCTCTCGTTAACGGTTTCTTCAGGTTTGCTGTCTTTCAGCAGCATTTCCATTTTCAGGCACTGCCTTTTGGTCTTTCTTCAGCTCCTCGGGTCTTTATCAAAATTATGGCGGCCCAGCTCTGTCGTCATGCGGTCGGAATACTCCCATACCTGGTTGACCTGTTGATTCTGGCACACTTTCCGGAGATCTTTCACCACCTTTTACAGATGACCATTGCCTGCAAACACACAGCTGGCTCATCAACTTGAAAAAGTTCTCCCTGACTCCTCAGCGCATGTTGCATCTGGGAGCTCTCCTGTATTCTCAGGTACAAAGGATTTTCCTGCCAGCAGACAGAATTTCCGCACTGCAAATGAGAGTACACAAGTTACTTCACTCACCTAGTATCCATTCACTCTGCAATGCAGGTCCTGGGGTCCATAGTCTCCACCTTCGACATGGTGGAATATGCCCAATTCCACTACAGGTTCCTTCAACATCTAATCCTCTCCAGTTGGAATACACAACATCATCTGATCAGGTCCCAGATAATTGTCCTCTCTCCAGATATTCATCTGGCCTTCTCCTGGTGGCTACAGACATCCCACCTGGACAAGGGTTGCCTCTTCTGGATTCCGGATTGAGTGCTCCTCACCACGGATGCCAGCCTCCAAGGGTGGGATGCTGTAACCGGCCAACACGCTTTTCAGTTTTGTATATAATGCTACGCTCAGTCCTATGTTGCAGAGGGGTGTCATTTGGTAAAGTGATTTAAGGTACTCTGTGGGTGTATACCAATGTGAAAATACAATATCTGTAAATATAACACAAATAATGTTTGAATTACTCTGAACATTGTCTACATAGAGCAGTTGCTGTTTGCACAGTCTAGAAAAAAGTGTCTCCATGTCTTATCAAGGTAAATGTTCTGTCAAGTCCTTATCAGGGCATGGCAGCAGCATAAGGACTTGACAGAACTTTTACCCTGATAAGACTTATGGTGCATACAAGCTTGGTGAGAAAATAAACAGAGTCAATCATTTTCACCCTTCTTGAGCGACGTCGTTCACGACGAGCGATGCGCGGTCCTGTGTGTCGTTAACTACCCTTGCTGTCGGCCGTGCATGCAGCTCAGTTTGGACTGTCGTCCAAGAGCTGCCTGCTGGCCTGGCGCAGCGTGACGTCACTGAGCGATGGTTGTCATATCGCTCAGTGTATATGCACTGCCGCAGAACATCCCGGCCTGGGAGGGGAAACACTAGGCGATGTCGCTCATAGTCCAGGCCCCCTCCTTTTCATAGAGAACATCTAGTGTGTACCCACCATAAGACACACCTTTTTTCTAAACTGTGCAAACAGCAACTGCTCTATGTAGACAATGTTCAGCCCACAGCATTGTAACATTTGCATTTTGTTTATTAGTAAACACCTTGAATAATTGGAATGTTATTTGTGTTATATTTACAGGCATTACATTTTCACATTGGTATATACTCACAGAGTATCTTAAATCACTTTATTTAACATTTCCAACTGACATCCCTCAGCAACATAGGACTGAGCCCAGCATTTTATACAAAATTTATTGCTCATAGGCCGTTCACCTTAAAGTACGGCAGCTTGTCCAGACCAAACACTTGACACTCCTTGCGCAGGTACAACACTTGTAATTATTGTCAACACTCTCTTCAGCAGTCTCCTGTCCAAGTCCAGTCCGACAATGCCACTGCGGTAGCCTACCGCAATCATCAGGGGAGCACTCGCAGTTTGTTGGTGATGTTGGAAGTGGCGCACATTTTCAGATGGGCCGAACGTCACCTTCCAGCCGTCTCTGTGGTGTTCATCCTGGGGATTCTCAACTGGGAGGCGGACTTTCTCAGCTGTTACGATGTCCACACGGGATAGTGGGCTCTACACCTAGGTTCTGATGGACAAATGGGACCTAACGGACATGAACCTCCTGGCCTCACGACACAACCACAGAGTCCCCGTGTACGGGTCCAGGACAAGAGACAAGGAAGCAGCCTTCGTGGATGCTTTGGCAGTGAAGTGACCCTTCCATCTAGCGTAACTCCCCCCCCCCCCCCCCCCCCCCCTCCCGGTCTCCCTCTTTCCTAGGCTAGGGTTCTTCGCAAGTTCAAGTAAGAAGGAGGCACCGTTCTGTTGATAGCTCCGGCCTGGCCCAGGCCCCATTGGTTCACCAATCTACAGAGTCTCTCCATAGACACTTCCTTTCTGCGTCCTCTGTGACAAGACCTGTGTTCTCAAGGTTCCTGTCTGCACCTGGACCTAGCTCGTCTGTCTTTGACGGCGTGGCTCTTGAGTCATCCCTCCTAAGATCCAAGGGTTTCTCCCACTCTGTGATTCAAACGATGCTCAAGGCATGGAAGCTTGCCTCAGCCTGCATCTATTACTGAGTTTGACATGCTTACTTCCAGTGGTGTGCTGCAAGATGCTATGACCCTCTGATTATTTGAAATCTTCACGGTGCTGGCAATTCTCCAAGCTGGGTTAGATCTCAGACTCCGCCTGGCATCCCTTAACTACTCAACTGGCATGGTCAGAGCACATGCGACTGTACTGCTTACTGTGTCCCCCAGTTATTGACGAGGAGATCCGTTCTGCAGATGTGCATAATATATTTAAATATTTAAAAAAAATACCTTTTCAACTATATTGAATATTTAAAAAAAACCCAATGTTATGAACAGTTTTGAAGGGAAAAATCATCAGTTAAGTGGTTAAAGTGCATGTCTCTGCTCTCTGTCTGGTTCCAGCAACGAATCGCTTTCCTGCCTGATGATTGAAGTTTCCTTCAGGGAGTCCTTCGCATTAAACCTCCCTTTGTCCCTCCGGTGGTTTACTGGGATTTGTCTTTGGTCTCCAGGCTCTACATGAGCCCCCATTTGAAGCTCTGGACTCAGTGGACCTCAAGTGGCTGACGGCGACAATGCTCTCCTGTCGCTCCCCCTTCCTGATCTTTCATCCGGACAGGGCTGTTCTATGGACCTGGGCCGTCTATCTCAACAAGGTGGTTTTCAGCTTCCATGTTAACGAAGAAATTGTGGTCCTGGCCTTCCACGCCCTGGACCTCACAGTGGGGGAAGCCTCCTTGGATATGGTCCGTGCTCTTCGTATTTACGTGGATCGTACCAGCTCTTTCAGGAAAACAGATTCCCTATTTGTCCTCTATGGGTTCCACAAGAGGGGCTGGCCAGTTAACAAACAGACTCTGGCTTGATGGCTTCGTATGACTATCTTATTGGTTTACACTCAGGCTGACCTCCATTTGTCGAATACAGTCTCTGCTCATTTTACTCGCTCTGTGAATCCTTCGTGGGTAGTCCGCCATGGCACTTCTGCTGAACAACTGTGCAAGGCGGTCACATGGTCTTATGTCCACACCTTTCTTAGGTTCTATGCATTTGATACTTTTTACTCTCAGGAAGCTTCCTTTGGGCGCCGGATTCTCCACTCTACTCAGGAGCGGTTCCTCCCTCCAAGAAAACTGCTTTGGGACATCCCCGATGTCATTCCTGTGGATGCCTTTGGACCCTTCAGAAGAAAATAAGAGTTATGGTAGACTTACCATGGGCGCCCACCCTGACACGCCTGGCTTCTATGGGTTTTTCTTCTTGGTCACCGGTTCATTTCTATATTGTGTGAGAAAGTGTCTCTTGTGTGTGTGTGTGTGTGTACCAGTCTTCCTTCTCACCTATCCTGCTCCTGCCATGGACTGGATAGCCTTGGCTGGGGGCGGAGTATAGGGGAAGAGGGACCGGAGCATCCTGGGTCTTCAAAAGCTTTAACTGTTTGGTGCCTGGTCCTCTCCAACCACCTACACCGCGATGCCATCCCTGTGGATCCTATGGACCTCGAAGACCTTTTCATTACACAATACTCTTTATAACCATTATATTATAGATTAATTTCTCTTACGTCCTAGAGGATGCTGGGGTCCACATTAGTACCAACGGGGTATAGACTGGTCCACTACGAGCCATTGGCACGTTTAAGAGTTTAATAGTGTGGGCTGGCTCCTCCCTCTATGCCCCTCCTACCAGACTCGGTTTAGAAAATGTGCTCGGAGGAGCCGGTCTCAGCTGGGGGAGCTCCTAGAGCTTCTTTGGTTTTTATTTTTTCTACAAGTGTTTAGGCACAGGGAGGCTGCTGGCAACAGCCCTCCGGCTTCGTGGGACTTAGGGGGGTAGTAGTGTCCAACCCAGAGAGGTTAATGGCCACTATCTCTGATGACAGGACACTGAGCTTCTGAGGGTGGTGATCGTTAGCTGCCCGAGACGACCACTCACTCCCGCAGCATGCCGCCACCCTCTAACAGAGCCAGAAGATTCCAGTGATGTGTGATGGCGGCAACAGGGTGGGAGCGCAGTACTGACCCTGCGCTCCGGAGGCTCAGCGGTACACAGTGCGGCGCTAGGAGGGTCGCCCTGAGCCAGCGCACATACCCTAAACTGGTCACTCAAGCTATCGGGGACCACTGTAACGCTGCTAGCACATACCTCCGGCCAGTATAAAGATTTCAAAGTGCGGGAACACGCACCATGTTCAGGGGGCGGAGCTTCTCAGAGCTGATGCAGCAGCTCACCAGCGCCATTTTCTCCCTGCAGAGCACACAAGAGACGCTGACAGGGAGTGCTGCCCCTCCACATAACTCCAGCTATCCTGTAAGGTACAGGTGGTTATAGAAGGGAAGGTGGGGGGGGAGTGTTTATTCACTTTTGGCACTGTATAATCAACTGAGGTTGCACAGTCAACGCCAGACAATTATTTTATAACTGTCTACTGGGGTGCTGTGTGGGGGGCTGGTTCCGGACGATGTGTATTGTGCTGCAGAGTATGTATCTTCTCCAGAGAAATCCATCCCATGTACTCAGGAATGTCATGTAATGTGTCAGCCTGCTGAATCCAAACCTTTGGAGGTGGCTTCAATTAAGGGAATGATATCCCAGATTTTATCTCGGGTAGCTCATAATGAGACTGAAACACAGGTTTTGTAAACATCTGTGGTGGTTTTGTCTGGTTCTGTTCCCAATACCTCATCAAACTCCCCTGGTATATTCCCTAATGAGCGTGCACTTGTCCAAATTATGCAAGTTGACACAGATGCCGTCTCTAATACGGGATACAGTGAGGGGGATAGGTGGTGGGGGGGGCTGAGGCATCCCTCGCTAAGGGGATGCGGCTCATGATTGAGGCCATTGGGGTTGTATTACAGTACGTTAATGACAAAGCACCCAAGCAGGTCGAGGAGGCTTACTTTACAGACATATAAGAAAGCTTCCCGGCGTTCAAGAATTCATCGCAGTATTTTGGAAAATTCTGGGTAAACCCAGAGGAAAAAAAAACCCTTAAAGGGTCCTCGTTCCTTTTCCTTCCCCTGAAGAGGATAGGAAAGGTGGGAAAACCCCCTATAGTAGACGCTTTTGTATTTAGACTGTCAAAATAGGTAGTTTTACCTGTCCCTGGGTCTACCGCTTTGTAAGTACCGGCAGACCACAAGATTGAGACTATGCTGAAATCCATATACACTGCTTCAGGAGTGGCGTTAAGACCCACTGTTGCCTGTGCATGGATTTCTAATGCCATAGTAAAGTGGTCAGGCACATTACTAGAGGAATTAGATTCTATGGCTAGAAGTGACATTGAAATGTTTCTACGTCGCATACAGGATTTTGCTGGTTTCATGGTGGTGGCCATGAAGGACCTGGGTCATCTGAATGCAACGATACGCAGGGGACTCTTGCTGCGCCATTGGTTTGCGGAGGCGGAATCCAGGAAAAGGTTGGAGAACCTACCCTTCACAGGTTAGGCTCTATGTGGGGAAGCATTGGATGCGTGGCTCTCCACGGCGACCGCGGGTAAGTCGACCCTTCTTCCCTCAGCCACTCAGACACCGTAGAAACTCCTTTTCTACGTCTACAAGACTCCTTTCGGACCCCAAAGGGTACAAAGTCCAAAGCCCCTACCACTTTCTTCGGAGGTGGTCGGGAAAAATCCAGAAAACCTGCACCTCAAGTTTCCCAGGAACAGAAGCCTGGCTCTGTTTCCTCCAAATCCTCAGCATAACGGTGGATCTCACAGCTTGCAGATCGGGCAGGTGTGACCGTGACTCAAAAAGATTTCAGTCGAGTATGGGCGTCATCAGGCCTGGATCCCTGGGTATAGGATATTGTGTCCCAGGGGTACAGACAGGAGTTTCTAGGACTCCCACCTCACAGATTCTGAAATCAGGCTTACCAGCTTTGCTGTCAGAGAAGGGCTATTCTACAGGAAGCCATTTAAAGTTGGAAAGGGCATATGTCGTTGTTCCAGTCCAACCTCATCTGGAAAGCAAGGGTTACTATTACAACCTATACGGTGGTACCGAACCTGGGCGGTTCGGTCAGACCTTGTTTGAACCTGAAGTCTTTAACCCTTATTTGACGGGATTCTTGTTCAAACTTGGGTCTCTGAGAGCGGGGATCTCAGGGCTGGAGGAGGGGGAATTTCTGGTATCCTTGGATATCCGGGGCGCTTACCCCCACATTCTGATTTGCCCGTCACACCAGGTTTTCGCAGTCTTGCACTGTTGGTCTGTCACTATCAGTTCCAGGAACTGCCATTCGGCCTTTACACGACACCGAGGGTGTTTATCAAGGTGATGGCAGAGCTGAGGCTACTCCTTCGCAAGCAGGGAATGAACAAATTACTTATCTGGACGTTCTGCTGATAGAGACATCATCCAGGGAAAAGTTGTTGCAGTCCTTTGCTCTAACGACTAGACTGCTCAGGGATCATGGATGGATCCTGAATATTCCAAAGTCACATTTGAAGCTGACAAAGAGATTGTCTTTCCTAGAGTTGATCCTCGACACAGAAGTGCAGAGAGTATTTCTACCGGTAGCGAAAGCGTTGGTGATACAATCGATGGTCCGGGATGTCTTGAAGCCTGCTCGGGTATTGGTTCATCAGTGCGTTCACCTTCTGGGGAAGATGGTTGCCTCCTACGAGGCTCTACAGTACGGAAGATTTCATGCTTGGTCATTCCAACTGGATCTCCTAGACAAGTGGTTGGGATCTCACCTGTACATGCACCAGAGGATACGTGTGTCGCCGAAGGCAAGGATTTCACTCCTCTGGTGGCTGCAACTGCCCCACCTTCTGGAGGGCCGCAGGTTCAGGGTTCAGAACTGGATCCTTCTAACCACGGATGCAAGTCTCCGAGGTTGGGGCACAGTCACCCACGGGGAAACCTTCCAAGGAAGGTGCTCAAGTCAGGAATCCTTTCTTCCAATAAACATCCTGGAACTATGAACTGTGTACAACGGTCTTTTACAAGCAGCACACCTTCTGCAAGATCAGGCCATTCAAGTGCAGTCGGACAATGTCACGATGGTGGCCTACATAAACAGACAGGGCGAAATGAAGAGAAGAGCTGCGATGTCAGAGGTGACAAGAATCCTCCTCTGGGCAGAAAGGCACGCAGTGGCACTGTCCGGTATCTTCATTCCAAGAGTGTACAACTGGGAAGCAGACTTCCTCAGCAGGCACCATCTCCATCCAGGAGAGTGGGGCCTTCATCTGGAGGTGTTCGCAGAGGTGACAAGTCTTTGGGGTGTACCTCAAATAGACATGATGGCCTCCCGTCTCAACAAGAAGCTTCGGAGGTACTGTTCCAGGTCGAGAGACCCACAAGCAGTGGCGGTGGACGCCCTGGTATCTCTGTGGGTGTTCAAGTCAGTGTACGTGTTCCCTCCACTTCCACTCATCCCAAGGATTCTCAAAATAATAAAAAGAACAAGAGTTCAGGCGATCCTCATTGCTCCGGACTGGCCAAGGAGGGCTTGGTACGTGGATCTTCTGGAGTTATTGCTGGAAGATCCGAGACCTCTTCCTCTTCGCGAGGACCTTCTGCAACAGGGGCCGTTCGCTTATCAAGACTTACCACGGCTACGTTTGACGGCATGGAGGTTGAACGCTAGATCTTTGCTCGGATGGGTATTCCGAGCAAGGTTATTCCTACCCTGATACAGGCTAGGAAGGGAGTAACCTCTAAACATTATCATTGCATTTGAAAAAAATATTTCTCTTGGTGTGAATCCAATAAATTTCCTATGGTGGAGTTTCAACTGGGACGGTTTCCCTCTTCCTGCAAGCAGGTGTGCATATGGGCCTGCGTTTGGGATCCATAAAGGTCCAGATTTTGGCTTTATCCATTTTCTTCCAGAAACAACTGGCTGCCCTCCCTGAGGTTCAGACATTTTTGAAAGGTGTTGGTGTTGCATTTCCTGCAATTGGATTGGTTTGAGCCTTTACAGGAGGCTGAGGTCAAGTTTCTCACGTGGAAGGCTGTCACTTTGTTGGCCTTAGCTTCTGCTCGACGTGTGTCGGAATTGGGGGGCTTTGTCCTGTAAAAGCCCCTACTTAATCTTCCATGAAGATAGAGCTGAGCTCAGGATGCGTCAGCAGTTCCTGCCAAAGGTTGTGTCGGCTTTTCATATCAATCAACCTATTGTGGTGCCAGTAGCTACGGACTCCTCAATTACATCAAAGTCCTTGGATGTTGTGAGGGCTTTGCGGATCTATGTGAAGAGGACGGCTCGTCACAGAAAATTGGACTCTCTGTTTGTCTGGTATGATCCCAAGAAAATTGGGTGTCATGCTTCTAAGCAGACGATTTCTCGATGGCTCAGGTTCAGCATGCATATTCTATGGCAGGATTGCCCTGTCCAAAATCTGTTAAGGCCCACTCTACTCGTAAGGTGAGCTCTTCCTGGGCGGCTGCCCGGGGGGTGTCTCGGCTTTGCAGCTTTACCGAGCGGCTACTTGGTCTGGGTCGAACACGTTTGCTAGGTTCTACAAGTTCGATACTTTGGCCTCTGAGGACTTTAAGTTTGGTCAATCAGTTCTGCAGGAACCTCCGCGCTCTCCCTCCCGTTCTGGGAGCTTTGGTACATCCGCATGGTACTAATGTGGACCCTAGCAACCTCTAGGACGCAAGAGAAAATAGGATTTTAATTACCTACTGGTAAATCCTTTTCTCGTAGTCTGTAGAGGATGTTGGGCGCCCGCCCAGCGCTTCATTATCCTGCAGTGGTTACTTGATGCAGTACTGCTTTGTTCTTGGTTAAGTACTGCATTATTACTTTGTTCAGTAATGTTTTCAGCTATTGCTGAGTTTTCAGGCTAGTTAGCTTGGTTTGCCTTGTTTGTGGGAGGTGGTGTGAATCTCGCCACTGTTTGTGTATTATCCTTCTCTCGAAGTTGTTCGTCTCCTCGGGCACAGTTTCTAGACTGAGTCTGGTAGGAGGGGCATAGAAGGAGGAGCCAGCCCACACTATTAAACTCTTAAAGTGCCAATTGCTCCTAGTGGACCCGTCTATACCCTATGGTACTAATGTGGACCCCAGCATCCTCTACAGACTACGAGAAAAGGATTTACCGGTAGGTAATTAAAATCCTGTTTTTTACTGACCATAACTGTCGCCTGAAATAAAGAATTCCTGGTGAATCAGTTTTCAGGCATGGATCCATTCCTCTATATTAGCTTCTGCCATCTTCAGCCTGTTGTAGTCTATGGGCTACAGATCAGGGCTCTAGTTCCGACGGGTACCCTCTGCCGGAAGTGGTCGCTGTGCATGGCGGACAGCAGTACCGCACTTGCTCAGAAGCCCCGGCAGCCCTTACAGCACATAACGGGGATGGGCTCCTTTTGGAGCACCTGTCCATGCGGGTGCTGAATCCTACATTCAGCCAAAAATAGGATTTTGATAACCTACTGGTAAATCCTTTTCTCCTAGTCCGTAGAGGATGCTGGGGACAACATCAAGATCATGGGGTATAGACGGGATCCGCAGAAGACATGTGCACTCTAAAGACTTTTCATTGGGTGTGAACTGGCTCCTCCCTGTATGCCGCTCCTCCAGACTTCAGTTATAGGAACTGTGCCCAGGGAGACTGACATTTCGAGTAAAGGAATTACTTAACTAGTGGTGAGATATCTACCAACTCACACCCTCAACCATGCCGCACACATGGCATTCAACATAACACGTCAACAGGCATGAACTACTTGCAGCAACATGCTGAAACCAATATAACACAACTAGTGTAACTGTAATAACTAAACTGCAGGTAAAGTACGCACTGGGACGGGCGCCCAGCATCCTCTACGGACTAGGAGAAAAGGATTTACCGGTAGGTTATCAAAATCCTATTTTCTCTTACGTCCTAGAGGATGCTGGGGACTCCAAAAGGACCATGGGGGTATAGACGGGATCCGCAGGAGATATGGGCACACTATAAGACTTTTACTGGGTGTGAACTGGCTCCTCCCTCTATGCCCCTCCTCCAGACCTCCGTTAGATTCTGTACCCAGGAGAGACTGGACACACACTAGGGGAGCTCTACTGAGTTTCTCTAGAAAGACTTTTGTTAGGTTTTTTATTTTCAGGGAGACCTGCTGGCTACAGGCTCCCTGCATCGTGGGACTGAGGGGAGAGAAGTCAGACCTACTTCCTCTTAGTTAAAGGCTCTGCTTCTTAGGCTACTGGACACCATTAGCTCCAGAGGGTTCGATCACTTGGTGCGCCTAGCTGCTTGTTCCCGGAGCTGTGCCGTCACCCCCCTCACAGAAGCCAGAAGTAAGAAGCCGGGTGAGTATTAGAAGAACAGAAGACTTCAGACAGCAGAAGACTTTAGTAACGGAGGTACAGCGCAGCGGTCGCGCTGCGCTCCTTGCTCCCAACCACCACTGGCACTCGCAGGGTGCAGGGCGCCGGGAGGGGAGTGCCCTGGGCAGCAAGTTACTGGAGCCTTGTTTTACACTGCAATATACATATTATGGGTGCCTGGGCACTGTGTATGTACCCCCGCCAGTATAATATTTCAAATTTTAGCGCACCGGGAAGGGGCAGGGTTTAGCCGCCCAGCTTACCAGCAACATTTTCTCTTCTCCACAGTGCATGCGGAGACGCTGGCCCAGACCTCCACTCTCCTTACAAGTAAAAAGGGAGCAAAACGGGGGGGGGGGGTTGACCACAAGCAATTGGTGCTATATAAATATATATATATATAATATATATATATAATATATATGTATATGTATATATTCAGCGCAGACATCATATATTATTTATGTAGTAGTATATGGGCGCTGGGGTGTGAGCTGGCATTCTCCCTCTGTGTTCTCTGTGCAGGCTTCCCTGTGGGTCTGTCCCCTTTGGCCAGTGTGAGTGTGGCGTGTCGGTACTGCGTGTCGACATGTCTGAGGCTGAGTGTTCCTCCCCGGACGAAGTTACGGGGGGGGGGGGGGGGGGGGGCGCGGAGAAGGATTTGGGAATGACTCTGTCGGCACAGCCGACTGCTGATTGGGTGAATATGTTGAGTACATTGAATGGCATTATTGTCTAAGAGGCTAGATAAATCTGATTCTCAGACACAAACGTGGAGAAAATCCATGGAGGACGCTTTGTCTCAGGTACAGGCCCCTCAGGTACAGGGTCACAAAAACGTTCATTTACCCAGATGGCAGATACGGATACCGACACGGACTCTGATTCCAGTGTCGACTTCAGTGAGGCCAGTTTACATCCAAAATTGGTTAAGAGTATTCAGTACATGATTGTGGCTATTAAAGATGTTTTACATATTTCTGAAGTGCCTGCTTTTCCAGATACGAGGGTTTTTGTATAAGGGAAAAAAACCTGAGGTGACATTTCCGCCCTCTCATGAACTGAACGCTCTTTGTGAAAAGTCTTGGGAGTCGCCTGACAAAAGGTGGCAGATTCCCAAGAGAATTTTTATGGCATATCCTTTCCCCTCTGACGACAGGGAGAAATGGGAGTCATCTCCCAATGTGGACAAGGCTCTGTCCCGACTGTCCAAAAAGGTGGCGCTTCCGTCTCCTGACACGGCTGCCCTCAAGGATCCGGCGGATCGCAAGCAGGAGACGACATTGAAGGCCATTTTCGTCACTACTGGTGCACTCATTAGGCTTGCTGTGGCGTCTGCATGGGTGAGTAGTGCTATTGCTAAGTGGGCTGATAATTTAGCATCTGACATGGATACCCTTGATAAGGATAACATTCTTTTGACTCTTTGTTATATCAAGGACGCTGCAGATTACCTAAAGGATGTGGCGAGGGATATTGGCCTCTTGGGATCAAGGGCCAATGCCATGGCGGTCTCGGCCAGGAGGGCGCTGTGGATTCATCAATGGAATGCTGATGCCGACTCCAAGAAAGCTAAGGAAGCTCTCCCTTTTAAAGTTAGTGTCTTGTTTGGTGACGGCCTTGCTGACCTGGTGTCTACCGCTACTGCGGGTAAGTCATCTTTTCTTCCTTATGTTTCTGCACAACAGAAAAAGACGCCCCATTATCAGATGCAGTCCTTTCGGCCTAATAAATACAAAAAAGGAAAGGGCTCTCCCTTCCTCGCTTCAAAGGGTAAAGGAAGGGGAAAAAGGTTGCCTGCTGTGTCTGGCGCCCAGGACCAAAAGTCCTCCCCCGCCTCTGCCAAGTCCACCGCATGACGCTGGGGCTCCCCTACGGGAGTCCGTGCAGGTGGGGGGCCGTCTCCGGATCTTCAGTCAGGCCTGGTTTCAATCGGGCCTGGATCCTTGGGTCTTAGACATAGTGTCCCAGGGGTACAAACTGTTTCAGGAGATGCCCCCCCGCCACTTTTTCAAATCAGCCTTGCCAGTTTCTTTTTCATCCACTAGGGGTCACTGGAGTACTCTTGGGATATGGACGGTGTTAGCAAGGACTGGGCACTGAATATTCAAATTTCAGTAACTCTCCTCCCCTCCATACTCCCAGAATACCAGTGTTTTTTCGGTGCTCGCATGGACAGGAAGCACAAGTGTGGACCTCCAGAGGGGGACATGCATTTTTTACTTTTAAACATTTTTGTTTTTCTTTTTTATACATTACAATCCCTTCCAAGCTTACACAAAAGCTCTGGGTACGGGATTATAGAAGCTGCTGCGTGCAGCTCTTGGCGTGTCGGGCCTCACAAAGGAGCCCCCTCACAGCCACAAGCAGCTCAGCTAACAACAGCTGAGACTGCAGAAAGGACTGGACGGCGCTTGCTGGAAGAAGCCCGTCAGAGTCCAAGTACATCAGCTACCTTCAGCTGAGAATGCAGAACGGAGCTTGCTGTAGAAGCCCCGTCAGAGCACAGGAACCCAGGTATTTATGACAGGGGCGGTCAGCTCACGCTGCCGCCCCGCCGTGTGGGGGTACTGCTATGTGCGTCGCCCGAGCCGCTGCTCCGTCCCCGCCACCGCTGTTATCAGCTCCCCTAGTCCTGGCGCCGCTCAGAGGGATGCGCTGGACGGCCGCTGCAAGCGCCGTTCTCAGCGCTCCCTGCCTGTAATGCAATCAGACCGCGGACAGCGTTCAGTGCTGCCGCGGTCTGTCCCTGTAACGGCCGGAGGCTCCGTCGCTTAGGGGAAGGTAACTGCTCCCTCAGACCGCGGACAGCGTTCACTGCTGCCGCGGTCTGTCTCCATAACGGCCGGCAGCTCAGCACTGCCAGCGCTCCCTGCACACACTAAGGGTAGCAGGGGGGGGGAGGATGCCGGCGCCTCTGATCACTCAGACCGCGGACAGTTCACACAGCTGCCGCGGTCTGTCCCTGTAAAACAGCCCTCTACTAACTAGTGGGCTCATGCTGGGCAGTCAGGAGTTTCCCTGTCCCTATTACTTGTAGCGCAGCTGCAAGGGGGAGAGATTATGCCACAGCAGCAGCAATAGACAGCCTATGCTAAAGAAGGGCTGCATTGTGTTATATATGCATTCGTGTAGCACTTGTTATACCATAGACAATGTTATACCATAGGAAATGTATATAAAATACTGTATGTATGTATGTATATATGGTCATGTAACAAAATATGCTATATGTTCTTTGACTATAAGCACATGGCTGGAGGCCATTTTAATCCTTCTTTCTCTAACGTCCTAAGTGGATGCTGGGGACTCCGTAAGGACCATGGGGAATAGCGGCTCCGCAGGAGACTGGGCACATCTAAAGAAAGCTTTAGGATTATCTGGTGTGCACTGGCTCCTCCCCCTATGACCCTCCTCCAAGCCTCAGTTAGATCTCTGTGCCCGAACGAGAAGGGTGCACACTAGGGGCTCTCCTGAGCTTCTTAGTGAAAGTTTTAGATTAGGTTTTTTATTTTCAGTGAGACCTGCTGGCAACAGGCTCACTGCATCGAGGGACTAAGGGGAGAAGAAGCGAACTCACCTGCGTGCAGAGTGGATTGGGCTTCTTAGGCTACTGGACATTAGCTCCAGAGGGACGATCACAGGCCCAGCTTGGATGGGTCCCAGAGCCGCGCCGCCGGCCCCCTTACAGAGCCAGAAGGCAGAAGAGGTCCGGAAAATCGGCGGCAGAAGACGTCCTGTCTTCAACAAGGTAGCGCACAGCACTGCAGCTGTGCGCCATTGCTCTCAGCACACTTCACACTTCGGTCACTGAGGGTGCAGGGCGCTGGGGGGGGGGCGCCCTGAGACGCAATAAAAACACCTTGGATGGCAAAAAAATGCATCACATATAGCTCCTGGGCTATATGGATGCATTTAACCCCTGCCAGAATCCATAAAAAAGCAGGAGAAAAGTCCGCGAAAAAGGGGCGGAGCCTATCTCCTCAGCACACTGGCGCCATTTTCCCTCACAGCTCCGTTGGAGGGAAGCTCCCTGTCTCTCCCCTGCAGTCACTACACTACAGAAAGGGTTAAAAAAAGAGAGGGGGGCACTAATTAGGCGCAGTATTAACTATACAGCAGCTATAAGGGGAAAAACACTTATATAAGGTTATCCCTGTATATATATAGCGCTCTGGTGTGTGCTGGCAAACTCTCCCTCTGTCTCCCCAAAGGGCTAGTGGGGTCCTGTCCTCTATCAGAGCATTCCCTGTGTGTGTGCTGTATGTCGGTACTTTTGTGTCGACATGTATGAGGAGAAAAATGATGTGGAGACGGAGCAGATTGCCTGTAATAGTGATGTCACCCCCTAGGGGGTCGACACCTGAGTGGATGAACTGTTGGAAGGAATTACGTGACAGTGTCAGCTCTGTATAAAAGACAGTGGTTGACATGAGCCAGCCGGCTACTCAGCTTGTGCCTGTCCAGACGTCTCATAGGCCGTCAGGGGCTCTAAAGCGCCCGTTACCTCAGATGGCAGATATAGACGCCGACACGGATACTGACTCCAGTGTCGACGGTGAAGAGACGAATGTGACTTCCAGTAGGGCCACACGTTACATGATTGAGGCAATGAAAAATGTTTTACACATTTCTGATAATACGAGTACCACCAAAAAAGGGGTATTATGTTCGGTGAGGAAAAACTACCTGTAGTTTTCCTGAATCTGAGAAATTAAATGAGGTGTGTGATGATGCGTGGGTTTCCCCCGATAACGACGGATAATTTCTAAAATGTTATTGGCATTATATCCTTTCCCGCCAGCGGTTAGGGTGCGTTGGGAAACACCCCCTAGGGGGGATAAAGCGCTCACACGCTTGTAAGGGCTCTACCTTCGCCTGAGATGGCCGCCCTTAAGGATCCTGCTGATAGAAAGCAGGAGGGTATCCTAAAAGGTATTTACACACATACTGGTGTTATACTGCGACCAGCAATCGCCTCAGCCTGGATGTGCAGTGCTGGGTTGGCGTGGTCGGATTCCCTGACTGAAAATATTGATACCCTAGATAGGGACAGTATATTTTTGCCTATAGAGCATTTAAAAGATGCATTTTTATATATGCGTGATGCACAGCGGAATATTTGCCGACTGGCATCAAGTCTAAGCGCGTTGTCCATTTCTACCAGTAGAGGGTTATGGACACGTCAGTGGTCAGGTGATGCGTATTCCAAACGGCATTTGGAAGTATTGCTTTATTAAGGGAGGAGTTATTTGGGGTCGGTCTTTCAGACCTCGTGGCCACGGCAACAGCTGGGAATTCCACGTTTGTACCCCAGGTCGCCTCTCAACATGAGAAGACGCCGTATTATCAGGCGCAGTCTTTTCGTGGACAAGCGGGCAAAAGGTTCCTCATTTCTGCCCCGTGACAGAGGGAGAGGAAAAAGGCTGCAGAAATCAGCCAGTTCCCAGGAACAGAAACCCTCTCCCGCCTCTGCCAAGCCCTCAGTATACGCTGGGGCTTTACAAGCAGAATCAGGCACGGTGGGGGGCCCGTCTCAATGAATTTCAGCGCGCAGTGGGCTCACTCGCAAGTAGACCCCTGGATCCTTCAGGTGATATCTCAGGGGTACAAATTAGAATTCGAGACGTCTCCCCCTAGCCGTTTCCTAAAGTCGGCTTTACCGATGTCTCCTTCTGACAGGGAGACAGTTTTGGAAGCCATTCACAAGCTGTATTCCCAGCAGGTGATAATCAAGATACCCCTCCTGCAACAGGGAACGGGGTATTATTCCACACTGTTGTGGTACCGAAGCCGGACGGCTCGGTGAGACCGATTCTAAATCTAAAATCTTTGAACACTTACGTACAGAGGTTCAAATTCAAGATTGAGTCACTCAGAGCAGTGATTGCGAACCTGGAAGAAGGGGACTACATGATGTCTCGGGACCTCAAGGATGCTTACCTTCATGTCAAAATTTACCCTTCTCACCAAGGGTACCTCAGGTTTATGGTACAGAACTGTCACTATCAGTTCAGACGCTGCCGTATGGATGGTACACGGCACCCCGGGTCTTTACCAAGGTAATGGCCGAAATGATGATATTCCTTCGAAGGAAGTGAATTTTAGTTATCCCTTCCTTGGACAATTCCCTGATAAGGGTAAGATCCAGGGAACAGTTGGAGGTCGGTGTAGCACTATCTCAGGTAGTGTTGCGGCAGCACGATTGGATTCTCAATATTCCAAAATCGCACCTGGTTCCGACGACGTGTCTTCTGTTCCTAGGGATGATCCTGGACACAGTCCAGAAAAAGGTGTTTCTCCCGGAGGAGAAAGCCAGGGAGTTATCCGAGCTAGTCAGGAACCTCCTAAAACCGAGCCAACTCTCAGTGCATCAATGCACAAGGGTTCTGGGTAAAATGGTGGCTTCCTACGAAGCAATCCCATTCGGCAGATTCCACGCAAGAACTTTCCAGTGGGACCTGCTGGACAAATGGTCCGGATCGCATCTTCAGATGCATCAGCGGATAACCCTGTCACCAAGGACAAGGGTGTCCCTCCTGTGGTGGTTGCAGAGTGCTCATCTTCTAGAGGGCCGCAGATTAGGCATTCAGGACTGGGTCCTGGTGACCACTGATGCCAGCCTGCGAGGCTGGGGAGCAGTCACACAGGGAAGGAATATCCAGGGCTTATGGTCAAGCCTGGAGACATCACTTCACATATATATCCTGAAGCTAAGGGACATTTACAATGCTCTAAGCTTAGCAAGACCTCTGCTTCAAGGTCAGCCGGTGTTGATCCAGTCGGACAACATCACGGCAGTCACCCACGTAAACAGACAGGGTGGCACAAGAAGCAGGAGGGCAATGGCAGAGCTGCAAGGATTCTTCGCTGGGCGGAAAATCATGTGATAGCACTGTCAGCAGTATTCATTCCGGGAGTGGACAAGTGGGAAGCAGACTTCCTCAGCACGACCTCCACCCGGGAGAGTGGGGACTTCACCCAGAAGTCTTCCACATGATTAAAAACTCGACAGGTATTGCGCCAGGTCCAGGGACCCTCAGGCAATAAGCTGTAGACGCTCTGGTAACACCGTGGGTGTACCAGTCAGGGTATGTGTTCCCTCCTCTGCCTCTCATAACCAAGGTACTGAGATTGATAAAATGGAGAGGAGTAAGCACTATATTTGTGGTTCCGGATTGGCCAAGAAGGACTTGGTAACCGGAACTTCAAGAGATGCTCACGGAGGATCCGTGGCCTCTACCTCTAAGAAGGGACCTGCTCCAGCAAGGACCCTGTCTGTTCCAAGACTTACCGCGGCTGCGTTTGACGGCATGGCGGTTGAACGCCGGATCCTGAAGGAAAAAAGGCATTCCGGATGAAGTCATCCCTATCCTGATCAAAGCCAGGAAGGATGTAACCGCAAAAACATTATCACCGCAGTTGGCGAAAATATGTTGCGTGGTGCGAGGCCAGTAAGGCCCGACGGAGGAAATTCAACTGGGTCGATTCCTACATTTCCTGCAAACAGGAGTGTCTATGGGCCTGAAATTGGGGTCCATTAAGGTTCAAATTTCGGCCCTGTCAATTTTCTTCCAAAAAGAACTAGCTTCAGTCCCTGAAGTTCAGACGTTTGTAAAAGGGGTACTGCATATACAGCCTCCTTTTGTGCCTCCAGTGGCACTTTGGGATCTTAATGTAGTTTTGGGTTCCAAAAGTCACATTGGTTTGAACCACTTAAATCTGTGGAGTTAAAATATCTCACATGGAAAGTGGTCATGCTGTTGGCCCTGGCCTGGGCCAGGCGCGTGTCAGAATTGGCGGCTTTATCCTGAAAAAGCCCTTATCTGATTTTCCATTCGGACAGGGCGGAATTGAGGACTCGTCCTCAGTTTCTCCCCAAGGTGGTTTCAGCGTCTCACCTGAACCAACCTATTGGTGGTGCCTGCGGCTACTAGGGACTTGGAGGCCTCCAAGTTGCTAGACGTTGTCAGTGCCCTGAAAATATATGTTTCCAGGACGACTGGAGTCAGGAAATCTGACTCGCTGTTTATCCTGTGTGCACCCAACAAGCTGGGTGCTCCTGCTTCTAAGCAGACTATTGCTCGTTGGATTTGTAGTACAATTCAGCTTGCACATTCTGTGGCAGGCCTGCCACAGCCAAAAATCTGTAAATGCCCACTCCACAAGGAAGGTGGGCTCATCTTGGGCGGCTGCCCGAGGAGTCTCGGCTTTACAACTTTGCCGAGCAGCTACTTGGTCAGGTGCAAATATGTTTGTAAAATTCTACAAAATTGATATCCTGGCTGAGGAGGACCTGGAGTTCTCTCATTTGGTGCTGCAGAGTCATCCGCACTCTCCCGCCCGTTTGGGAGCTTTGGTATAATCCCCATGGTCCTTACGGAGTCCCCAGCATCCACTTAGGACGTTAGAGAAAATAAGAATTTACTTACCGATAATTCTATTTCTCATAGTCCGTAGTGGATGCTGGGCGCCCATCCCAAGTGCGGATTGTCTGCAATACTTGTACATAGTTATTGTTACAAAAATCGGGTTATTATTGTTGTGAGCCATCTTTCAGAGGCTCCTCTGTTATCATGCTGTTAACTGGGTTCAGATCACAGGTTATACGGTGTGATTGGTGTGGCTGGTATGAGTCTTACCCGGGATTCAAAATCCTTCCTTATTGTGTACGCTCGTCCGGGCACAGTATCCTAACTGAGGCTTGGAGGAGGGTCATAGGGGGAGGAGCCAGTGCACACCAGATAGTCCTAAAGCTTTCTTTAGATGTGCCCAGTCTCCTGCGGAGCCGCTATTCCCCATGGTCCTTACGGAGTCCCCAGCATCCACTACGGACTATGAGAAATAGAATTATCGGTAAGTAAATTCTTATTTTCTGTTTATTTTCCAGAACGTTCCTGTCCTACAACACTGCTCCACCGGATGGCGCAGGGGTGTTGGTAGGAATTTTTGCATCAGGTTTCTTATGGTCTGGCCACGTGCACTGCACTTTGACAATTTTACTGAGGTGGAATTGGTTTGTCTTTGTATATTTATTTGTCTGGTTACATAATAAGTCAGTCACCAGCAAAGACGGAAAAGTTGTTTTCACTGCAATGTCTGTACCAGTGGGTTCCCGGTGAGCTCTACCACATGCACAGTATATTTTATACTCCCATTTCATCTCCTATTTTGCAAAGGTAGTTTTCATTTGCCTTATAAATTCCCAGTTTCTGCTATGTTGCAATCCTGACGATTCTATGCCAGGCCTAACTGCGCAAGATGAATGTGAGAAGACCAGCAGTCAGATAGTGTGGGTGCGTCAGACTCTGAAGTTTACAGGGACTGAAGAGGCTCTGACAATTTATAAGGTGGTCTTTACTAAGGCCACAGATCTCCAGCGTGGAATCTCTAAATAAGATGTTAATAGGATCCTGATACACAGGTTTCGAAACCTCGCCGATTTCGGTCTAGTTACCCGTTTCTAAAGTCAGTGACATCTCCATGGGAGCTATGCTAGAGTCGCTGTATACAGCAGCAGGGGTGTTGCTTCGACCGTGTTTGGTTGGCATTTGGGTAACTACGGCGTTGCTTGTCTGGATAACAGGACTCAGGTCCGCCCTACAAAACGTCCACCTTATGCTTCTCGCTGATCAAATCTGCGAAGCTGCTGATTATCTATGTACAGCTTCTACGGACCTCTGCCTAGTCAGTTCTCGCCTTTCAGCGTCACTCGTTGTGGCACGACAAGCGCTCTGGCTGCGTCCTTAGCAGGCGGAGGCAAAGGTCGAGTGAAGAATAGAAGCATTACATTATGCGAAGGTTGTTTGGTCCTGATTTGGACAAAGGTATTTTTCACGGGATACTCTGGACCAGCGTTCGAATCCTTTAGACCTCAGCCCTTTCGAGGCCGTGGTAGACAAACAGCCACGCCTGGTAGGCGAGGTCGAGGACGTGGTTTTCAACAAACCAACGCCAGTCGTCCGGACGCTACGGTCACCGGCAAGCCAGTGGCATGACGGGCTCCCAGCCCATCTCGGTGCTCCAGTTGTGGGAGCACGCCTTCAGACGTTTCATTTGGCATGGTTGCAGATATCCACAGATGGGTGGATCCGCAATTTAGTGTTAAAAGCAGTCTACCGCCTCTGCGGTTTTTCAACACAGGACTGCCTGTGTAGGAAGAGGACGGTTCGGTAAATTGCTATTCACTCTCTGCTGGAGTCAGCAGTTTTGATTCCGGTCCCTGTACACCAACAAGGTCACGGTTATTATTCCAGTCTGTTGTGGTACCAAAGCCGGATGGCTTGGTCAGGCCAATATTGCATACTTACTACAGATTCAAGATGGAATCTCTGCGGACAGTACTTGCAGGTTTAGAGCCACAGGAATTCATGATTGCGCTGGATCTCGAGGATGCGTACTTACACATTCCGATTTGGCCTCCTCTTCAGAGGTTCTTGCGTTTGCAATACGGCAGATCCATTATCAGTTTCAGACTCTACCGTTTGCCCTCTCGTCAGAGCTTAGGATATTCACCAAAGTGATGTATGTTTTGATGGCTCATCTCATATTCCTGTAAGTGATAATAGTTCCGTACTTAGACGATTTGCTCATCAAAGCTCCGTCTCAACCAACTGCGCCTTCAACATGCGTTGCTAAGGTACAATGTGCTGGTTCAGCACGGTTGGTTTGTCATGTTCAAGAATTCACATCGGATTCCGTCTCAACGACTTCATTTCCTAGGAATGATTCTCGATACGGTAGATCGAGGAATTTGTCTACCAGAACAGAAAGTACAGACTATTCGTCATCTGGTACGATTAGTGCTCAAGCCTCGGTATGTTTGTGCATTCGCCTGTTAGGCACAATAGTGGCGGCTTTCAAAGCGCTTCTGTTCTGAAGATTTCAAACTCACTTCCTTTTCAACTGCATGTGCTCGCACAGTGGTCGGGCTCGCATCTGCAGTTTCACTAGAGGGTGAGGTTGTCTCCACGGGCCAGAGTTTCTGTACTCTGGTGGCTCCAAGTACACAATCTATCCGCAGGAACTCGGTTAGGCGTCTGGAATTGGATAGTGCTAATCACAGACGCGAGTCTCAGAGGTTGGGGAGCTGTAGTTCAAAATTGTCAGCTCCAGGGTCTCTGGGAGGATCACGACAGATTGCTGTCTATAAATGTCCTAGAACTCCGACCAATTTACAATGTGCTACGACAAGTAGTGCACTTGCTTCGGTCTCAGACGGTCCAAGTGCAGTCAGACAACGCAACGGCGGTCGCGTACGTCAATAAACAAAGGGGAAAGAGAAGCCGCATGGCAATGCGGGAAGTAGCTCGAATCCTCAATTGGGCCGAACATCACCAAGTGATATTGGCGGTAGTGTTCATTACGAGAATGGACAACTGGGAGGCGGATGATCTCAGCCATCGGGATTTTCATCCAGGAGAATGGGCATTAAATCCAGAAGTGTTTCACATGTTGGTCCAGAGGTGGGGTTACCCTCCAGTGGACCTGATGACATCTCGCCACAATCACCAAAAGCCAGTATGTGTCCAGAACGCGAGATCCAAAGGCAGTGGCAGTGGATGCTCTCACGATTGCGTGGCCGTACAGCCTCGGGTATCTGTTTCCACCGTTTCCGCTGCTCTCTCTGGTGCTTACTCGCAGACAATCCTTGGCCGCTTCCGTTACGTCCGGACCTGTTACGACAGGGTACATTCCTTTACCCCGATTTTTGCACGGATGCGTTTGAAGGGGTGGCTGTTGAGACCGCCCTCTTAAGAAGAGAGGGCATTCCACTATCGGTTATAACAACCATGTTACGTGCTAGAAATCCAGTTACGACAGCTCATTATTACAGGATTTGGCGTGCCTATATAGGTTGGTGTGAAGTTCGGAAGTTTCCGACATCATCTTTCAAGTTATCCCGTCTTTTGTTATTTCTACAAACGGGGTTAGATGGAGGACTGCGTTTATCTACACTAAAGGTGCAGGTATCTGCTTTGTCAATTTACTTTCAAAGAATATTGGCTCTATTGCCGTCTCACACACCTTTTCTGCAAGGTGTTCTCAGAGTACAGCCTCCATTCATTCCACCTACAGCGCCATGGGACTTGAATCTGGTTTTAGATTTTGTACAGCTTCATACTTTGAACCCTTACATCAAGTGGATGTTAAGTTTCTCGCTTGGAAAACGATTTTTTCTCCTAGCCAAGGCTTCAGCAAGGCGTGTTTCAGATTTGGGTGCATTGGCATGCAAGCCACTGTTTGTAGTTTTCATGATGACAGAGCGGAGCTTCGTACGAATCCCGTTTTCTGGCAAAAGGTAGTGTCATATGTTCACATAAATCAACCAATAGTAGTTCCTGTGTTAACAGGACAGTCTGGAACTTTGGATGTGGTACGCGCATTACGCGTTTATGTATCCCGAACGTCTACAGTTTGTAAGACGGATACGTTGTTTGTTCTCTATGATGCTGCCAAAATGGGTTGGCCAGCTTCTAAGCAGACCTTATCCAGATGGATTATACTGACCATACGTCAGGCTTACCTTCATGCTAGGTTACAGCTGCCTACATCAGTAACAGCTCTTTCCACACGTTCTGTGGAAACTTCAGGGGCAGCTGGTCGTGGGGTGTCTACGACGCAGAATTGCTGTGCGGCTACATAGTCATCAGTGCACACGTTTGTGCGCTTTTACAAGTTAATACGTTTGCGGCATCAGCATCTAGCTTTGGCCGCCTAGTGTTACAGGTGCCAAACAGCTCTCCCGCCCACGAGGGAAGCTTTGGTACGTCCCAAGAGTACTCCAGTGACCCCTAGTGGATGAAAAAGAAAATAGGATTTTGGTACTTACCAGGTAAATCCTTTTCTTTGAATCCATAGGGGGCACTGGACGCCCACCCAGAGCAGTTTTACCTGGTTGTGGTAAGTTCAGGGGATCTTATGGTAACACATTCTCACCGATTTATCGGTTATGGTGTCAACTGGTTAGTTGTCAGTTACGTTATGTGTCAACTTTATTGTTGTCCGTTATGTTATAATATTATAGGTAATTCTCCATTGTTCATCCTCTCTATCCTGTTCGCCTCAGGAAAAAACACTGGTATTCTGGGAGTATGGAGGGGAGGAGAGTTACTGAAATTTGAATATTCAGTGCCCAGTCCTTGCTAACACCGTCCACATCCCAAGAGTACTCCAGTGCCCCCTATGGATTCAAAGAAAAGGATTTACCTGGTAAGTACCAAAATCCTATTTTCTCTTCCAGAAAGAAAAGTAGTAAATGCTGCAATACAAAAGCTGTGTCGACAGAGGGTCATTATCCCAGTTACCCCATCCCAACGGGGGGGGGGGGGGGTTCTATTCGAGCCTCTTTGTTGTGCCAAAGCCGGACGGCTCGGTCAGACCGATTCTGAACTTAAAATCCCTCAATCCGTACTTGAAAACTTTCAAGCTCAAGATGGAATCTCTTCGAGCTGTGATCTCCAGCCTAGAAGGGGGGGATTTTATGGCATCAGTCGACATAAAAGATGCCTACTTACACGTCCAGATATATCCTCCTCATCAGGCCTTCCTAAGGTTTGCGGTGCAGGATTGTCATTACCAATTTCAGACGTTGCCGTTTGGGCTTTCCACGGCCCTGAGGGTCTTCACCAAGGTGATGGCGGAAATGATGGTACTTCTACGCAAGCAGGGGGTCACAATTATCCCGTATTTGGACGATCTCCTGATAAAGGCGAGATAAAAAGAGCAATTGCTAAGAAATGTGTAACTCCCCCTGACCGTTCTGCAACATCATGGTTGGATTCTAACTTTGCTAAAGTCTCAGTTGATCCCGACAACTCGGCTGCCCTTCTTGGGCATGATCCTAGACACGGAACTAGAGAGAGTGTTTCTTCCGGCGGAAAAAGCTCTGGAAATCCAGACCATGGTCAAGGAGATTCTGAAACCGGCAAGAGTGTCAATTCATCAATGCACTCGAGGGCTAGGGAAGATGGTAGCGGCTTACGAAGCCATTCCGTTTGGCAGGTTTCATGCCCGGGTGTTTCAGTGGGATCTGCTGAACAAATGGTCTGGGTCTCACCTGCACATGCACCGGAAAATAAGTCTATCTTCCAGGACCAGAATTTCTCTCCTGTGGTGGCTGCAAAGTTCTCACCTTCTAGAGGGACGCAGGTTCGGAATCCAGGATTGGGTCCTGCTGACCACAGATGCAAGTCTCCGAGGTTGGGGTGCAGTCACACAAGGAAGAAGTTTCCAGGGAAAATGGTCAAGCCAGGAAACTTGTCTCCACATAAACGTTCTGGAGATAAGAGCCATTTACAACTGCCTTCTGCAAGCGGAACACCTTCTTCGAGGTCTACCTGTCCTGATTCAGTCGGACAACGTAACAGCGGTGGCGTACGTAAACCGCCAGGGCGGAACAAAGAGCAGAGCGGCAATGGCGGAGGCCACAAGAGTTCTCCGCTGGGCGGAAAAGCACGTGAGCGCTCTGTCAGCAGTCTTCCTTCCGGGCATGGACAACTGGGAAGCAGACTTCCTCAGCAGACACCCTCCATCTGGGAGAGTGGGCTCTTCATCAAGAGGTATTTGCAGAAGTGACAAGGCGTTGGGGAATTCCTCAAATAGACATGATGGCGTCTCGCCTCAACAAGAAGCTTCTGAGGTATTGTTCCAGGTCAAGGGACCCCCAAGCCAATGCAGTGGACGCCCTGGTAACTCCGTGGGTGTTTCGGTCGGTATATGTGTTCCCTCCACTTCCTCTCATTCCAAAAGTGTTGAGGATCATAAGACGAACAAGGGTTCCGGCAGTACTTGTCATTCCAGATTGGCCACGGAGGGCCTGGGCCTGGTATCCGGATCTTTAGGAATTGTTCATAGAAGATCCTTGGGCGCTTCCTCTCAGAGAGGACCTGTTACTGCAGGGGCCATGCGTGTTTCCGGACTTACCGCGGCTGCGTTTGACGGCATGGAGGTTGAACGCCAAATCCTAGCTCGTAAAGGTATTCCCGGGGAAGTCATCCCCACTCTCCTTAAGGCTAGAAAGGAGGTCACGGCAAAACATTATCACCGTATTTGGAGAAAATGTGTCATGGTGTGAAACCAAAACAGCTCCTGCAGAGGAGTTTCACTTCGGTCGTTTCCTCCATTTTTTGCAGGCAGGAATGGATGCAGGCCTGAAATTGGGTTCCATCAAAGTGCAGATTTCGGCTTTATCTATTTTCTTTCAAAAAGAATTGTCCGCCCTTCCTGAGGTTCAGACTTTCGTGAAGGGAGTGCTGCATATACATCCTCCATTTGTGCCACCCGTGGCACCGTGGGATCTTGAAGTGGTGTTACAGTTTCTTATGTCTCACTGGTTTGAACCTTTGCGAAAGGTTGAGTTAAAGTTTCTCACTTGGAAAGTGGTCATGCTTTTGGCCTTGGCGTCTGCCAGACGAGTGTCAGAATTGGCGGCTTTGTCTCACAAGAGCCCATATTTGATTTTTCATGTGGACAGAGCGGAATTAAGGACTCGTCAACAATTTCTGCTGAAGGTGGTTTCTTCGTTTCACATAAATCAACCTATCGTGGTACATGTGGCTACGGATGCTGTGGCAGTCCCAAAATCTCTTTATGTCGTAAGAGCTTTGAAAATTTATGTCGCCACAACGGCTCTTGTTAGGAAAACGGAGGCTCTGTTTGTCCTGTATGCTTCCAACAAGATTGGAAATCCTGCTTCCAAGCAGACTATTGAATGCTGGATTTGTAATACGATTCAGCACGCTCATTCTTCGGCGGGGTTGCCATTGCCAAAGTCAGCAAAGGCCCATTCTACCATGAAGGTGGGCTCATCTTGGGCGGCTGCCCGAGGGGTCTCGGCACTTCAACTTTGCCGAGCAGCTATGTGATCGAGTTCAAACACTTTTGCTAAGTTCTATAAGTTTGATACCCTGGCTGAGGAGGACCTCATGTTTGCTCAGTCGGTGCTGCAGAGTCGTCCGCACTCTCCCGCCCGGTCTGGAGCTTTGGTATAGAACCCATGGTCCTTTTGGAGTCCCCAGCATCCTCTAGGACGTAAGACAAAATAGGATTTTAATACCTACCGGTAAATCCTTTTCTCCTAGTCCGTAGAGGATGCTGGGCGCCCATCCCAGTGCGTACTGTTACTTGCAGTTGTATTGTTGGTTGTTGTTTTCGGTTACACGATGGTTGTGTATCAGTTATGTTCAGCTTGTTGCTGTTTTTTCGTTCTTACTATTATCTGGTATTCATGCTATTCCAGTTGTCCGATGTGTTTGTGGTGTGAGCTGGTATGTATCTCACCCTTAGTTTAACAAAAATCCTTTTCCTCGAAATGTCCGTCTCCCCTGGGCACAGTTCCTATAACTGAGGTCTGGAGGAGGGGCATAGAGGGAGGAGCCAGTTCACACCCAGTAAAAGTCTTATAGTGTGCCCATGTCTCCTGCGGATCCCGTCTATACCCCCATGGTCATTTTGGAGTCCCCAGCATCCTCTACGGACTAGGAGAAAAGGATTTACCGGTAGGTATTAAAATCCTATTTTCTCATACATCCTAGAGGATGCTGGGGACGACATCAAGACCATGGGGTCTATTTCAAAGCTCCAGTACGGGCGGGAGAGTGCGGATGACCCTGCAGCACCGATTGACCAAACTTTAGGTCCTCATCGGCCAAGGTGTCAAACTTGTTGAACTTAGCAAATGTGTTTGACCCTGACCAAGTAGCTGCTCAGCAAAGTTGTAATGCTGAGACTCCCCGGGCAGCCGCCCAGGATGAGCCCACCTTCCTAGTGGAGTGGGCCGTTACCAATGTCGGTAACGGCAATCCAGCCGTAGTATGAGCTTGCTGAATCGTATTTCTAATCCAACGTGCAATAGTCTGCTTGGAAGCAGGACAGCCAATCTTGCCGTGATCATACAGGACAAACAGAGCCTCTGTTTTCCGTATACGAGCTGTTCTAGCAACATAGATTTTCAAAGCTCTAACCACATCTAGAGACTTTGAATTAGTGAATGTGTCAGTAACTACTGGCACCACAATAGGTTGGTTTATGTGAAAAGCAGAAACCACCTTTGGAAGAAAATGTTGGCAAGTTCACAACTCTGCCCTATCTTCATGGAAAATCAGGTAAGGGCTCTTGTGAGACAAGGCCCCCAATTCAGACACCCACCTTGCGGATGCCAATGCCAAAAGCATCACCACTTTCCAAGTGAGAAACTTCAACTCTATCTTTTGTAGAGGCTAAAACCAATCCGATTGAAGGAACTCCAACACCACGTTAAGGTCCCATGGTGCCACTGGAGGCACGAATGGAGGCTGGATGTGCAGAACCCCTTTCACGAAGGTCTGAGCCTCTGGAAGAGAGGCTAATTATTTTTGGAAAAACACTGACAAGGCCGAAATCTGGACCTTCATTGATCCCAATCGTAGGCCCGCCTCCACACCATCCTGCAAAAAATGGAGAAAACGTCCTAAGTGAAACTCTTCCGTAGGAGCCTTCTTGGATTCACACCAAGACACACATTTTCTCCAAATACGGGGTTAATGTTTTGACGTTACTCCCTTTCTGGCCTGAATAAGGGTGGCGATTACCTCCTTAGGAATACCCTTCCTGGCTAGGATACGGCGCTCAACAGCCATGCCGTCAAACGTAGCCGCGGTAAGTCTTGGTACACACATGGCCCCTGCTGTAGCAGGTCCTCCCAAGTAGGAAGAGGCCGAGGATCACCTATGAGTAACTGCTGAAGTTCTGGGTACCAAGCCCTCCTTGGCCAGTCTGGGGCAATAATGATTGCTCGAACCCTTGTCTTTCTTATGATCCTGAGTACTTTTGGGATCAGCGGAAGTGGAGGAAAAATATACACTGACGGAAACACCCACTGGGTCACCAGTGCATCCACTGCTACTGCTTGAGGGTCTCTCGACCTGGAACAGTATCTCTGAAGCTTCTTGTTGAGACGAGACGCCATCATGTCTATTTGAGGAACTCCCCAAAGACTCGTTACCGCTGCGAAGACTTCTTGGTGGAGGCCCCACTCTCCTGGATTGAGATCGTGTCTGCTGAGGAAGTCTGCTTCCCAGTTGTCCACTCCCGAAATGAAAATTGCCGACAGAGCTTGTAGATGTTTTTCTGATCAGCGGAGGATTTTTGTCGCCTCTGCCATTGCCGCTCTGCTTTTCGTAACGCCCTGCCTGTTTATGTATGCGACTGCTGTTACATTGTCCGCCTGGATATGCACGGGACGGTCTTGAAGAAGATGTACCGCTTGTTGAAGGCCATTGTAAATGGCTCTTAGCTCCAGAACGTTTACGTGAAGGCAGGCTTCCTGTTGTGACCAACATCCCTGGAAGTTTTCTCCCTGAGAGACTGCTCCCCAGCCTCGGAGACTTGCATCCGTGGTTACTAGAACCCAGTCCTGAATCCTGAACCTGCATCCCTCTAGCAGGTGAGAGCTGTGCAACCACCACAGGAGCGAAATCCTGTTTTTTGACGACCGGATTATCTTTCTGTGCATGTGTAGGTGTGAACCCGACCACTTGTCCAACAAGTCCCACTGGAATACTCTGGCATGGAACCTGCCAAACTGTATGGCCTCGTAGGCCGCCAACATCTTCCCCCAACAACCGAATGTACTGATGGATCTACACACTTGATGGTTTCAATATCTGTTTTACCATTTTCTGGATTTCCAGAGCCTTTTCCAGCGGAAGAAATACTCTCTGAACTTCTGTGTCCAGAATCATCCCGAGGAAAGACAACCTTGTCGTCGGTTCCAACTGTGACTTTAGGTAATTTATGATCCACCCGTGTTGTTGGAGTATTGACAGAGAGAGGGATATGTTTTGTAATAACTGCTCCCTGGATCTCGCCTTTATCAGGAGGTCGTCCAGATAAGGGATTATATTGACTCCTTTCTGACGAAGGAGGACCATCATCTCCGCCATCACCTTGGTGAATACCCTCAGCGCCGTGGAGAGACCGAAAGGTAACGTCTGGAAATGGTAATGGCAATCCTGAATTGCGAATCTCAGATAAACCTGCTGAGGAGAATAAATGGGAACATGCAGGTAAGCATCCTTTATGTCCACCGACACCAAGTAGTCCCCCTCCTCCAGACTGACAATCACTGCCCGAAGTGATTCCATCTTGAACTTTTCCATCTTGAACCTTTTCAAGAAGAAATTTAGATCTTTTAGATTTAGGATCGGTCTGACCGAGCCGTCCGGATTCGGAACAACAAAGAGGCTTGAATAAAACCCCCGCCCTTGTTGTGACAACGGTACCAGGACTATGACATGGTCTTGACATAATTTTTGGATTGCCGCTGTGACTGCTTCTCTCTCTGGCGGAGAAGCTGGCAAGGTCGATTTGAAAAATCGGCATGGGGGGACGTCTTGAAACTCTAGTTTGTATCCCTGGGATACTATTTGCAACACCCAGGGATCCAGGCCAGACAGAATCCAATCCTGGCTGAAGAGTTTGAGACGTGCCCCCACCCGAGCGGCCTCCCGTAAGGGAGTTCCAGCGTCATGCTGGGGATTTGGCAGAATTAGGGGTAGACTTCTGCTCTTGGGAACATGGAGCCGGTGTGGGCTTCTTTCCCCTTCCCCTACCTGCAAAGAAAGGGGGCACCTCTCGCCTTTTTGTATTTATTGGGCCGAAAGGACTGCATTTGCGGGTGATAGGTCTTTTTTGCCGGTGCAGGCGCAGAGGGCAAAAATGTCGACTTACCTGCGGTAGTCGCCGAGACTAACGCATCCAGGCCATCGCCAAATAAGGCCTCACCTTTATAAGGGGAGCCTCCATATTTCTTTTGGAATCTGCATCCGCGTTCCACTGGCGAATCCACAACGCCCGCCTAGCCGATGCTGCCATGGTAGCGGCTTGTGAACTCAAGAGTCCAATATCCTTCATTGCTTCCAGCATGTAGGCGGCAGCATCCTTAATATTCCCTAACTTTAGGAGTATCTCATCTTTATCAATCGTGTCAATTTCTGATGACACGCTTTCTGACCCTTTTTCAATAGCGCGACTCACCCATGCGCAGGCAATAGTGGGCCTGAGCAGTGTACCATTGGTAACATAAATGGATTTCAATGTCGTTTCCATTTTGCGGTCTGCCGGTTCTTTAAGAGAAGCCGTGCCAGGAGCAGGGAGAATTACCTTCTTTGTCAACCTGGAAAGTGCACTGTCTAACATAGGGGGTAACTCCCATTTTTCCTGTCGTCAACCGGGAAAGAATAAGCTATGTGAATCCTTTTGGTAATACAATTTTTTTTATCAGGATTCACCCACATCCCTTCAAACAGAGCATTTCGTTCGTGTGAAGGAGGGAACGTGACTTTGGATTTCTTTTCCTTACATAAATAAGCTTTCTCCTGAGGTACAGGAGTGCTTTCTGTAACCTCCAACACGTCCCTTATAGCCACAATCATATATTGTATACTTTTTGCCAATTTATGATCTATCTCTCTGGATTCACTATCGCCGACACAAGAATCAGAATCCGTGTTAGTATCCGTGTTTACAACATTTGCAAATGGTCTCTTATGTGACCCAGAGGGGCCGCCCGCATAAGGAATAACAGCATCCTGAAAAATCACATCTTCCACAGATTTTCTCCAGCATGCAGCCTTAGATTCAGACTTATCCAATCTACGGTTAATCAGATGCATACTGTCACGTAGCTCTTTCACCCATGCAGGCTCTTGGCGTGCCAGTAGCGCCACCACATTACAACTCTGTGTCCCTAAAATGGCTTCCTCCGGGGAGGAACTCCCTACCTCAGACGTGCCTCACACGTGTACACCACACTCACAGACACACTGGGACTTTTTTTGGGGACAGACCCACAGTAAAATCTGTCAGAGGGACACAGGATAGGAGCAGCCAGTTCACAAACCCAGCGCCTGTATTGCCTGTGAACACAGTATGTCCACAGCCCAAAAAGCGCTTTTAAATAGTAATATACACTATCAAATGCACCACAATCGCTTTGTGCCCCTCCTTTATAGCACCCTGTACTTGTCAGAAGTGGAGGAGAGGACCAGCGTGTTCTCTGCAACCTGAGGAGAGAGAGAAAATGGCGCTGAGTAGTGTGCTGGCTGCCTGAGGAAGAAGCTTCGCCCCCACAATGGCATGTCCTTACACTCAGTATATTGACTTATTATTTATACTGGCGGGGGTAGGGCTGTGCCAGCGGCTTCTTATGCCCCCTTTTAGCCAGTTTGAGGTATTTTTCTTGCTGCCCAGGGCGCCCCCCCTCCCGCACCCTGCAGTGCCTGTGTGTGTGGGCAGCAATGGCGCGCTGCGCTCCCGCCAGCCGCGCCGCACCTCAGTTGTCACTTACTTGATTGAAGATCATTCTTCTCATACTCACCTGTCTTCTGACTTCTGGCTCTGTGAGGTGGGTGACGGCGCGCTGTGGGAGTGATCATCTAGACACGGCTAGCGTTCAGTTCCCTTCAGGAGCTAATGGTGTCCTGTCAGCCAGAAGCAGAGCCATGAAACTCTGAGGAAGTTGGTTCTGCTTCTGCCCCCTCAGTCCCACGAAGCAGGGAGCCTGTTGCCAGCAGATCTCCCTGAAAATAAAAAAACTAACATAAGTCTTTTCAGAGAAACTCAGTAGATTTCTTCAGAGTGCATAGGGTCGACCTGGGCACATTTCTAAAACTGAAGTCTGGAGGAGGGGCATAGAGGGAGGAGCCAGTTCACACCCAATGAAAAGTCTTTAGAGTGCCCATGTCTCCTGCGGATCCCTTCTATACCCCATAGTCTTGATGTCGTCCCCAGCATCCTCTAGGACGTATGAGAAATTATTTTGTATTGCAATGCGATCCTGGGCGCTAATATCGAGCCCAGATTGCAATGCATATGTGATCTACTGTATGATAAATGGGCCCCTTAGAGAGAGCTAAAATGGACGGAGATAAAGTATCAGCCAGTTAGCTTCTAACTGCCACATTAAATGACTGGAACTGATTGGTTGGTACTTGATGTCTCTCCATTTTATCTCTGCAAGTTTCGACACATATGCCCCGTAATGACGGCATGGCGACTTCTGATTACTCTCTCTGCCCTTCAGTGTCATATGAATTTGGTAGATTAATTAATTTGCTATTCCTGCAGTACTCCAACACCGATCTATTTTATAGTCACAGTGCATTTAAATATGGATACTGATTCCTTCAACATAAAAATTATGTGCAACTTAATCTTCGTAATCAAATTTTGGTTATCCTGTCAGATTACTCATTATTTATGGTATTACATGTAATATGCTTGCAGCTATAAAGCGTCTTTTGCTTTGTTTATGTTTTTTAAAAACTTACCAATAAGTTGTTCTTAGAGACATTCCGGATTCAAATACACAGTTTATATGTGGAGTTTGTGTGTTTCAGTTAAAAAAAAAAATTACAGTTTGGGGTTAATTCAATTAAGGGTGATGTCTGCGAAGTGATCTTGTAATGCCGGAAATGCACCCTTCATCTGCCCTAAATTGCACATTTTATTTCGATGCCCATAGCTGTGCGGATTAAAATGCCTCATGTAGGGGCACCCATATGTATGGCTGATGGCATCGCAGTTAATTGACTCAATTCCTTTGAGTCCACAACTCCTCTTTAGCTAGTATCCCCTGTGTACCCGTTTGGTGGAGATCCCATTTTAGTATTCGATTTCATCTCTCTTTATCATTTAACTTGCATTTTTACAGTAGTGGTTCGTAGAATCCTGGAGTGCGGTATTCTCTTTATAACATTGTAGCTTGCACACTTCAGAGCTGTTACTCAGTATGGAGATAACAGGGAGTGATCCCTACAATCTACATTTCCTCATTTTAATAAAATATAGCAGCATTTCTTTGTGCTAGTAACTGTGGTGCTGAGCACTTCTCTCTATTCTTCAGAGGAGAACTTGAAGATAATGAAGACGAGACTGGTGAGGATGTGGAGGATGGGATGCAAAGTACAGAGAGAACTGAAGAAGATGCCGCTCAGCCAGCTGAGGATGAGGAGGAAAACTTCTCAAAGCTGAAGGATGATGAACTTGCAGAGTATGACTTGGACAACTATGATGAGGAAGGAAGAACAGGTACAGCATTCCCTAAACTGCCTACACCTCCTTTGACACTGTTAAAAGGGTTTTACATTTTTGGATAGTTATAATTTTTTGGTTTATAAATACAGTACATGTCCTCCTGCCGCTCCTACTAAATGTATTTTTATTTTTAGGTTCAGTAAGTTTCTTATGCGCTTTTAGCCATGTTGTTATATGAGCAGACCTGTGTCATATCCCATTACTACAAATTCAGACTGCATTGTATTCTGTTATGAAGACATGGCTGAAAAGCACGGAAAGAACCTAGCGTTTGACCTTTCAACATAAGTGTAACAGGAGCCTCCCATCACTAGGCTGTACTTCTGAGGACCCTGCTCCTTTCACTGTATAACTCTTAGTCTGTGACTTCCTACTGCCTATATTCCACTCTTCACATCATGACACCCTGTTGCATGCTGCCGTGTCCTCCATAACACATCATTCATCTCCTGACATAATATGTGTTGCCGTGGGACTCTGTTCTTCCACTATATAATGCTAGTTGTGGCTTCCTGCTTACATAATTTATAATAGTATAACTTGTTTTAACAAACTAGAGTATTACACCAACATGGAGACTACTTGTTTTTTTCAACCAGGTTTTTTGTATAGCTGTAGAGGAAAGAAAATAAAATCACATTTACCATAAACAAATAGTTTTACTAACTCATTTTGCCACATCTTGTGACTTTATCAGACATATTGAACACAATAAAGACCACTGGGTTTTAAAACTTTCTATTTATTAAATCACAGCTTCCCAAAAGCACAACATTTACATTAGCCAACTCTGAGGGATATCCTATTAGCAGCCGTACTTCGCTGATAAAAGGTTAACAGAGGGCTATCCTGTTAGCCCCGGTGCCTGGCGTCCTTATCCCCCCCATACCTGGACGTGTCTGGTATTATGCGCATAATCCCCAATAAGCAGCCGCCAGAGCCATGATAAAAAATGGGTTTGGGTACTTTACCCCCAATCCCGCGTGTTTTCGTGCAATCGCGGGTCGATTGTTGCCCATTAAAAACGGCCTCTAATTGGATACCACGATAATGACCATTGGTCATAAATCACGATATCCATCCATTTTTATCGTCTGAAAATGCATCGGGGCTAATTTGATACCCCCCTCTAGCCTAAAAAAAAAAAACAACCCAAAAAACAACAACTTGATTGGCCTGATACCAGGGTCCATGAGGCTGATAATTCCATTTCTCTAGCATCCATAAGGGATAGGGGATGGAATTAGTACGATGGGGTATAGACTGGTCCAAAGGAGCCAGTGCACATTCAATTTCTTCAACTGGGCGTGCTGGCTCCTCCCCTCTATGCCTCCTCCTACAGCTCAGTTTAGAAAAAAGTACCCTCAGGAGAGGATGCACACTCTGCAAGCTCCAGAGATTTTCTTAAATTTCTTTTCAAGTTTTATTTCTTTCGGTATGCTGTTTGGGCAACAGCATACCTGCACCGTGGGAGTTAGGGGGGCGGTCACCGGCCTCTTGAGGTGCACAGCCGCTTCCCCGCTACAGGACCACCGTCCTGAAGGGCTGTTTGTTCAGCGGGGCATGGCGCCTTGGCTGCCGCACACCCCTAACACTGTCTGAAGGTGATCATCGGTGGTGAGTACATGCCGGGGACCCCACTAGGGGGTACCACGGATCACTGTGCGGCTGAAGCGTGGGTGAGGTGTACGGGTCCCTCCTGGGGGGGGGGGGACCCGCTGTAGCCCCTGTGTGAGACTACAAACATAGGGAGACATGGCCAGTATAGATATAAAACAGTAGCTCTGGTGCCATGGCTGGTGGCGGAGCTACGCGAGAGCGGGCTCAGCTGTATTTTGGCACCTTCCTCTGCATAGCGGCAGCAACCTCAGCAGCTCCTCCATAACAGTCCCTGGATCACTGGTACCGGGTGTAGATGGGGAGAGACGCTATAGTGTGCACAAGTAATATCCCTCTGAGGGATTTTTCATAATACAGTCTCACTGTTGTTTACATATAAAATGCTGACAGCCTCACTGGGGCTGTGCAGCTTTGGGTGCGCTGGTGTTTTCTCTCCTGTGTCTCCTCTCACATGCAATAGGGCAGGCTTGTATTGTATTTCAGGCTGTGTTGTATGTGTATTGTACCTGTTTTTCTTATTCAATATGGTAAAATAGAAGTTATGCAGCGTTTGTAATGCTAGATTCTCTCCTAGTTCATCTGGCTCAATATCATGCGAGCAGTGTAGTCAGTCATCTCAGAATGCTGATAACAGTGTTGGGGAGAGTGCAGAGCCCTCCTGGTTGGGGGCTATCAAAACTACGATGTCTGATATATGTCATCTCAGCTCACTGCAAATGCCAACAAGACTCAGGAACTGCAACAAGCAGTGGCAAGTCTAACTGCTAAACATTCTCCCCTGTCTGCTCCAGGGGCACAAAAACGTGCTCTACCTGCACTCCTATCAGATACTGATGATGATATACAGGATGATGTGGACCCCATAAGTGGGGATTTCACCCTTACCCAGGGTATTGAACCCCTCATATTGGCTATTTGGGACGTGTTAAAGCTCCCTCTGGAGGATGCTAATACTCAGCAGTCATTTTTCCTCCCACAAGACAAACTGACAGTCACATTTCCTTATTCCAAGGAATTGGATGACTTACGTCAAAGTCGAAAATATTATAGACACACGCATCACGTACAAACACCACACAGATGGCCTCCGTTCGGGTAATTGTTCTGCCGTGCGTGCGCATACTCGCAAGCTACGTATACTCGCTCACGCGGTCTTGCGTGTTAGCATGTAGTATGAGTAATTACGGTAGCATATGCATTTGCATGGAAAAGCCACAAAGACATATCTCCTATTTAATCCACATAGTGCATACTTTACACATATATAGTTTAATGTTCAATAAAAAACATTAAAGGAGCGCTGGTATCAAATAAAAAAACATTTAATAATAAATATGGTGGAAACAACCACTCTGAGTAGTTATTGGAAGTTTAAAAACAAAAATAGTGCAAATACACATACTTTACACATAGCCCACATGCACCACACCAGCGAGTTACATTTGCTTTAAAAGTATAACAACAGAGGGATTCGACTTTACAGGATATGAGGGGACAGAATTAGGTTAGAAGGTGATGTTTGGTATTCAGCTGTACAGTATTTTAAGAGCAATATTCCGGTAGCAGTTTGTAGAAGATAGCACGCTCCTGCGCATAGATATGCGCAGGAACAGAATATTAATATTAACTGTATTTACTGTACTCTTGATATTCGGCGGGAACCCAGAGGAGAACAACTGCCAGTGCACCTGGATCAGGCATCGCCCACCTATTCAAACCAACCTATGACCCCTCCTGTACTGTAAATGACCAGCCCTTTGACCTATAGGTGAAGAGATTAGTTCCCATTGTTTCATGATTTGGACAAATGTATAAAAGCAATGCCTTCTGGCCGGTCAGACACATTCTCTGAAGGTCATCTACCCAGATTGACTGAGGACCGGAACCGGGTGGCACAGGCGAACAAACGTATGTATCCATTGTTTGTAGCCTCTTCTCTTATGTGATTGTGTTATTGTTGTAACCCCCTTTTTAGTAAATAATTGTTGGTGGGTTGGATCCCAACATTTTAAATACAATTGGTGTCGCATACTTTTTTCCTGTTAGGGGTTATATAGTGTATTCCGCTGCACGCATAGCTACTCTGAGCTAACAGCGTGACGGCATGCGCACGCAACGTGTACGCATTTGATAGGGGTTATACACACACACGCTTAACGGTCGCAGCGGCCTGAACATCAGTGTATTTTAAAGTATTGCTTTATTCCTGTAAGTTAATTAGACTTCACACTTATTTAAAATAGCCTGGAAATATCCAGATAAATATCAGGTGTCCAAACGGTTTCTGCATAAATTCCCATTTGCCCCTGAAGGCAGAAAATTCTGGGAAGAATTTCCAGGAGTGTATGTCTCAGTCTCTCGCCTTTCTAAAAATGCTGTACTTCCTGCTCCGGGCTCCTTTATGGTAAAGGACCCGGCAGATAGGAAAATTGAGGCCACTCTAAAATCTGTCTACACTGCTGCAGGTGTAGCACAAAGACTGGCCATTGCAGGTTGCTGGATGACACACATAATTCATTCCTGAGCTAATCAAATTCAGGAAGGTCTTTCGGGTGATATGACCTTAGTTACTACTGTAACTTTTCTAAAACACATTCAGGACACAGCAAGAGTCCTCTGTGACTCCCTTAAAGAGATTGGCAATATTAATGGTAGGACCTCTGCTATGGCTGTGTCCGTGTGCAGAGCCATATGGTTTCGTCAGTGGATTGCTGAAGCAGACTCCAAACGTAATGTGGAATCTCTTCCCTTCACAGGTGAATGGCTCTTTGGAGATGAATCGGACACATGGATCTCCAAAGCTACTGCTGGGAAATCCATGTTTCTCTAACGTCCTAGAGGATGCTGGGGACTCCGTAAGGACCATGGGAATAGACGGGCTCCGCAGGAGACATGGGCACTTTAAGAAAGAATTTAGTTCCTGGTGTGCACTGGCTCCTCCCTCTATGCCCCTCCTCCAGACCTCAGTTTGATACTGTGCCCAGAAGAGCTGGGTGCTTTTCAGTGAGCTCTCCTGAGTTTACTGATAGAAAGTATTTTGTTAGGTTTTTTATTTTCAGGGAGCTCTGCTGGCAACAGACTCCCTGCATCGAGGGACTGAGGGGAGAGAAGCAGACTTACTCTCTGAAGCTAGGTCCTGCTTCTTAGGCTACTGGACACCATTAGCTCCAGAGGGATTGGTACGCAGGATCTTACCCTCGCCGTCCGTCCCAGAGCCGCGCCGCCGCCCCCCCTCGCAGAGCCGGAAGATAGAAGCCGGGTGAGTATGAGAAGAAAAGAATAGTTCACAGGCGGCAGAAGACTTCATGATCTTCACTAGAGGTAATGCACAGCACTGCAGCTGTGCGCCATTGCTCCACACACCTCACATACTCCGGTCACTGTAAGGGTGCAGGGGGGGGCGCCCTGGGCAGCATTTGGGACCTCATGTTGGCAAAAGTACGCATATATACAGCTGGGCACTGTATATATGTATGAGCCCCCGCCAAAATTACTGTATAAGCGGGACAGAAGCCCGCCGTCGAGGGGGCGGGGCTTCTCCCTCAGCACTCACCAGCGCCATTTTTTCTCCACAGCACCGCTGAGAGGAAGCTCCCCGGACTCTCCCCTGCTGATACACGGTAGAAGAGGGTTGAAAAGAGAGGGGAGGGGCACATAATTAGGCGCAAAAACTATACATACAGCAGCTACTGGGTTAACATTAAGTTACTGTGTTATTCCTGGGATATTATAGCGCTGGGGTGTGTGCTGGCATACTCTCTCTCTGTCTCTCCAAAGGGCCTTGTGGGGGAACTGTCTTCAGAAAGGACATTCCCTGTGTGTGTGTGGTGTGTCTGTACGCTTGTGTCGACATGTCTGATGAAGGCTATGTGGGAGAGGAGCTGGAGCAAATGAATGTGGTGTCTCCGCCGACGGCGCCGACACCTGATTGGATGGATATGTGGAAGGTTTTAAATAATAATGTTAATTCCTTGCATAGAAGATTTGACAAGGCTGATGCATTGGGACAGTCAGAGTCTCAACCCGTGCCTGACCCTCTGTCGCAGGGACCGTCAGGGTCTCATAAGCGCCCACTATCCCAAATTGTTGACACAGATACCGACATGGATTCTGACTCCAGTGTCGATTACGATGATGCAAAGTTACAGCCAAAATTGGCTAAATCCCTTCGATATATGATTATAGCAATAAAGGATGTTTTGCACATCACAGAGGAAACCCCTGTCCCTGACACGAGGGTGTATATGTATAAGGGAAAGAAGCCTGAGGTAACTTTCCCCCCTCACACGAACTGAATGAGTTATGTGAAAAAGCTTGGGAATCTCCAGATAAGAAAATGCAGATTTCCAAACGGATTCTTATGGCGTATCCTTTCCCGCCAACGGATAGGCTATGATGTGAATCCTCCCCTAGGGTGGACAAAGCTTTAACACGCTTATCCAAAAAGGTAGCCCTGCCATCCCAGGATACGGCTACCCTCAAAGATGCTGCTGACCGCAAACAGGAGGTTACCCTGAAGTCCATTTATACACATTCAGGTACCTTACTAAGACCGGCAATTGCGTCGGCCTGGGTGTGTAGTGCTGTAGCGGCATGGACGGATACCTTATCTGAGGAATTGGGTACCCTAGATAAGAATACTGTATTATTGACCCTGGGGCATATAAAAGACGCTGTCCTATATATGAGAGATGATCAAAGGGACATTAGTCTACTGGGTTCTAGAATAAACGCTATGTCGATTTCTGCCAGAAGGGTCCTGTGGACTTGGCAATGGACAGGTGATGCCGACTCAAAAAGGCATATGGAGGTTTTACCTTACAGGGGTGAGGAATTGTTCGAGGAAGGTCTCTCGGACCTGGTCTCCACAGCTACAGCTGGAAAGTCAATTTTTTTGCCTTATGTTCCCTCACAGCCTAAGAGAGCACCGCATTATCAAATGCAGTTCTTTCGTTCACAAAGAAACAAGAAAGTCCGAGGTGCGTCCTTTCATGCCAGAGGTAGGGGCAGAGGAAAGAAGCTGCACAACGCAGCTAGTTCCCAGGAACAGAAGTCCTCACCGGCCTCTGCAAAATCCACTGCATGACGCTGGGGCTCCACTGGCGGAGTCGGGCCCGGTGGGGGCACGTCTTCGGAATTTCAGCCACATGTGGGTTCACTCCCAGGTGGATCCTTGGGCAATAGAAATTGTGTCTCAGGGTTACAAGCTGGAATTCGAAGAGGTGCCTCCTCGCCGGTATTTCAAATCGGCCCTACCATCTTCCCCCCAAGAGAGGGAAATAGTGTTAAACGCAATACAAAAATTGTATCTTCAGCAGGTGGTGGTCAAGGTTCCCATCTTTCAACAGGGAAGGGGTTATTATTCGACCATGTTTGTAGTCCCGAAACCGGACGGTTCGGTCAGACCCATATTGAATTTAAAATCTCTGAACCTATACTTGAAAAGGTTCAAGTTCAAGATGGAATCGCTAAGAACGGTCATCGCAAGCCTGGAAGGGGGGGATTTTATGGTGTCACTGGACATAAAGGATGTGTACCTTCATGTCCCCATTTATCCACCTCATCAGGCGTACCTAAGATTTGCGGTACAGGATTGTCATTACCAATTTCAGATGTTGCCGTTTGGTCTCTCAACGGCCCCGAGGATTTTCACCAAGGTAATGGCGGAAATGATGGTGCTCCTGCGGAAGCAAGGTGTCACAATTATCGCGTACTTGGACGATCTCCTCATAAAAGCGAGATCAAGAGAGCAGTTGCTGAACAGCGTATCTCTTTCACTGAAAGTGTTACAGCAACACGGCTGGATTCTCAATATTCCAAAGTCGCAGTTGGTTCCTACAACTCATCTACCCTTCTTGGGCATGATTCTGGACTCGGACCAGAAGAGGGTTTATCTCCCGATAGAGAAGGCCCAGGAACTCATGACTCTGGTCAAGAACCTATTGAAACCAAAACAGGTGTCAGTGCATCATTGCACTCGAGTCCTGGGAAAGATGGTGGCGTCATACAAGGCCATTCCCTTCGGCAGGTTCCATGCGAGGACTTTCCAATGGGACCTACTGGACAAGTGGTCCGGGTCACATCTTCAGATGCATCGGTTGATCACCCTGTCCCCCAGGGCCAGGGTGTCACTACTGTGGTGGCTGGCTGCAGAGTGCTCACCTTCTTGAGGGCCGCAGATTCGGCATTCAGGACTGGATCCTGGTGACCACGGACGCAAGCCTCCGAGGTTGGGGAGCAGTCACACATGGAAGAAATTTCCAGGGTCTTTGGTCAAGTCAAGAGACTTGTCTTCACATCAACATCCTGGAGCTAAGGGCCATATACAACGCCCTACGTCAAGCGGAGACCTTACTTCGCGACCGACCAGTTCTGATCCAGTCAGACAACATCACCGCAGTGGCTCATGTAAACCGCCAAGGCGGCACAAGGAGCAGAGTGGCAATGGCGGAAGCCACCAGAATTCTTCGCTGGGCGGAGAATCATGTAAGCACACTGTCAGCAGTGTTTATTCCGAGAGTGGACAACTGGGAAGCAGACTTCCTCAGCAGACACGACCTACACTCGGGACAGTGGGGACTTCATCCAGAAGTCTTCGCACAGATTGTGAGTCGGTGGGAACTGCCACAGATAGACATGATGGCGTCCCGCCTCAACAAAAAGCTACAGAGGTATTGCGCCAGGTCAAGAGACCCTCAGGCAGTAGCGGTAGACGCCCTAGTGACACCGTGGGTGTTCCGGTCAGTCTATGTATTTCCTCCTCTTCCTCTCATACCAAAGGTATTGAGGATAATAAGAAGAAAAGGAGAGAACAATCCTCATTGTTCCAGATTGGCCAAGAAAGACCTGGTATACAGATCTGCAGGAACTGCTCACAGAAGATCCGTGGCCTCTTCCTCTAAGACAGGACCCGTTGCAACAGGGACCCTGTCTGTTCCAAGACTTACCGCGGCTGCGTTTGACGGCATGGCGGTTGAACGCCGGATCCTGAAGGAAAAAGGTATACTGGTTGAGGTTATCCCTACGCTGATAAAGGCTAGGAAGGAAGTAACAGCAAAACATTATCACCGTATATGGCGAAAATATGTTTCTTGGTGTGAGACCAAGAATGCTCCTACGGAAGAATTCCATCTGGGCCGTTTCCTTCACTTCCTACAAACTGGAGTGAATTTGGGCCTTAAATTAGGTTCCATTAAGGTCCAGATTTCGGCCCTATCCATTTTCTTTCAAAAAGAATTGACTTCTCTCCCAGAAGTTCAGACTTTTGTAAAGGGAGTGCTGCATATTCAGCCTCCTTTTGTGCCTCCGGTGGCACCTTGGGATCTTAACGTGGTGTTAAGTTTCCTAAAGTCACACTGGTTTGAACCACTTAAAACGGTGGAGTTGAAATATCTCACATGGAAGGTGGTCATGTTATTAGCCTTGGCTTTGGCTAGGCGAGTGTCTGAATTAGCGGCTTTGTCACATAAAAGCCCCTATTTGGTTTTCCATTTGGATAGAGCAGAATTGCGGACCCGTTCGCAATTTCTGCCAAAAGTGGTTTCATCTTTTCATATGAACCAACCTATTGTGGTGCCTGTGGCTACACGTGACTTGGAGGATTCCGAGTTACTTGATGTGGTCAGGGCTTTGAAAATTTAAGTAGCCAGAACGGCTAGAGTCAGGAAAACTGAAGCGCTGTTTGTCCTGTATGCATCCAACAAGATTGGTGCCCCTGCTTCAAAGCAAACTATTGCTCGCTGGATTTGTAACACGATTCAGCAAGCGCACTCTACGGCTGGTTTGCCGTTACCAAAATCGGTCAAGGCCCATTCCACTAGGAAGGTGGGCTCTTCTTGGGCGGCTGCCCGGGGGGTCTAGGCACTACAGCTGTGTCGAGCTGCTACTTGGTCGAGTTCAAACACTTTTACAAAATTGTACAAGTTTGATACCCTGGCTGAGGAGGACCTCATGTTTGCTCAATCGGTGCTGCAGAGTCATCCGCACTCTCCCGCCCGTTTGGGAGCTTTGGTATAATCCCCATGGTCCTTACGGAGTCCCCAGCATCCTCTAGGACGTTAGAGAAAATAAGATTTTACTTACCGGTAAATCTATTTCTCGTAGTCCGTAGAGGATGCTGGGCGCCCGTCCCAAGTGCGGACTTCTTCTGCAATACTTGTATATAGTTATTGCTTCAATAAGGGTTATGTTATAGTTGCATCGGTCTTGAACTGATGATATGTTGTTTTCATACTGTTAACTGGGTAGTTATCACAAGTTATAAGGTGTGATTGGTGTGGCTGGTATGAATCTTGCCCTTGGATTAATAAAATCCTTTCTTCGTACTGTCCATCTCCTCTGGGCACAGTTTCTCTAACTGAGGTCTGGAGGAGGGGCATAGAGGGAGGAGCCAGTGCACACCAGGAACTAAATTCTTTCTTAAAGTGCCCATGTCTCCTGCGGAGCCCGTCTATCCCCATGGTCCTTACGGAGTCCCCAGCATCCTCTACGGACTGCGAGAAATAGATTTACTGGTAAGTGAAATCTTATTTTTTTCCTTCAGGAGCTCCGCCTGCTAGACGTACCTTCCCCAGACCGTCTACTCGGTCCTTTCGGTCCTCTAGATTTCGATCTAGTGCCAGGGGGGCCTCCCAACGCAGCTAGAGGCACCAGAGGTAAGCCTAAGAAACCAGCTGTTGCCGGATCTCAGGATTAAAGCACAAGTTCGGCTTCCGAAAAGACTTCAGCATGACTGTGCCCACCCACCCCGAGGGTATCTCATGGTGGGAGCTCGGTTATGTCACTACAGCCACATCTGGGATGGTTCCTGCCAAGATGCTTGAGTAAGGGTTACAAGCTGGAGTTCGACGGTGCTCCTCCCCAACGATTTTTCAAATCAGGCTTACCAGCTTTGGAAAATATGCGAGGTACGCTGCTACTGGCCATCAACAAGTTGGTACAGTCCCAGGTCATTGTTCCAGTACCCCTACAACAACAAGGACTAGGTTATTGCTCCAGTATGTTCGTGGTACCAAAACCAGACAGGTCGGTGAGACCCATTCTGAATCTGAAGTCCTTGAATCCTTCAAGAGTTGGGTATCTGCACACTCAATATATATTATCAATATTGTGAATGTATGTGAACCATCATCACATTATCACTTGTTTAGACCCCTTTTCCCTTTATATCAGACAATGCTTGATATGGTAAGGGGGTGCTGTCAATTACAGTGTGTAAGCGATCAAGTTGAGAGGAGAAGTGAGAAGGAACTGTATGTTTGACGCACTGGAAAAGATTACTTTATCTTAAAACTTAGCCTTTATTAGATATACATTAAATTATAAATTAATTACTCCGACAACAGTGAAACATAAGAGTTAAAATCAGACAGACTAACATATATGTGAAACCTATAAGATAGGAAATTGTGAATAAAGAGATTTAAAAAGCGTGTCCGCGTGTATTTGGTACGTATAATACTCGTGGGATTATTGTATCTGTTCAAATATTGCCATTATCTGATCCATTGACAATATGATTCTTTCAATGCGATGGCTGGTACTCTAATGTTATCAACTGGCTATCTTATGATGTCTATTTATTCAGCAAAAATATCTTCTGGGAATAGATCCCAAACCTAGAGACTGTAACTATCACTGGGTTGTATAGATGCAGATTGACTCCAATAAGCAGATATGAAAAATTATTATATATAGCCAATTAATGCTGCTACATCTCAGGATATTGTAATGCTGGGCCGGAATCAGCTAAAAGATGAATATCTCTATCTCCAAGTTATTCTTCGAGAAGGTAAGTATTAATTTGCACTCACTGTCTGTGTTAATACGCAGATACAGATTTTTAAAGGGTATATGTAGAGGGAAATAAAGAGAGGAGATTTTATTTAGGGGATATGGCAGTCCCGACTATGATATGGATCATTAAGGGATATAGCAATCCCTATTTCTAATATCCACCACATATATTTCCAGCCTCGTGCGATAGTCTGTATTTCGTTCTATCAGACCCGCTTGAAATCACTTCTCTATTGAGATGTTTTATTTAGAGGTATAAAGCTGTAGCGTTCAAGGAGACCATACTCCTTTAAGAATATATGTCAGTCCCATATATCATATCCCTTGCTGGTATTTCATTAATATAATGTAATTGAATATAGTGTAAAGTAATACTAGACAGAGTAGTGCTAATGAACTTTACAAGTCCCACAGTTGTTACACCTTCCCAGTGATGGTGAATAAATTCATCTATTAAGGCATACAGCCACCTTTTAGTTTCAGATGTTAGCCACGTTATTTGCTGTAATGTAGTGTGTTACAGTGTAATGTATTAGTGTTGTAACTTTTCACTATCCCTTAATTTCAGGGAATACTTCACTGTAGCAGTTTAACACACATACAATGTATCACAAGTATTGCAGCTGATATATATGATAATAGCCATATCGTCCTAGATATAGGGTCGCCTGTCTCCCATTCAATAGGATTTCTCTGACGTCCTAGTGGATGCTGGGAACTCAGAAAGGACCATGGGGAATAGCGGCTCCGCAGGAGACTGGGCACAACTAAAGAAAGCTTTTAGGTCACCTGGTGTGCACTGGCTCCTCCCACTATGACCCTCCTCCAAGCCCCAGTTAGATTTTGTGCCCGGCCGAGGTTGGATGCACACTAGGGGCTCTCCTGAGCTTCTAAAAAGAAAGTATATAATTAGGTTTTTTATTTTACAGTGAGACCTGCTGGCAACAGGCTCACTGCAGCGAGGGACTAAGGGGAGAAGAAGCGAACCTACCTGCTTGCAGCTAGCTTGGGCTTCTTAGGCTACTGGACACCATTAGCTCCAGAGGGATCGACCGCATGGAACTGGCCTTGGTGTTCGGTCCCGGAGCCGCGCTGCCGTCCCCCTTACAGAGCCAGAAGCAAGAAGAGGTCCGGAAAATCGGCGGCAGAAGACATCAGTCTTCAACAAGGTAGCGCACAGCACTGCAGCTGTGCGCCATTGCTCCTCATACACACTTCACACTCCGGTCACTGAGGGTGCAGGGCGCTAGGGGGGGGCGCCCTGAGCAGCAATAAAAACACCTTGGCTGGCAAAAATACCACAATATATAGCCCCAGAGGCTATATATGTGATAATTACCCCCGCCAGAATCCATAAAAAAGCGGGAGAATAGTCCGCGAAAAAGGGGCGGAGCTGTCTCCTTCAGCACACTGGCGCCATTTCTCCCTCACAGCTCCGCTGGAAGGAAGCTCCCTGGCTCTCCCCTGCAGTCTACACTACAGAAAAGGGTAAAAAAGAGAGGGGGGGCACTAAATTTAGGCGCAGTATATATAACAGCAGCTATAGGGGACATAATTCAGTTAGTCCCTGCATTATATAGCGCTCTGGTGTGTGCTGGCATACTCTCACTCTGTCTCCCCAAAGGGCTTTTGTGGGTCCTGTCCTCTGTTAGAGCATTCCCTGTGTGTGTGCGGTGTGTCGGTACGGCTGTGTCGACATGTTTGATGAGGATAATGATGTGGAGGCGGAGCAGATGCCTATAGAAGGGATGTCACCCCCTGTGGGGCAGACACCTGAGTGGATGGACTTATGGAAGGAATTGCGTGCACGTGTCGACTCCTTACACAAAAAAATTGACGACATGCCAAATGCAGGACAGCCGGCTTCTCAGCTCGTGCCTGTCCAGGCGTCTCAAAGGCCATCGGGGGCTCTAAAACGCCCGCTACCTCAGATGGCAGACGCGGATGTCGACACGGATACTGACACCAGTGTCGACGACGATGAGTCTAGTCTAATGTCCACTAAGGCCATTCGTTGCATGATTGAAGCAATGAAAGAGGTGTTACAAATGTCTGATATAAACCCAGGTACCACTAAAAAGGGTATTATGTTTGGGGAGAAAAAACTACCCGTAGTTTTTCCCCCATCAGAAGAATTAAATGAAGTGTGTGAAGAAGCGTGGGCTTTCCCTGATAAAAGATTGGTAATCTCTAAGAAGTTACTAATGGCGTTCCCTTTCCCGCCAGAGGATAGGTCACGTTGGGAGACACCCCCTAGGGTGGATAAAGCGCTCACACGTTTGTCTAAAAAGGTGGCACTACCGTCTCCGGATACGGCCGCCCTCAAGGAACCTGCTGATAGAAAGCAGGAGGCGATCCTGAAGTCTGTATATACACACACAGGCATTATACTTAGACCAGCTATTGCGTCAGCATGGATGTGCAGTGCTGCCGCTGCGTGGTCAGATTCCCTGTCAGAAAATATTGACACCCTAGACAGGGACACTATTCTGCTAACCATAGAGCATATAAAAGACTCAGTCTTATACATGAGAGATGCACAGAGGGAGTTCTGCCGGCTGGCATCTAAAATAAGTGCATTGTCCATTTCTGCTAGGAGAGGCTTATGGACTCGCCAGTGGACAGGGGATGCAGATTCAAAAAGGCACATGTAAGTTTTGCCTTATAAGGGTGAGGAGTTATTTGGGGATGGTCTCTCGGACCTAGTTTCCACAGCAACTGCTGGGAAGTCAGCATTTTTACCCCATGTTCCCTCACAGCCTAAAAAGGCGCCGTTTTATCAGGTACAGTCCTTTCGGACTCAGAAAAACAGGCGTGGAAAAGGCGGGTCCTTTCTGTCCAGAGGCAGAGGTAGGGGAAAAAGGCTGCAACAAACAGCAGGTTCCCAGGAGCAAAAGTCCTCCCCCGCTTCTTCCAAGTCCGCCGCATGACGGTGGGGCTCCACAGGCGGAGCCAGGTACGGTGGGGGGCCGCCGCAAAAATTTCAGCGATCAGTGGGCTCGCTCACAGGTGGATCCCTGGATCCTGCAAATAGTATCTCAAGGGTACAAACTGGAATTCGAGCCGTCTCCACCCCACCGGTTCCTAAAATCTGCCTTGCCGATTACTCCTTCAGACAGGGAGTCTGTGCTAGCGGCAATTCACAAGCTGTATTCCCAGCAGGTGATAATCAAGGTGCCCCTACTTCAACAAGGACGGGGTTACTATTCCACACTGTTTGTGGTACCGAAACCGGACGGTTCGGTGAGACCCATTTTAAATTTGAAATCCTTGAACACATACATAAAAAAATTCAAGTTCAAGATGGAATCGCTCAGGGCGGTTATTGCAAGCCTGGACGAGGGGGATTACATGGTATCCCTGGACATCAAGGATGCTTACCTGCATGTCCCCATTTACTATCCTCACCAGGAGTACCTCAGATTTGTGGTACAGGATTGCCATTACCAATTCCAGACGCTGCCGTTTGGACTCTCCACGGCACCGAGGGTGTTTACCAAGGTAATGGCGGAAATGATGATACTCCTTCAAAGAAAGGGAGTTTTAATTATCCCGTACTTGGACGATCTCCTAATAAAGGCGAGGTCCAAGGAGCAGTTGTTGGTGGGAGTAGCACTATCTCAAGAGGTGCTACACCAGCACGGTTGGATTCTGAATATTCCAAAATCACAGCTGGTTCCGACGACACGTCTACTGTTCCTGGGTATGATTCTGGATACAGTCCAGAAAAAAGTGTTTCTCCCGGAGGAGAAAGCCAAGGAGCTGTCATCTCTAGTCAGAGACCTCCTGAAACCAAAACAGGTATCGGTGCATCACTGCACGCGGGTCCTGGGAAAGATGGTGGCTTCTTACGAAGCAATTCCTTTCGGCAGGTTCCATGCCAGAATCTTTCAGTGGGACCTGTTGGACCAATGGTCCGGATCGCATCTTCAGATGCATCGCCTAATAACCCTGTCTCCAAGAACCAGGGTGTCTCTGCTGTGGTGGCTGCAGAGTGCTCATCTTCTAGAGGGCCGCAGATTCGGCATACAGGACTGGGTCCTGGTGACCACGGATGCCAGCCTTCGAGGCTGGGGGGCAGTCGCACAGGGAAGGAACTTCCAAGGACTATGGTCGAGTCAGGAGACTTCCCTACACATAAATATTCTGGAACTAAGGGCCATTTACAATGCCCTAAGTCAGGCAAAATCCCTGCTTCTACACCAGCCGGTACTGATCCAGTCAGACAACATCACGGCAGTCGCCCATGTAAATCGACAGGGCGGCACAAGAAGCAGGATGGCAATGGCAGAAGCCACAAGGATTCTCCGATGGGCGGAAAATCACGTACTAGCACTGTCAGCAGTGTTCATTCCGGGAGTGGACAACTGGGAAGCAGACTTTCTCAGCAGGCACGACCTCCACCCGGGAGAGTGGGGACTTCATCCAGAAGTCTTCCAAATGATTGTAAATCGATGGGAACGGCCACAGGTGGACATGATGGCGTCCCGCCTAAACAAAAAACTAGAGAGATATTGCGCCAGGTCAAGGGACCCTCAGGCGATAGCTGTGGACGCTCTAGTGACACCGTGGGTGTACCAGTCAGTTTATGTGTTCCCTCCTCTGCCTCTCATACCAAGGGTACTGAGAATAATAAGAAAACGAGGAGTAAGAACAATACTCGTGGTTCCGGATTGGCCAAGACGAGCGTGGTACCCGGAACTTCAAGAGATGATCTCAGAGGACCCATGGCCTCTGCCGCTCAGACAGGACCTGCTGCAGCAGGGGCCCTGTCTGTTCCAAGACTTACCGCGGCTGCGTTTGACGGCATGGCGGTTGAACGCCGGATCCTGAAGGAAAAGGGCATTCCGGAGGAAGTCATTCCTACGCTGATTAAAGCCAGGAAAGATGTAACTGCAAAGCATTATCACCGCATATGGCGGAAATATGTTGCTTGGTGTGAGGCCAAAAAGGCCCCAACAGAGGAATTTCAACTAGGTCGATTTCTGCATTTCCTACAAGCAGGAGTGACTATGGGCCTGAAATTAGGCTCCATTAAGGTACAGATCTCGGCTCTGTCGATTTTCTTCCAGAAAGAACCAGCTTCACTACCTGAAGTTCAGACGTTTGTGAAAGGAGTGCTGCATATTCAGCCCCCGTTTGTGCCTCCAGTGGCACCTTGGGATCTCAACGTGGTGTTGAGTTTCTTAAAATCACATTGGTTTGAGCCACTTAAAACCGTGGATCTAAAATATCTCACGTGGAAAGTGGTCATGTTATTGGCCTTGGCTTCAGCCAGGCGTGTGTCAGAATTGGCAGCTTTGTCATGTAAAAGCCCTTATCTGATTTTCCATATGGATAGGGCGGAATTGAGGACTCGTCCCCAGTTTCTCCCTAAGGTGGTATCAGCTTTTCACTTGAACCAACCTATTGTGGTGCCTGCGGCTACTAGAGACTTGGAGGATTCCAAGTTACTGGACGTAGTCAGGGCCTTGAAAATTTATGTTTCCAGGACGGCTAGAGTCAGGAAAACTGACTCGCTATTTATCCTGTATGCACCCAACAAACTGGGTGCTCCTGCTTCTAAGCAGACTATTGCTCGCTGGATTTGTAGCACAATTCAGCTGGCGCATTCTGCGGCTGGACTGCTGCATCCTAAATCAGTAAAAGCCCATTCCACAAGGAAGGTGGGCTCATCTTGGGCGGCTGCCCGAGGGGTCTCGGCTTTACAACTTTGCCGAGCTGCTACTTGGTCAGGGGCAAACACGTTTGCAAAATTCTACAAATTTGATACCCTGGCTGAGGAGGACCTTGAGTTCTCTCATTCGGTGCTGCAGAGTCATCCGCACTCTCCCGCCCGTTTGGGAGCTTTGGTATAATCCCCATGGTCCTTTCGGAGTTCCCAGCATCCACTAGGACGTCAGAGAAAATAAGATTTTACTCACCGGTAAATCTATTTCTCGTAGTCCGTAGTGGATGCTGGGCGCCCATCCCAAGTGCGGATTGTCTGCAATACTTGTACATAGTTATTGTTAACTAAAGGGTTATTGTTGAGCCATCTGTTGAGAGGCTCAGTTGTTTTCATACTGTTAAACTGGGTATAGTATCACGAGTTATACGGTGTGATTGGTGTGGCTGGTAGGAGTCTTACCCGGGATTCAAAATCCTTCCTTATTATGTCAGCTCGTCCGGGCACAGTGTCCTAACTGAGGCTTGGAGGAGGGTCATAGTGGGAGGAGCCAGTGCACACCAGGTGACCTAAAAGCTTTCTTTAGTTGTGCCCAGTCTCCTGCGGAGCCGCTATTCCCCATGGTCCTTTCGGAGTTCCCAGCATCCACTACGGACTACGAGAAATAGATTTACCGGTGAGTAAAATCTTATTTATTCCTATCAATAGGAGTTAGCTAATGTCACTATACTATCTAGGACCTCAGCTGCTGTGCTTAAAGTATTAGGAGTTCTGCTACCAACAGCATGTAGTATTCACAACTTCAACTGCTGTCAGCGTATAATACTTGAAACATTTGTTGCAGACTCTGATAGTAAGTATCCTATTTTTAAGTATGTGTGTTGTTAGAATCAGCAGCTATCAGCAGGTGGCATTAGACACATTTGTTACAATTTACAATGCTTAATATTCTCTCCTCAGTTATGTGCAGCCCCATACAGCTGCTCTAGTAAGTCATTTCTCTGACGTCCTAGTGGATGCTGGGAACTCCGTAAGGACCATGGGGAATAGCGGCTCCGCAGGAGACTGGGCACAACTAAAGAAAGCTTTAGGACTACCTGGTGTGCACTGGCTCCTCCCACTATGACCCTCCTCCAGACCTCAGTTAGAATCTTGTGCCCGGCTGAGCTGGATGCACACTAGGGGCTCTCCTGAGCTCCTAGAAAGAAAGTGTATTTAGGTTTTTTATTTTACAGTGAGATCTGCTGGCAACAGACTCACTGCAGCGAGGGACTAAGGGGAGAAGAAGCGAACCTACCTAACTGGTGGTAGCTTGGGCTTCTTAGGCTACTGGACACCATTAGCTCCAGAGGGATCGACCGCAGGAACCGGCCTTGATGTTCGGTCCCGGAGCTGCGCCGCCGGCCCCCTTACAGAGCCAGAAGCAAGAAGTGTTCCGGAAAATCGGCGGCAGAAGACTTCAGTCTTCACCAAGGTAGCGCACAGCACTGCAGCTGTGCGCCATTGCTCCTCATGCACACCTCACACTCCGGTCACTGATGGGTGCAGGGCGCTGGGGGGGGGGGGGGGGGGGGGGGCAAAAGACCTTGGCTGGCAAAATAATCACAATATATAGTCCCAGAGGCTATATATGTGATAAATACCCCTGGCAGAATCCATAAAAAAGCGGGAGAAAAGTCCGCCGAAAAAGGGGCGGGGCTATCTCCCTCAGCACACTGGCGCCATTTTCTCTTCACAGTGCAGCTGGAAGACAGCTCCCCAGGCTCTCCCCTGTAGTTTTCTGGCTCAAAGGGTTAAAAAGAGAGGGGGGGCACTAAATTTAGGCGCAATATTGTTTATACAAGCAGCTATTGGGGAAAATTCACTCAGTTATAGTGTTAATCCCTACATTATATAGCGCTCAGGTGTGTGCTGGCATACTCTCTCTCTGTCTCCCCAAAGGGCTTTGTGGGGTCCTGTCCTCAGTCAGAGCATTCCCTGTGTGTGTGCGGTGTGTCGGTACGGCTGTGTCGACATGTTTGACGAGGAGGCTTATGTGGAGGCGGAGCAGATGCCGATAAATGTGATGTCGCCCCTGTGGGGCCGACACCAGAGTGGATGGATAGGTGGAAGGTATTAACCGACAGTGTCAACTCCTTACATAAAAGGCTGGATGACGTAACAGCTGTGGGACAGCCGGCTTCTCAGCCCGCGCCTGCCCAGGCGTCTCAAAGGCCATCAGGGGCTCAAAAACGCCCGCTCCCTCAGATGGCAGACACAGATGTCGACACAGAGTCTGACTCCAGAGGTTGAGACATATACACAATCCACTAGGAACATCCGTTGCATGATCCCGGCAATAAAAAATGTGTTACACATTTCTGACATTAATCCAAGTACCACTAAAAAAGGGTTTTATGTTTGGGGAGGAAAAGCAGGCCGTGTTTTGTTCCCCCATCAGATGAGTGAATGAAGTGTGTGAAAAAGCGTGGGTTCCCCCGATAAGAAACTGGTAATTTCTAAAAAGTTACTGATGGCGTACCCTTTCCCGCCAGAGGATAGGTTACGCTGGGAGATATCCCCTAGGGTGAATAAGGCGCTCACACGTTTGTCAAAAAAGGTGGCACTGTCGTCTTAGGATACGGCCACTTTGAAGGTACCTGTTGATAAAAAGCAGGAGGCTATCCTGAAGTCTGTATTTACACACTCCGGTACTAGACTGAGACCTGCAATTGCCGCAGCATGGATAGTGCTGCTGCAGCGTGGTCTGTGACCCTGTCAGACAGGGATACTATTTTGCTAACATAAGAGCATATTAAAGACGTCGTCTTATATATGAGGGATGCACAGAGGGATATTTTGCCGGCTGGCATCCAGAATTAATGCAATGTCCATTCTGCCAGAACGGTATTAGAGACCCGGCACTGGACAGGTGATGCTGACTTTAAAAGGCACATAGAGATTCTGCCTTATAAGGGTGAGGAATTGTTTGGGGATGGTCTCTGGGACCTCGTATCCACAGCAACAGCTGGGAAGAAAAATTTTTTACCTCAGGTTTCCTCACAGCCTAAGAAAGCACTGTATTATCAGGTACAGTCCTTTCGGCTTCAGAAAAGCAAGCGGGTCAAAGGCGCTTCCTTTCTGCACAGAGACAAGGGAAGAGGGAAAAAGCTGCACCAGTCAGCCAGTTCCCAGGATCAAAATTCTTCCCCCGCTTCCTCTGAGTCCACCGCATGACGCTGGGGCTCCACAGGTGTAGCCAGGTGCGGTGGGGGGCGCGTCTCGAGAACTTCAGCGTCCAGTGGGCTCGCTCACAGGTGGATCCCTGGGTTCTGCATGTAGTATCACAGGGATACAAGCTGGAGTTCGAGGCGACTCCCTCTCGCCGTTACCTCAAATCAGCAAGCTGTACTTCCAGCAGGTGAAAATCAAGGTACCCCTCCTTCAACAAGGCCGGGGTTACTATTCCACAATGTTGTGGTACCGAAACCAGACGGTTCGGTGAAACCCATTCTAAAATTGAAATCCTTGAACACTTATATATGAATGTTCAAGTTAAAAATGAAATCGCTAAGTGCGGTTATTGCAAGCCTGGACGAGGGAGATTACATGGTATCTCTGGACATCAAGGATGCTTACCTGTATGTCCCCATTTACCATCCTCACCAGGAGTACCTCAGTTTTGTGGTACAGGTTTGTCATTACCAATTCCAGACGTTGCCGTTCGGTCTGTCCACGGCACAGAGAGTATTTACCAAGGTAATGGCCGAAATGATGATACTCCTTCGAAAAAAAGGGAGTTTTTTAATTATCCCGTACTTGGACGATCTCCTGATAAAGGCGAGGTCCAAGGAGCAGTTATTGGTCGGGGTTGCACTATCTCGGGAAGTGCTACAACAGCACAGCTGGTTCCTACGACACGTCTACTGTTCCTGGGGATGGTTCTGGACACAGACCAGAAAAAAGGGTTTCTCCCGGAGGAGAAAGCCGAGGAGCTGTCATCTCTAGTCAGAGGCCTCCTGAAACCAAAACAGGTGTCGGTGCATCACTGCACGCGAGTCCTGGGAAAAATGGTAGCTTCCTACGAAGCAATGCCATTCGGCAGGTTCCATGCAAGAGCTTTTCAGTGGGACCTGTTGGACAAGTGGTCCGGATCGCATCTTCAGATGCATCGGCTGATAACCCTGTCTCCAAGGACCAGGGTATCTCTGCCGTGGTGACTGCAGGGTGCTCATCTTCGAGAGGGCCACAGATTCGGCATACAGGATTGGGTTCTGGTGACCACGGATGCCAGCCTTCGAGGCTGGGGGGCAGTCACACAGGGAAAAAACTTCCAGGGACTATGGTCGAATCAGGAGATTTCCCTACACATAAATATTCTGGAACTGAGGGCCATTTACAATGCCCTAAGTTAAGCAAGACCCCTGCTTCAAAACCAGCCGGTACTGATTCAGTCAGACAACATCACGGCGGTCGCCCATGTAAACCAACAGGGCGGCACAAGAAGCAGGATGGCGATGGCAGAAGCCACAAGGATTCTCCGATGGGCGGAAAATCATGTGTTAGCACTGTCAGCAGTGTTCATTCCCGGAGTGGACAGCTGGGAAGCAGATTTTCTCAGCAGACACGACTTCCACCCGGGAGAGTGGGGACTTCATCCAGAAGTCTTCCAAATGATTGTACACCATTGGGAAAGGCCACAGGTGGACATGATGGCGTCCCGCCTCAACAAAAAGCTAAAAAGATATTGCGCCAGGTCAAGGGACCCTCAGGCGATAGCTGGGGACGCTCGGGTGACACCGTGGGTGTACCAGTCGGTGTATGTGTTCCCTCCTCTGCCTCTCATACCCAAGGTACTGAGAATAATAAGAAGGAGAGGAGTAAGAACTATACTCGTGGTTCCGGATTGGCCAAGAAGAGCTTGGTACCCAGAACTTCAAGAAATGATCTCAGAGGACCCATGGTCTCTGCCGCTCAGACAGGACCTGCTGCAGCAGGGGCCCTGTCTGTTCCAAGACTTACCGCGGCTGTGTTTGACGGCATGGCGGTTGAACACCGGATCCTAAAGGAGAAAGGCATCCTGGAGGAAGTCATTCCTACGCTGATTGGGACTAGGAAAGATGTGACCGCCCAACATTATCACCGCATATGGTGAAAATATGTTGCTTGGTGTGAGGCCAGGAAGGCCCCAACAGAAGAATTTCAACTGGGTCGATTTCTGCACTTCCTACAGTCAGGAGTGACTATGGGCCTAAAATTGGCTTCCATTAAGGTCCAGATTTCGGCTCTGTACATTTTCTTCCAAAAAGAACTGGCTTCACTGCCTGAAGTTCAGACTTTTGTTAAGGGAGTGCTGCATATTCAGCCTCTTTTTGTGTCTCCGGTGGCACCTTGGAATCTCAACGTGGTGTTGAGTTTCCTAAAGTCACATTGGTTCGAGCCACTTAAAACCGCGGATCTAAAATATCTCACGAGGAAAGTGGTCATGCTTTTGGCCTTGGCTTCGGCCAGGCGTGTGTCAGAATTGGCGGCTTTGTCATGTAAAAGCCCTTATCTGATTTTCCATATGGATAGGGCAGAATTGAGGACTCGTCCCCAGTTTCTCCCTAAGGTGGTATCAGCGTTTCACTTGAACCAACCTATCTTAGTGCCTGCGGCTACTAGGGACTTGGAGGATTCCAAGTTACTGGACGTAGTCAGGGCCTTGAAAATTTAAGGTTTCCAGGACGGCTGGAGTCAGGAAAACTGACTCGCTATTTATCCTGTATGCACCCAACAAGCTGGGTGCTCCTGCTTCGAAGCAGACAATTGCTCGCTGGATTTATAGCACAATTCAGCTTGCGCATTCTGCGGCTGGACTGCCGCATCCTAAATCAGTGAAAGCCCATTCCACGAGGAAGGTGGGCTCTTCTTGGGCGGCTGCCCGAGGGGTCTCGGCTTTACAACTTTGCCGAGCTGCTACTTGGTCAGGGTCAAACACGTTTGCAAAATTCTACAAAATTGATACCCTGGCTGAGGAGAACCTTGCGTTCTCTCATTCGGTGCTGCAGAGTCATCCGCACTCTCCCGCCCGTTTGGGAGCTTTGGTATAATCCCCATGGTCCTTACGGAGTTCCCAACATCCACTAGGACGTCAGAGAAAATAAGATTTTACTCACCGGTAAATCTATTTCTCGTAGTCCGTAGTGGATGCTGGGCGCCCATCCCAAGTGCGGATTGTCTGCAATACTTGTATATAGTTATTGCCTAACTAAATGGTTATTGTTATGAGCCATCTGTTGAGAGGCTCAGTTATGTTTCATACTGTTAACTGGGTATAGTATCACGAGTTATACGGTGTGATTGGTGTGGCTGGTATGAGTCTTACCCGGGATTCAAAATCCTTCCTTATTGTGTCAGCTCGTCCGGGCACAGTATCCTAACTGAGGTCTGGAGGAGGGTCTTAGTGGGAGGAGCCAGTGCACACCAGGTAGTCCTAAAGCTTTCTTTAGTTGTGCCCAGTCTCCTGCGGAGCCGCTATTCCCCATGGTCCTTACGGAGTTCCCAGCATCCACTACGGACTACGAGAAATAGATTTACCGGTGAGTAAAATCTTATTTTCCCTACAAATAAATATACATTTTGTTTTATAACATCATATGTCAGATACACAGCGTGCCCGCATGTATCTGACATATGATGTTATAAAACAAAATGTATATTTATTTGTAGGGAAATGACTGTTACTAGAGCAGCTGTATGGGGCTGCTCATAACTGAGGAGAGGATATTAAGCATTGTAAATTGTAACAAATGTGTCTAATGCGACCTGCTGATAGCTGCTGATTCTAACAACACACATACTTAAAAATAGGATACTTACTATCAGAGTCTGCAACAAATGTTTCAAGTATTATACGCTGACAGCAGTTGAAGTTGTGAATACTACATGCTGTTGGTAGCAGAACTCCTAATACTTTAAGCACAGCAGCTGAGGTCCTAGATAGTATATAGTGACATTAGCTAACTCCTATTGATAGGAATAATCCTATTGAATGGGAGACAGGCGACCCTATATATAGGACGATATGGCTATTATCATATATATCAGCTGCAATACTTGTGATACATTGTGTGTTAAACTGCTACAGTGAAGTATTCCCTGAAATTAAGGGATAGTGAAAAGTTACAACACTAATACATTACACTGTAACACACTACATTACAGCAAATAACGTGGCTAACATCTGAAACTAAAAGGTGGCTGTATGCCTTAATAGATGAATTTATTCACCATCACTGGGAAGGTGTAACAAGTGTGGGACTTGTAAAGTTCATTAGCACTACTCTGTCTAGTATTACTTTACACTATATTCAATTACATTATATTAATGAAATACCAGCAAGGAATATGATATATGGGACTGACATATATTCTTAAAGGAGTATGGTCTCCTTGAACGCTACAGCTTTATACCTCTAAATAAAACATCTCAATAGAGAAGTGATTTCAAGCGGGTCTGATAGAACAAAATACAGACTATCGCACGAGGCTGGAAATATATGTGGTGGATATTAGAAATAGGGATTGCTATATCCCTTAATGATCCATATCATAGTCGGGACTGCCATAACCCCTAAATAAAATCTCCTCTCTTTATTTCCCTCTACATATACCCTTTAAAAATCTGTATCTGCGTATTAACAGACAGTGAGTGCAAATTAATACTTACCTTCTCGAAGAATAACTTGGAGATAGAGATATTCATCTTTTAGCTGATTCCGGCCCAGCATTACAATATCCTGAGATGTAGCAGCATTAATTGACTATATATAATAATTTTTCATATCTGCTTATTGGAGTCAATCTGCATCTATACAACCCAGTGATGGTTACAGTCTCTAGGTTTGGGATCTATTCCCAGAAGATATTTTTGCTGAATAAATAGACATCATAAGATAGCCGGTTGATAACATTAGAGTACCAGCCATCGCATTGAAAGAATCATATTGTCAATGGATCAGATAATGGCAATATTTGAACAGATACAATAATCCCACGAGTATTATACGTACCAAATACACGCGGACACGCTTTTTAAATCTCTTTATTCACAATTTCCTATCTTATAGGTTTCACATATATGTTAGTCTGTCTGATTTTAACTCTTATGTTTCACTGTTGTCTGGGTAATTAATTTATAATTTAATGTATATCTAATAAAGGCTAAGTTTTAAGATAAAGTAATCTTTTCCAGTGCGTCAAACATACAGTTCCTTCTCACTTCTCCTCTCAACTAGGTCCTTGAATCCTTGCCTGAAGGTTTTCAAATTCAAGATGAAATCTTTGAGAGCGGTGATCGCAGGTCTGGAGCCACAGGAATTCCTTGTGTCCCTGGATATCAAGGACGCTTACCGCCATATCCCAATTTGGCCTCCTCATCAGGCTTATCTGCGGTTCGCCATACTGAACGATCACTACCAGTTTCAGGCTTTACCCTTCGGCCTGTCTACAGCTCCAAGGGTATTTACGAAGGTGAGGGCGGAGATGTTTCAGCTCAGGGTCCAGGGGGTCAACATGATTCCCTACCTGGACGATCTCCTGATAAAAGCGAGTTCCAGGGAGCTTCTACTGCTCCATATAGATCGCACTATCCAACTTCTGTCTCGTCACGGGTGGATCCTCAATCTGAAGTCCCACCTGGAACCGTCTCAGTGGCTCCTGTTTCTGCGGATGCTACTGGATACTGTAGCACAGAAAGTGTTCCTTCCAGAGGACAAAGTGAGATCACTTCAATAAATGGTTTGCATGGTTCTCCGACCTGCTCGTGTATCCATTCATCTTTGCATAAAATTGTTAGGAAAGATGTTGGCCTCGTATGAGGCGATACAATTCGGGAGGTTTCATGCCAGACCTTTCCAATTGGACATCCTGAACAAGTGGTTTGGTTCACATCTTTAGATGCACCGGATGATTCGGCTGTCGCCCCAGGCCAGGATTTCTCCCCTGTGGTGGCTACAGTCTTCCAACCTACTGGTAGGTCGACACTTTGGGATTTAGGATTGGAGCCGCCTCACGACGGATGCGAGTTTGAGAGGATGGGGAGCTGTCACCCAGGGGACGCAGTTCCAGGGCATATGGTCTGCCCCAGAGGCCCTACTTCCGATCAACATTCTGGAACTTCGGGCTATCTACAATGCTCTGATTCAGGCATCCCCTCTACTCCGGGATCAGGCGATCCAAGTGCAGTCGGACAACACCACGGCGGTGGCATACATAAATCGACAAGGAGGGACAAAAAGCAGTGCCTGCATGCGAGAAGTGTCAAAAATACTCCTCTGGGCAGAAAGAAATGCAAGAGCACTGTCCGCGATCTTCATTCCGGGAGTGGACAACTGGGAAGCGGACTTCCTGAGTCGCCATGACCTCCACCCGGGAGAGTGGAGACTACACCTTTAGCTGTTTCAACAGATCATCGACAGATGGGGATACCCACAGATCGACTTGATGGCCTCTCGCCTCAACAAGAAGCTTCGCTGCTATAGCTCACGTACCAGGGACCCTCAGGTGAGCGCAGTGGATGCACTGACATTGCCTTGGCCTTACCAGCTGGTCTACCTGTTTCCTCCGATTCCGCTGATCCCAACGGTGCTCAAGTGGATCAGGCATCAAAGAGTGAGAGCAATCTTGATTGCCCCGAAGAGCGTGGTACGCTGCTCTTCTGGACATGTCCATTTAGGACCCTTAGCCTCTACTTCTAAGAAGGGATCTTCTTCAACAAGGACCGTTCGTCTACCCGGACTTACGGCGGCTTCGTTTGACGGCATGGAAGTTGAGTGGAACATCCTAGCTCACAAAGGGCTTTCCAAAAAAGGTCATTGCCACTATGGTGCAAGCCAGAAAACCTTTGACGTCAAAACACTATCATCATATCTGGCGGAGATATGTCTCTTGGTGCGTGGAACGCACATATCCCTCTGCAGAATTCCACTTGGGAAGGTTCCTACGTTTCCTGCAGGCTGGAGTGGATAAAGGCTTACATCTGGGATCCATTAAGGTCCAGATTGACGCTCTTTCCATCTTCTTCCAGACCTTCTTGCAAGGGGTGCTTCACATACAACTTCCATTCGTGCCGCCTATGGCACCTTGGGATCTGGATGTAGTGTTACGCTTTCTACAGTCCTCCTTGTTTGAACCTCTGACGATGGTAGAAGATAAGTACCTCACGTGGAAAACTGATGTTACTGGCCCTGGCTTTTGCTAGGCGTGTCTCAGAATTGGGGGCCTTGTTGTGCAAAAGTCCGTACTTGGTCTTCTACGAGGACAAAGCGGAGCTCAGGACTAGACAGCAGTTCCTGCCGAAGGTGGTCTCCGTGTTTCACTTGAATCAACCTATTGTGATTCCGTCCAGTTCTGGCACTTCTGCGCAGAAAAAGGGTTGCCCTGCTTCAGAGCAGTCCATTGCTCGTTGGATTAGGCTTACTATCCAGCAGGCCTATGCGTCGGCAGCCTTACCTGTTCCACAGTCCCTGAAGGCCCACTCTACCAGATTGGTGGGCTCTTTCTGGGCGCCTGCCCGTGGAGTCTTGGCCCTACAACTATGCCGAGCTGCTACCTGGACGGGGAAGAACACCTTTGTGAAGTTCTACAAGTTTGATACCCTGGCCAAAGAGGATACCCAGTTTGGGCAGGCGGTGCTGCAGATGTCTCCGCACGTTCCCGCCCATTCTGGAAGCTCTGGGACATCCCCATCATTACTAATTCTGTCCCTAATATCCCTTATGGATGCTAGAGAAAATAGGATTTTAAATACCTGCCGGTAAATCTTTTTCTCGTAGTCCATAAGGGATATTGGGCGCCCGCCTCTATGCGGTGACTTTCTGCAGGTTCTCTGTTATGTGTTCCTGTTCAGCTGTTGCTGTTAATGTTTCCAGGCGTTGCTGGCTAGGTTATATGTTGGTGTGCTGGTGTGTAAATCTCACCACACTTTTTGTTGTTATGTTCCTTCTCTCAAGTATGTCAATCTCCTTCGGGCACTGTTTTTTACCTATAACTGACCTGTAGGAGGAGGCATAGAGGGAAGGATCCAGCACACCCAGTTGAAGAAATTTAAAGTGCACTGGCTCCTTTGGACCTGTCTATAACCTATCGTACTAATTCTGTCCCCAATATCCCTTATGGACTACGAGAAAAGGATTTACCGGTAGGTATTTAAAATCCAATTTTTTTTTTAAACTTTACATTCCTTTTAAATTTAACCCTTAAGAAATAGTGCCACCTGGTGTTTTCCTACCGTTTGTAGAGTTCCCCATATATTGAAAACTGCAAATGCCTAGAAAGGGACTATTTGCATTCCAAAATGGGAGTTAATCTATTGTATAGATGTTAAAGGAAAGCATTGAGATATGAACTTACTCCATCTGTATATAAGTTGATTTTTAAAAATGTTTTTTTTTTTTTGTAAAAGCCTTTACTGTAAATGAATGCAATGTAAATTATACAAACTTGTGATTTGTTTTGTAGTTTTAGATTTGTTAGGTGACAGCTGTCACTCATAGTAGCGCTAGCTCAAATAACTTGTAAAGCCCTCTGCTAGGGCAATTAGGTTAATAAAAGGAAACAAATTTGTAGGAGCAAGGGTACCGCAATAGTAATTACAGTTTAATCAATTTACATTTGCCACGTCAGCTTGTGAGATGAGACAATTTGTCAGGATTGATTAGAAAGAATTGATTTGTCAATGATACATGGTCTAGAGCAGAAGGCCTTAATCTATACTGCTTGGTTTGCAGAAGATCTGTGTAATAAACAATTACTAGCAATTTACACTATATGGATGTATCCAATTTGTGCAACTTTTGCTAGGTACAATTTTATGTATGTATTTTTTTACATTCCTTTTTTTTTTTTTCATTTGCCTTTACTGTGTGCTGGAGGAGGTGTTTACTTCTAGGATTCACGCAGAGTATCTGTAAAAGCTACTGGTGTTGCTGTATTAGCCAATAAATGTAAATATGAAGGTAGAAAATCCCCACCAACGCATATGTTACAGTGGCTTTGTATTGTGCCAAGACAAGGGTAGTCATCCCATTTCCCTTTGTACATGTATGGCAAAACAGTGATGAGATTTGTAGTTTTTACAATGTCCAGAGAGCCAGGGTTTGCCTATCATTGATCTAAATCAAGTCAGATCTGTCATCGGAGCCATGTAAGGATCACCCAGTATAGGCCAAAGCTGCCCTGGTTGTGGCAGTCAGTTAGCTGTGCCTGAGTGATGTCACTGTTTCTTAGTGAATAGACAGAGTAATTTGCACTAGTGTTGGTATTTATACTTGAACATTTATAAATGGTACAGGATGTCTTTTCCTATACGATAAGCTTGTTCTGTATTTATGTTTCCAAAGTCAGTGCTCCCAAAACTTGCTTTATTTTTACAATAGTAATGAATAGTAATAGGGCTGCATGATGGAATGGGATCAGTCCGAAATCCCGATGGATGGCGTCCCGGCGGTCGAAATACCGACACCGGAATCCCGACCAGCAGAATCCCGACAGGGGTGGTGAGCGGAACGCAGCTCCTTGCGGGCTCGCTACGCTGCGGGCACGGTGTCTCGCTACGCTCGGCACACTATTTTATTCTCCCTCTGTGGGTGTCGTGGACACCCATGGAGGGAGAATATGTCAGGATTGTGCCGGTCGGGATTCCGGTGTCGGTATTTCGACCTCCGGGATTCCGTCCAGCGGGATCTTGACCGCATCCCGATGGAACAGAGGTCAGCATTGTTTCCTCAAAGCACTGAGCTCATACAGTAGGTTCGATTCCTACCAGGGACTTATCTTGTAGAGTATGTACATACGTGTCGTCTTACATCCTTGCTGCAGTCACGCTAAACAGCCCTGGAAGTCGCACACAGAATATAGGCATGTTGCACATAATTTTCATCAGCAGAAGCTGCTTGTGCGTCCTGTTACATTACTTTACGTCTAAGATGTATTTTCACAGGAAAAAAACGATTGACGCTACCGAGTCATAGGGCACTCAAGCGTTTTGTGTAACGTGACTTGTAGCGCACAGAGCAAAGATGTAGAGGACACATCTGTATGTTCTTTCCATGTATATGCGTGAGTTACCTCCAGCTCTCTGGTTTCCTCCCACAATTAGGAATGAGGAGAAGAAGGAATGATGTGGAGGGTCTCTACATGGCATAGTGTGTATAATGGGCTCTACATGGCATAGTGTGTATAATGGGCTCTACCTTGCATAGTGTGTATAAGGGACTCTACCTGGCATAGTGTGGATTAAAGGCTGTACCTGTCATAATGTATATAAGGGACTCTACATGGCATCATGTGTATAATAGGCTCTACTGTGGCACAACATGTATAAAGGGCACTACTGTTGGACGTAAGGTGTTTAAGGGGCACTACTGTGAAGCAAGGTGTACAAGGGGCACTACTGTGCGGTGTAATGTGTAGATGGGACAATACTGTGCCATGTAATGTGAATAACAGACACTACTGTGACGGTTAATGTAAATTGGTACTATTCTTTGGCCACTCCCCTTCCCCATGCACAGCGTGTCAAAATGTCTAGTCACGGCTCTGGTGTGCATTAAAATAAGAATTTACTTACCGATAATTCTATTTCTCGTAGTCCGTAGTGGATGCTGGGGACTCCGTCAGGACCATGGGGATTAGCGGCTCCGCAGGAGACAGGGCACAAAAGTAAAAGCTTTAGGATCAGGTGGTGTGCACTGGCTCCTCCCCCTATGACCCTCCTCCAAGCCTCAGTTAGGATACTGTGCCCGGACGAGCGTACACAATAAGGAAGGATTTTGAATCCCGGGTAAGACTCATACCAGCCACACCAATCACACTGTACAACCTGTGATCTGAACCCAGTTAACAGCATGATAACAGCGGAGCATCTGAAAAGATGGCTCACAACAATAATAACCCGATTTTTGTAACAATAACTATGTACAAGTATTGCAGACAATCTGCACTTGGGATGGGCGCCCAGCATCCACTACGGACTACGAGAAATAGAATTATCGGTAAGTAAATTCTTATTTTCTCTGACGTCCTAAGTGGATGCTGGGGACTCCGTCAGGACCATGGGGATTATACCAAAGCTCCCAAACGGGCGGGAGAGTGCGGATGACTCTGCAGCACCGAATGAGAGAACTCCAGGTCCTCCTCAGTCAGGGTGTGCCCCTGACCAAGTATCAGCTCGGCAAAGTTGTAAAGCCGAGACCCCTCGGGCAGCCGCCCAAGATGAGCCCACCTTCCTTGTGGAATGGGCATTTACATATTTTGGCTGTGGCAGGCCTGCCACAGAATGTGCAAGCTGAATTGTACTACACATCCAACTAGCAATCGTCTGCTTAGAAGCAAGAGCACCCAGTTTGTTGGGTGCATACAGGATAACAGCAAGTCAGTTTTCCTGACTCCAGCCGTCCTGGAAACTATATTTTCAGGACCCTGACAACATCTAGCAACTTGGAGTCCTCCAAGTCCCTAGTAGCCGCAGGTACCACAATAAGCTGGTTCGGGTGAAACACTGACACCACCTTAGGGAGAAACTGGGGATGAGTCCGCAGTTCTGCCCTGTCCGAATGGACAATCAGATATGGGCTTTTTTGAGACAAACGCCGCCAATTCTGACACTCGCCTGGCCGAGGCCAGGGCCAACAGCATGGTCACTTTCCCTGTGAGATATTTCAAATCCACAGATTTGAGCGGTTTAAACCAATGTGATTTTAGGAATCCCAGAACTACGTTGAGATCCCACAGTGCCACTGGAGGCACAAAAGGGGGTTGTATATGCAGTACTCCCTTGACAAACTTCTGGACTTCAGGAACTGAAGCCAATTCTTTCTGGAAGAAAATCGACAGGGCCGAAATTTGAACCTTAATGGACCCCAATTTGAGGCCCATAGACACTCCTGTTTGCAGGAAATGCAGGAAACGACCGAGTTGAAATTTCTTCATGGGGCCTTCCTGGCCTCACACCTCGCAACATATTTTCGCCACATGTGGTGATAATGTTGTGCGGTCACCTCCTTCCTGGCTTTGACCAGGGTAGGAATGACCTCTTCCGGAATGCCTTTTTCCCTTAGGATCCGGCGTTCAACCGCCATGCCGTCAAACGCAGCCGCGGTAAGTCTTGGAACAGACATGGTACTTGCTGAAGCAAGTCCCTTCTTAGCGGCAGAGGCCATGAGTCCTCTGTGAGCATCTCTTGAAGTTCCGGGTACCAAGTCCTTCTTGGCCAATCCGGAGCCACGAGTATAGTTCTTACTCCTCTACGTCTTATAATTCTCAATACCTTGGGTATGAGAAGCAGAGGAGGGAAGACATACACCGACTGGTACACCCACGGTGTTACCAGAACGTCCACAGCTATTGCCTGAGGGTCTTTTGACCTGGCGCAATACTTGTCCAGTTTTTTGTTCAGGCGGGACGCCATCATGTCCACCTTTGGTCTTTTCCAACGGTTCACAATCATGTGGAAGACTTCCCGATGAAGTCCCCACTCTCCCGGGTGGAGGTTGTGCCTGCTGAGGAAATCTGCTTCCCAGTTGTCCACTCCCGGAATGAACACTGCTGACAGTGCTATCACATGATTTTCCGCCCAGCGAAAAATCCTTGCAGTTTCTGCCATTGCCCTCCTGCTTCTTGTGCCGCCCTGTCTGTTTACGTGGGCGACTGCCGTGATGTTGTCCCACTGGATCAATACCGGCTGACCTTGAAGCAGAGGTCTTGCTAAGCTTAGAGCATTGTAAATTGCCCTTAGCTCCAGTATATTTATGTGGAGAAAAAACTCCAGACTTGATCACACTCCCTGGAAATTTTTCCCCTGTGTGACTGCTCCCCAGCCTCTCAGGCTGGCCTCCGTGGTCACCAGCATCCAATCCTGAATGCCGAATCTGCGGCCCTCTAGAAGATGAGCACTCTGTAACCACCACAGGAGAGACACCCTTGTCCTTGGAGATAGGGTTATCCGCTGATGCATCTGAAAATGCGATCCGGACCATTTTTCCAGCAGATCCCACTGAAAAGTTCTTGCGTGGAATCTGCCGAATGGAATCGCTTCGTAATAAGCCACCATTTTTCCCAGGACTCTTGTGCAATGATGCACTGACACTTTTCCTGGTTTTAGGAGGTTCCCGACTAGCTCGGATAACTCCCTGGCTTTCTCCTCCGGGAGAAACACCTTTTTCTGGACTGTGTCCAGAACCATCCCTAGGAACAGCAGACGTGTCGTCGGAAACGGCTGCGATTTTGGATATTTAGAATCCACCCGTGCTGTCGTAGAACTACTTGAGATAGTGCTACTCCGACTTCCAACTGTTCTCTGGACCTTGCCCTTATCAGGAGATCGTCCAAGTAAGGGATAATTAAGACGCCTTTTCTTTGAAGAAGAATCATCATTTCGGCCATTACTTTGGTAAAGACCCGGGGTGCCGTGGACAATCCAAACGGCAGCGTCTGAAACTGATAGTGACAGTTCCGTACCACGAACCTGAGGTACCCTTGGTGAGAAGGGCAATTTGGGACATGGAGGTAAGCATCCTTGATGTCCAGGGACACCATATAGTCCCCTTCTTCCTGGTTCGCTATCACTGCTCTGAGTGACTCCATCTTGATTTGAACCTTTGTATGTAAGTGTTCAAAGATTTCCCATTTAGAATAGGTCTCACCGAGCCGTCTGGCTTCAGTACCACAATATAGTGTGGAATAATACCCCTTTCCTTGTTGTAGGAGGGGTACTTTGATTATCACCTGCTGGGAATACAGCTTGTGAATTGTTTCCAATACTGCCTCCCTGTCGGAGGAAGACGTTGGTAAAGCAGACATCAGGAGCCTGCGAGGGGGAGACGTCTCGAATCTCCAGTCTGTACCCCTGGGATACTACTTGTAGGATCCAGGGGTCAACTTGCGAGTGAGCCCACTACGCGCTGAAACTCTTGAGACGACCCCCCACCGCACTTGAGTCCGCTTGTACGGCCCCAGCGTCATGCTGAGGACTTGGCAGAAGCTGTGGAGGGCTTCTGTTCCTGGGAATGGGCTGCCTGCTGCAGTCTTCTTCCCTTTCCTCTATCCCTGGGCAGATATGACTGGCCTTTTGCCCGCTTGCCCTTATGGGGACGAAAGGACTGAGGCTGAAAAGACGGTGTCTTTTTCTGCTGAGATGTGATTTGGGGTAAAAAAGGTGGATTTTCCAGCTGTTGCCGAGGCCACCAGGTCCGATGGACCGACCCCAAATAACTCCTCCCCTTTATACGGCAATACTTCCATGTGCCGTTTGGAATCTGCATCACCTGACCACTGTCGTGTCCATAAACATCTTCTGGCAGATATGGACATCGCACTTACTCTTGATGCCAGAGTGCAAATATCCCTCTGTGCATCTCGCATATATAGAAATGCATCCTTTAAATGCTCTATAGTCAATAAAATACTGTCCCTGTCAAGGGTATCAATATTTTCAGTCAGGGAATCCGACCAAGCCACCCCAGCGCTGCACATCCAGGCTGAGGCGATCGCTGGTCGCAGTATAACACCAGTATGTGTGTATATACCTTTTTAGGATATTTTCCAGCCTCTCAGCTGGCTCCTTGAGGGCGGCCCTATCTGGAGACGGTACCGCCACTTGTTTTGATAAGCGTGTGAGCGCCTTATCCACCCTAAAGGGTGTTTCCCAACGCGCCCTAACTTCTGGCGGGAAAGGGTATACCGCCAATAATTTTCTATCGGGGGAAACCCACGCATCATCACACACTTCATTTAATTTATCTGATTCAGGAAAAACTACAGGTAGTTTTTTCACACCCCACATAATACCCTTCTTGTGGTACTTGTAGTATCAGAAATATGTAACACCTCCTTCATTGCCCTTAACATGTAACGTGTGGCCCTAAAGGAAAATACGTTTGTTTCTTCACCGTCGACACTGGAGTCAGTGTCCGTGTCTGTGTCGACCGACTGAGGTAAATGAGCGTTTTACAGCCCCTGACGGTGTTTGAGACGCCTGGACAGGTACTAATTTGTTTGCCGGCCGTCTCATGTCGTCAACCGACCTTGCAGCGTGTTGACATTATCACGTAATTCCTTAAATAAGCCATCCATTCCGGTGTCGACTCCCTAGAGAGTGACATCACCATTTCAGGCAATTGCTCCGCCTCCTCACCAACATCGTCCTCATACATGTCGACACACACGTACCGACACACAGCACACACACAGGGAATGCTCTGATAGAGGACAGGACCCCACTAGCCCTTTGGGGAGACAGAGGGAGAGTTTGCCAGCACACACCAAAAACGCTATAATTATACAGGGACAACCTGTATATAAGTGTTTTTCCCTTATAGCATTTTAATATATATATACATATCGCCAAATAAGTGCCCCCCCTCTCTGTTTTAACCCTGTTTCTGTAGTGCAGTGCAGGGGAGAGCCTGGGAGCCTTCCCACCAGCATTTCTGTGAGGGAAAATGGCGCTGTGTGCTGAGGAGAATAGGCCCCGCCCCCTTTTCGGCGGGCTTCTTCTCCCGTTTTTCTGAGACCTGGCAGGGGTTAAATACATCCATATAGCCCCCAGGGGCTATATGTGATGTATTTTTAGCCAGAATAAGGTACTATCATTGCTGCCCAGGGCGCCCCCCAGGGCCCTGCACCCTCAGTGACCGCTGCTATGAAGTGTGCTGACAACAATGGCGCACAGCTGCAGTGCTGTGCGCTACCTTATGAAGACTGAAGTCTTCTGCCGCCGTTTCTGGACCTTCACTTTTCGGCATCTGCAAGGGGGGTCGGCGGCGCGGCTCCGGGACGAACCCCAGGGTGAGACCTGTGTTCCGACTCCCTCTGGAGCTAATGGTGTCCAGTAGCCTAAGAAGCCAATCCATCCTGCACGCAGGTGAGTTCACTTCTCTCCCCTAAGTCCCTCGTAGCAGTGAGCCTGTTGCCAGCAGGACTCACTCAAAATAAAAAACCTAACAAACTTTTACTCTAAGCAGCTCTTTAGGAGAGCCACCTAGATTGCACCCTTCTCGGCCGGGCACAAAAATCTAACTGAGGCTTGGAGGAGGGTCATAGGGGGAGGAGCCACCTGATCCTAAAGCTTTTACTTTTGTGCCCTGTCTCCTGCGGAGCCGCTAATACCCATGGTCCTGACGGAGTCCCCAGCATCCACTTAGGACGTCAGAGAAAAGGGGTTATTAAGCCTGGCACGTAGATGCATATTACTGCCCAAATCCACAAGAGCAGTGAAAACTATGCAACAATGTACTCCCTAATATGATGGGTGTCTGCTAGAATTCAATAAAGTGTAGTTGTTAGCCACACTGAAAAAGTAAATAGAACTATAATGATAATTACCGGCGCCTACTAGTGCTCAGCAGTAGTGCTAAAGTACCAAAGTGCAGCCAATAGATAAAAAGGCTGATCTTTCAATCTTTCAGTCTTTTGACTTCTCAAGTCCATATAGACAGTACAGTAATGTATAGATGGAAAAAAACACAACATATATTGCATCAAGGTGCATATTTCTTATACTCATGTGTGAGGTTTAAAGCTTGTATAGAACATCCAATATTTGCTTATAACACAGGCAGTGTCGGACTGGGGCATAAAGGGCCCACCGGGGGAATGCAGTGATAGGATCCCATACTTAGGGGTGTGGCCAGCTTACAAAGGGTGTGTGGCCAGCCTCCACAGAGGCTTGAAATACACTATAATATAGTGCAGTGTAATGCAACATGTCTACCATGTATAATAGAAGTGCACAGTCTGGAACCTGTTCCCTAGAGGAAGGAGTGGGCCCTCAGGCAGTGGGGCCTACCGGTGGTTTCCCTGGTACCCCTGTGGGCCAGTCCGACCCTGAACACAGGTTCAAATTAGGAATATGGAGGCAGATGTATTATGCCTGGAGAAGCGATAAAGCAGTGATAAGCTGAAGGTGATAACGCACCAGCCAATCATTACAGGAGCTGATTGGCTGGTGTGTTATCACCTTCCACTTATCACTGCTTTATCACTTCTCCAGACTTAATACATCTGCTCCATGAATCCTAAAGTGTTTTACAAAGTATAAATAACCGTTAAGTTGTTGTTGTTTTTTTTTAAATAAAATAACAAGCAAAATGTATTTGACACTTAGATAATAGGATATAGCAGCAAACACTAATAGGTAGAAAAAGTACAAGCAAAGCTAATAATAGAACTTATTTGTCCAATAAATGGAGTCTAGGTAACAGATGTCCTGACGCCTTACCTCTGTTTATCAGACTTCTTCAAGGCTCCCACTCTTGAGAAGTCAGAAGATTCAAAGACTGAAAGAAAAGCCTTTCTACATTGTGTATTGTTTGCACAGTGGCACTTTTTCACTACTGTTCTCAGCCAAACAGCCCATCTTGGCACTCCTGGTCTCGTGGCAATCTTCTACCATCGTGCGTTGCTTTTGCTTTTTGTTTGCCGAAAATGCATCTTATGCCTGGTACACACTAGAGCGATCTCTGGCTGATACAGTACAGTATGTCGTTTCCAGCCAAATCGGAACAACATATTGGCCAGATCAAGTAGTGTGTACCCGTGATTTGTGCACACCTACAGTCGTCAACATTTTTCTGTTTGGTCTGCGCCGCTGCAGGGTTAACCAGAAGACATTGCTAACGATACCATGCTGCCGAGTGCAGCATAACATCCTCTGTCCATCCGTCGCTCTGCCAACCCCCTGCATTGGCAAGTGTGTATTCACTTGCCGATGCAGGGTCCCATTGACCGATGGATTAGCTGGCGTTCTGATGTGTAGCCAGCCTTGTCGCACCGCAATGCTACTAGGACGTACGAGGAGAGTTTGCTGATTAATTTGATATATGACACATCTGTGTGCTTCTGAATCTCTGTGCCTGTACACAAAGTGCTACAATGTAGCAGCCACATCTCTTTTCCAATACTGGTTCTGTTCTGCTCTGTATACAGACTGTCACACACAATATACTAGTGTCATATATCAAATTAATAAGCGCAGTCTCCTCGTTAGCAGAGGCGTAGCTAGGGTTTTCGGAGCCCAGGGTAAGATGGAAAATGACCCCCCCCCCAAAAAAAATAAATAAAAAAATAAAAAATAAAAACACAAAAAGAAGGATGTGCGCGCGTTGAAAAAATGGGCGTGGCCACACACCAGAAGGGGTGTGGCCACGCTCCAGAAGGGGTGTGGCCACTGAAAATGGTTCACGGTGCCAGTTACATTGCCCCACAGTGCCAGTTACATTGCCCCACAGTACCGGATACATGCCCCACAGTGCCAAATACATTGCCCCACAGTGCCAGATACATTGCCCCACAGTGCCAGATACATTGCCCCACAGTGCCAGATACATTGTCCCACAGTGCCAGATACATTGCCCCACTCAGTGCCAGATACATGTCCCACTCAGTGCCAGATACATGTCCCACTCAGTGCCAGATACATGTCCCACTCAGTGCCAGATACATGCCCCACTCAGTGCCAGATACATGCCCCACTCAGTGCCAGTAACATTGCCCCACAGTGCCAGATACATTGCCCCACAGTGCCAGATACATTGCCCCACTCAGTGCCAGTTACATTGCCCCACTCAGTGCCAGTTACATTGCCCCACTCAGTGCCAGTTACATTGCCCCACTCAGTGCCAGTTACATTGCCCCACTCAGTGCCAGTTACATTGCCCCACTCAGTGCCAGATACATTGCCCCACTCAGTGCCAGATACATTGCCCCACTCAGTGCCAGATACATGCCCCACACAGTGCCAGTTACATTGCCCCACAGTGCCAGTTACGTTGCCCCACAGTGCCAGATACGTTGCCCCACAGTGCCAGATACGTTGCCCCACAGTGCCAGATACGTTGCCCCACAGTGCCAGATACGTTGCCCCACAGTGCCAGATACGTTGCCCCACTCAGTGCCAGATACATTGCCCCACTCAGTGCCAGATACATGCCCCACTCAGTGCCAGATACATGCCCCACTCAGTGCCAGATACATGCCCCACACAGTGCCAGTTACATTGCCCCACAGTGCCAGATACATTGCCCCACAGTGCCAGTTACATTGCCCCACAGTGCCAGTTACATTGCCCCACAGTGCCAGTTACATTGCCCCACAGTGCCAGTTACATTGCCCCACAGTGCCAGATACATTGCCCCACAGTGCCAGATACATGCCCCACACAGTGCCAGATACATGCCCCACACAGTGCCAGATACATGCCCCACTCAGTGCCAGATACATTGCCCCACTCAGTGCCAGATACATTGCCCCACTCAGTGCCAGATACATTGCCCCACAGTGCCAGATACATTGCCCCACAGTGCAAGATACATGCCCCACTCAGTGCCAGATACATGCCCCACAGTGCCAGTTACATGTCCCACAGTGCCGGGCCCCACTCAGTGCCAGTTACATGCCCCATTTGGTGCCAGATACATGCCCCACTGTGTCGCCGCCGCCCCCCCCGCAGTCACTTAACAGCCGCCTTGTTGTTGATATGTGAATGTGAGGGGAGGAGAGCGCAGCGCAGCGCCTCTCCGTCCCCTCACCGCTCCAGGTCTCCGGCGGCTGTCTGGCGCCGGTTCGCTAGCCAATCAGGAGCTGGTCCGCAAGCTCTGATTGGCTAACGCCGGAGACCGGACACAGCAGCGCTGCTAGCACCGGCGGTGAGGGGAGGGAGAGACGCTGCGCTCTCCTCCCCTCACATTTAGGGTTGACGGGGGCGAGTGGGGCATGATGCCCTGGCCGCCGGCGGCGCCCCCCTCTCCTGGGCCTGCCAAGGCGCCCAGGGCATGTGCCCCACTCGCCCTACCCTAGATACGCCTCTGCTCGTTAGTCCTAGTCGCATTGTGTTGTGACATGCATTTTCAGAAAAAAAAAGATGCATGGCACCTGGCAGCTCGTTCATGCCAGGCATCTCACGCAGCATGGCGTATTGGGGCTAGATGTATGAGGATGCATCTCTATGTATCTTTAGAATATATGGGTGTTTTAGGGAATATAGATTATAAATTCCAGTGAAGCTAATGTAAATAAGAAAATATTCTCTGTACAGCTGGGTACACAGTGAGGCGATGTGTAACCGGCCGATATATCGTATCCGCAGTTCACATCAGAGCTATGTAATGAAGGACAGAATGATCTGTCGTTCCGTCCTTCATTACACTGCACGGCGCCGCATGCGATATCATCTGGTTGGCTGGTTGTTTTATATTTTGTGTCTGGCTTGACCCGAGTCATGCTCGTAGAATGATATTAATGTATTTTTATTCTGTTCTTCTTAGATGTAGGAAATCTCGGAGATAGTCTTGCTGGACTCGCAGTATATTGCAACAGTGACCAAGATGCTTACATCACTCTAAAAGATACCGTACGTATACTTGTAAACTGCTGTTCCATTACAGATCATGGCAACCAAAGCAACACATAAAAATAAAACACTGAATTTGCTTACCAAATCTTTATCTCCATAAACATAAATAAAAATGTTACAATGAGCTATTATGTTTAGTAAATAGCTACGATATGCACCTTCTGTATAAACTATAATGTAAATGATGAAAATATAAAAAAATAATATATGTATATTTAGTGTTCCTTCTAGAAAATGTAGAGGGCACGGTGCCAGACAGAGGGGGCACATGTGTGCACGCGCAGCCGAAAAGGTGGCGAGGCCATGAAACGTCATTTAAGTGGGCGGTGTGGTCCGCAGACGTTATTACAGGGGGCATGGGTGGCCGCCGGCGTCACTGTTGGGGGCGTGCCCAGCACCTACGGAGGTGCTGGGTTTCTCCTAAGCTCTCTCCCACAGCGTGAATGGATGCGCATGGCATCTTTACACGCTGGGAGGGCAGGAAGCGGGCGGCTGTTTTAGCAGGGTGCCGTAGAAAGGACGGGGCGGATTTTACCCTTAAAAAATCGGGCAGGGCGCGGTGCCCTGCTAAAACAGTATAGCGTGAATACTATATATTTATTGGGTGGAAGGAGCAGCCCTAAGTCGGTGAAGAACCCCTACAAGAGAATGTGTGTACTAATATGTAAATACATTGATCCTGGTTTCTTTGTTTAACTTTAAATGCTCATCCATACAACGATTGAGCCCTGTAGTTTGGCAGGGTACTTGCTGAATAGTAGCATTAACGAGTGCTCACAGCGAAATGAGAGATCATCATCTTCCCACCTCCTCTCAAATAATAATACTGAAACGGGGGCTGTCGTCTGTGCTGAAACTTCTCCTTGGACAAATATTTGTGTACTTGTATTCCTGCTTTGTGATACTGTACCGCTCTGTCTGTGTGGAAGCCCTTTTTTATTACTCGAGTTCCAAAGTGATAGCCACTGTATAAATACATGTTCATTATAATAATTTGTAACTGCATTATTGTTTGGTCCTCAAATGCCTTCTTCTCATGTTATTTTAGGAGCAATATGAGACAGAAGATTTTGTTATTACGTCCACTGATAACCTTGTGGTTTGTGGGCGGGCAGAGAAAGATCACTGTAATCTTGAAATTCACGGTAAGCAAGGATAATTGATCTGTATTGTGCTTTTGATGTATTTTAAAGTTCAGCAGTATTAAAAATCCTAGGACTGTCTTCATTATCCTACTCTATAAAATAATACCACTAAAGTAGCCGAAGAGCAGAGTTTAGCTACAGAGACACGTTGCAAAGTGAATGTGTGGCAGTTTACATGATAACAGTGCACCTTTCTTTTAAATCCTATCATTGGGGGTTTAACACATCCTCTGGCTTCTAGTAATTATTACAACAGACTTTATAAGGCAGAAACCATTAATGGGAGCTTCACATAGCTGATAGCCTACTGTGAGGTCCAAGTGACACACCACAGTGTAGGGGAAATATAGCCATTCGGTATTCCGGTGGTGGGGATGTTATCCCAGTCAGACTATACACAGGCTGATATTAGGTGTTCTCCAAGTTGCCCTCTAATTATCTTATTTATTTGGGATGGCTTATTATTTTAGGATGCACGTTTTAAGGGGCTAATTCAGACCTGATCGCTAGGCTGCGTTTTCGTACAGCGGGCGATGAGGTCTAAATCTGCGCATGCCTATGCACCTCAATGCATAAGTGCGTCGCATGGGTACAAAGTGGATCGCCGCTCAGCGATGGGTTTGTGTGAAGGATCCATTCGCACGGGCGATCGCAAGGAGATTGACAGGAAGAAGGCATTTGTGGGTGGCAACTGACCGTTTTCTGGGGGTGTTTGGAAAAACGCAGGTGTGTCCGAGCGTTTGCAGGGAGGGTTCCTGATGTCAGTTCTGGACCCAGACAGGCTGAAGTGTTCACAGCGGCTGAGTAAGTCCTGGGCTACTCAGAGACTGCACAAAATCTGTTTGTACAGCTCGGCTACACATGCGTTCGCACACTTGAAAAGCGAAAATACACTCCCCTATGGGTGGCGACTATGTGAACGCAGGACTGCAAAAAAAACGTAGTGAGCGAACAGGTCTGAATTAGCCCCTAGCTTCAGTAATGCCACGTATGTAGCCGCCTTATCACTCAGAACTATATCAAACACACTTTGTGAAAAGGGGTAACAATACTGCTGCAGATATGCTGGTGTAAGTTCCATCATAAGGCTTGTGAGAATTTACAAATCTTAAGAACTAAATATAACAAATGATCCATTTAATGGAGAATGTTTAGAATGGGAGTATTAAATGTTACTTAACAACTTAACAGAAGGGTTACAGACTTGATCTACAGTGGCAAGAAATAGTATGTGAACCCTTTGGAATGGCCTGGGTCTCTGCATAAATTGGTCATAAAATGGGATCTGTACTTCATGCAAGTCACTGAAATAGACTACCAGTCTGCTTAGACTAATAACACAGAAATACAGTACATTTATTGCCCATATTGAACATACTTTTTCCAAGCTATACTTAAAAAGACATGTGAACCCCCAGGCCATTGACTTCTCAGAAAGCTAATTGGTGTCAGCAGATGGCTAGAGTCCAATCAATGAGAAAAGACTGGAGGTGTTGGTTAGAGTTGTCCAGCAACTCACAGGCAAATGATATCTCAGAAGATTAAGACATTTCTCATGCAGGGTCCACAGGTTATCCACAGGATAACACTGGGATATGAGGTAGCGACAGCGGATTGGCACCAAACGATCAAAGCTTTCGGCCTTCCAGAATGCAATGGGCCCTTCCCTATAGCCCCACCTCCTGGCTAAGGCAAATCATTTTTCTCTTACGTCCTAGTGGATACTGGGGAATTCTAGATTACCATGGGGTATAAATTGTGTCCACTGGAGCCTGGCACTTCAAGAAACTAAAGTGCACCCTCTATGCCCCTCCTAGCAGACTCAGTTTAGTAAATGTGCCCAAGGAGCCGGGTGCATTCTGTTGCTCTTCAGAGTTTTCTTCAGAAATTTATTTTAGTTTATTATTGTCAGGCACAGTGGTTGGCAACCAGTCTGCCTGCGTTGTGGGACTTAAGGGGGGGACCGAACCGACTTCCTTAGAGTTAATGGTTCGTCATCCCAGCTGACAGGACACTGAGCTCCTGAGGTGGTGATCTCACACTCCCAGAGGGTGAGCCCACGCCGGCAGCATGCCGCCACCCCTTAACAAATGTCTAAGATGGACGCGGTGCGGTGAGTATTACACCGGGCTCCCGGTTAGCGGGTCCCCAGTGCGTGATGGCGGCATGAGGGACAGTGTCCACCCAGCTCCGGGCCGCGGTACACACTGAGTACCCAGACTGGCAACAAGTAACCGGGGGCTCTGTACTCTCGTTTTACACTAATTACACGGACAGCCAGTATAAAAAAATGACTGGACCGCGCGCCATTACTTGGGCAGGGCTTCCCGGAGAGTGGGGCCAGAAGGCAAACGGCGCCATTTCCTGCTGCTGCTACACAGGCTGCACGCAGATACTGCTCCTCCAGGACCCACTGAATGGTACCAGGGGGTTATAGTGAGGGGGGAGCACATTATCAGCGGTTTTACAGCTGTGAGGAAAATAACACTCAGAGGTCCCCCAGCGGGGCGCTGCTCAGTCTGGGGTGTAGTGTGCTGGTTCCCATATCTCTGTCTGTATCACTCCATTCAGGGTAGTCTGGGTTAGTGTGCATATCTCACTAATATTACTGTGTTTTTCATACTAATCTGTGTACTTTCTGTTCAATCATGTCTGCAAATAAGTCTGTGTGTACTTTATGCAAGACTAGGTTTACACCTTCCTCACAAAGTTCACTGATGAGTACCCAATGCTCAATTCCTTCACAAGGTAGTGAGGTAAAGGCACTAGACTGGATGCAATCATTTAAAACTTTGATTTCCAATATTAATTCAGAGCTAGCTACGGCTAAACAAGAAAGGCAAGCCCTGAAACAAACTATGGACACGTTTATGGTAACTGCTGCCGACAACAGACAGGCTCTTTAGCCCCCCCTGTTGGTCTCTTACAAACGCACTCTCTCTCAATTGTTGCAATCTGACGGATTCTGAACTACCAGAGCTTAATGAGGGAGAGGCTGAGGTGGACGAGGATAATTCCCTGTCCCCAGGTGTTGAGGCCCTCATTTATGCCGTTACAGAGGTGCTTAACATCCCTATTAAGGAGGAAGAGCAGACAGAGGAATTGTATTTTAATGTGAAGCCAAAGTCCTCTGCAACCTTCCCGATTTCTAAGGAATTAGATTCCCTGGATAGGGCAGCATGGCTTAATCCTGACAAGAAATGTATTACCCCTAAACGGGTGTTAAATTTATTCCCTTTCCCTGCAGAGGATAGGAAAGTCTGGGAAACCCCGCCGACAGTGGATACCTCTGTATCCAGGCTGTCACGTAAAATAGTTTTACTTGTACCGGGGGGCTGTTTCCCTTAAAGACTCGGCTGATTGCAAGATTGAAACCACTCTTAAATCAATTTATACTGCAGCAGGTGTTGCCCAACGCCCTACCATAGTATGTGGCTGGATTTCTAGAGCCATGGTGAAATGGTCTGAGGAAATTTTGGAAGGGTTGCTCACACTACCTCAGGAAGAGATAGTTACATTACTACAGCACATCCAAGATGCTGCAAACTTTGAGTGAGGTTGTTAAAGAACTTAGTATCATTAATGGCTATACTACTGCTATGGCGGTATCGGCTCGTAGAGCCCTGTGGCTGCGTCAATGGTCAGCTAATGCTGATTCCAAGAAAGGGTTTGAAAATCTTCCTTTTACAGGTGATGCCTTGTTTGGGGAAGATATCTCAGGCAACTGCAGGTAAATCTACATATCTGCCATCTGCTCCGCCCCCTGCCAGGCGTCCCTATCCTGGACCCTCCCTGCAGTCCTTTCGGGTTGCCAGATTCAGAGGCAAAGCCAGAGGTGCCTCCAATGCTGCTAGAGGGTCTTGCGGTAAGTCCTGTAAACTAACTGCTGCTGGACTGGCATACCGGGCCTCAGCATCCTCTTCCACGAAGCCCTCCACATGACGGTTGGCCCCAGCAGCAAGGCGACTTTCAGGTAGGTGCTCGCCTTCAACACTTTGCCCACATATGGGCAGAGTCCTGCCGGGATCCTTGGGTGAGGGACCTTATATCCCAAGGATACCGTCTGGAATTCCAGGATCTTCCTCCTCTCAGATTCTTCAGATCAGGCTTACCAGCTTCACAGGAAGCAAGGGTTTCCTTACAGTAGGCAGTGCATAAACTGCTTTCTACAGGGGTTACTGTTCCAGTGCCTCTTCAACAGCACACAAAGGGGTTTTACTCAAGTCTCTTTGTGGTTCCGAAGCCGGATGGCCCGGTACGGCCTATCTTGAACCTCAGATCTCTGAACCCGTATCTTTGGGTGTTGAATTTCAAAATGGAATCCCTAAGAGCAGTGATAGCGAATATGGAGGAGGGGAGTTTCTGGTGTCCCTGCATATCAAGGACGCATACCTGCATATCCCAATTTGGCCCCCTCACCAAGCGTTCCTCAGGTTCAAGATTCTGGACCAACATTTCCGGTTTCAGGCATTACCCTTTGGTCTCTCCATAGCCCCAAGGGTATTCACAAAGGTAATGGCGGAAATGATGCTACGAAAAGAAAAAAAATGAAAAGAAAAAAAATACGGAAGCGCTGAATTCCAGGAGATGAGTGAAACGATGAGAGCCAACCAATAAGAATTAAAAAACACCTCTAGATACTCTGTTTCTAAACATCAGTTGAGCATAAATTCATATTATAATGGATGAAGAAGATGTCCATAATTTATATAACACTGATGAATGCTGGGCAAGTAGCCGGCAATGAAGATATAGATGCAGTCCCGGAGTGTAGCAAGCTACGTTTGTAGCCCATCGCCAGCCCACATGAGAGGTAAAACAGTCACCTTGAACCAGATAATTTGAAACAATTATAACCTTGGGATCATAGCCCTTTATTCATTTGCCAGCTGTTTTATTTTCACAAACGTAGCTTGCTACACTCCGGGACTGCATCTATATCTTCATTGCCGGCTACTTGCCCAGCATTCATCAGTGTTATATAAATTATGGACATCTTCTTCATCCATTATAATATGAATTTATGCTCAACTGATGTTTAGAAACAGAGTATCTAGAGGTGTTTTTTAATCCATTCTTTCTAGGTTTTACATGTAGTTTTCATCATCAATAAATTTGCATTAATTCTTATTGGTTGGCTCTCATCGTTTCACTCATCTCCTGGAATTCAGCGCTTCCGTATTTTTTTTTCATTTTTTTTCTTTTCTTTTCTCTATTGTATCACTACCACACATAGTGTTTACGGATGCGCAGTCTCCCAGGACAATTCTATAATCATTACTGTTATTTTTGTGTATACACACAAATATAACTTTGGGGCGCTATTTAACAGTTAGTTGTTTCTTTATCTTTGTTAGTTGGAAATGATGCTACAGCTGCGCATGAGGGGTGTCTAGATAATTCCGTACCTGGATGATCTCCTGATAAAGGCGGTGCCCAGGGAACAGCTACTGCACAGTATCACGGATGGATACTCAATTACCAGAAATTCATTTTCTGGGGATGATACTGGATACGGTGTCTCAGAAGGTTGTCCTATGGACAAGGCCTCGACCATTCAGTCTATGGCCCGGTCGGTGCTGAAACCTTGCGTGGTCTCAATTCACCTTTACATCCGTTTGCTAGGCAAGATGGTGGCCTCCTACGAGGCGATACAGTTTGGCAGGTTTCATGCGCGACCGTTTCAACTGGATTTGTTGGACAAATGGTCGGGATCTCACCTGCACATGCATCAGCATATAACCCTATCACCGAAAGCACAGATATCCCTGCTATGGTGGCTACAAGTTCCCAATCTGGTGGAGGGTTGGAGTTTCAACATCCAGTCATGGACGCTGTTGACAACAGATGCTAGCCTCCGGGGTTGGGAGGCTGTGACTCAAAGTGCGCAGTTCCACGGGACGTGGTCCTTTCAGGAATCTGCTCTTACAATCAACATCCTGGAACTCAGGGCAATTTACAATGCTCTAATATGGGACTCATCCCTCCTTCGGAATCAGGCCATCCAGGTGCAGTCAGACAATGCCATGGCAGTAGCATGCATCAACCGACAGGGAGGAACCAGACGCAGGGCCACAATGCGAGAGCTGTCAAGAATTCTCCTCTGGGCAGAAGCCAACGCAAGGGCATTCTCCAGTGTACATTCCAGGAGTTGACAACTGGGAAGCGGACTTCCTAAGCAGGCACGATCTCCATCCGGGGGAATGGGGCCTCCACCCTCAGGTGTTTCAACAACTTGTTCACCGGTGGGGTTGTCCAAAGATAGATCTGATGGCTTCTCTGCTCAACAAGAAGCTCCATCGTTACTGTTCTAGAACAAGAGACCCGCAAGCAGTGGCGGTGGACGCTCTGACAATGCCATGGGCTTACCCTAGAGTTCTCAAAAGACTCAAAAAGGAAAGGGTTCAGGCAATTCTCATTGCCCCGGATTGGCTTCGACGGGCCTGGTATACGGACCTCCTGACCCTGTCGATGGAGGATCCCTGGCCTCTGCTGCTTCTCAAGGACCTTCAACAAGGACCGTTCGTCTACCCAGACTTACAGCGGCTACGTTTGACGGCCTGGAAGTTGAGAGGGAAATTTTAAGCAGGAAGGGTCTTCCCTCCAAGTTGGTTTTCAGGCTGGTAAGATGGTTATCTCCAAATATTACCACCGTATTTGGAAAAAAATATGTTTCTTGGTGTGAGGGTCGAAAATGTTCTCCTGTGGAATTTCGTCTGGGACGATTTCTTCTGTTCCTGCAAGCAGTAGTGGATAAGGGCCTATAGTTAGGCTCCATTAAGGTTCAGATCTCGGCTCTCTCCATCTTCCTCCAGAAACAACTGGCGGTACTTCCTTAAGTACAGACCTTTCTTAAGGGGGTGTTGCACATTCAGTCACCCTTTGTTCCTCCCACGGCTCCGTGGGACCCAAATGTGGTTTTGACCTTTCTCCAGTCGGATTTGGTTTGAACCCTTGCATAGGGTTGACTAAAAATACCTGACATGGAAGACTGTTATGTTACTTGCCTTGGCTTCAGCTAGGTGTGTGTTGGAATTGGGGGCCTTGTCCTGTAAGAGCCCTTGGTGTTTCACGAGGATAGGGCGGAGCTCAGAACTTGCCCACAGGTTTTGCCGAAAGTGGTATCGGCCTTTCATGTGAATCAACCAGTCTTATCCGACACTTTAGTTGCTCCAAAGTCCCTGGATGTTGTAAGGGTTTTGAGAATTTACATCAAAAGGACGGCTCGTCACAGGAAGTGTGACTCGCTTTTCGTCCTTTATGATGCTACGAAAATTTGTCGTCCTGCCTCCAAGCAGTCCATTGCTCGTTGGCTCAAATTGACTATTCAACAAGCCTATACTTCGGCTGCTCTGCTACTGCCGGGTTCTGCTCAGGCCCACTCCACGAGGTCCGAGGGTTCTTCTTGGGCAGCTGCCCGGGGTGTCTCGTCCTTACAGTTGTGCCGGGCAGCTACTTGAACACCTTTGTTAAGTTCTACAGGTTTGACATCTTGGCCAAGGATGACCTTCAATTTGGTCAGGCGGTTTTGCAGGGGTCTCGGCACTCTCCCACCCGTTCTGGGAGCTTTGGGACGTCCCCATGGTAATCTAGAATTTACCAAGTATCTACTCGGACGTAAGAGAAAATAGGAATTTTTTACACCTACCGGTAATTCCTTTTCTCGTAGTCCGTAGTGGATACTGGGCGACCGCCTCTGTGCTTCGTTTTCCTGCTTACTTGGTTGTAAGTGTTATGGTTGGGTTTGCTGTTGATTTCCCTGTTCCATGTTTAATCTACCTTTGAGTACGAATTGTTGGATAAGTGCCTGATGCATATGAGTCTGTAAACTATTGCTGCTGTTTCTTTCGCTGTGCGGCTGAATACGATTAAACTCCTATATAAGGTAATGCAGTAATATGTTTCTCCTACAAACTTGAAATGTATTTGTAGTTGATTAGTATAATAAGCAATATGAGCACATAATGTATAAACTGTGACTGATTGCTAGTGTGATTGCTGACTTTACAAAATTCTGTCAGTTTCTGTGTATTCCGATCCTCAATGCTGGTGCAAAGCAGGGAGGGATCGGATTGTAGGTCACTTTAACACATTTTAAAATGATTGCAGTCAGAAATTGTGTAGTTAACACTGTACAAGTGTGTGATTTATTAATCATGTCTAAGAGAGGCAAAGGGAGAAGGATACACTCTCCACAGCAGCACCAACACTCATTTCATGTTTGTCTTGCGAAGCTGGGTTAACACCTCAGGATCTGGTTCAAAATGGATTATGTGCAAATTGTTTTAGCTTTCACCAACGCATCTTGAATAATCCAAGGCAGGCACAGGTTCAAGTTGAACCCCCTTGGGCTACTTTTGCACAGACATTATCCAGTATAGCTGAGCGGATAATGCCAGCTCCTATACCAGGTATAGGTTACCCTATTAACCCTTACATGCAACATTCCACCTGGGGCTTATCACATCCAGTACAGAAATCGGCAGCCTCTCAACAAAAACAGGCTGAAAGGCCGGTGGTAAGTAAATCACATAGACATGAAACAACCACTTCACAGTCTACACATGTTTCAGATGAGGACTCGTCGGTGGATAAGTACTCATCGCACTCCGGTTCTGCATACAGAGACAAGGATGAAGGCCTCAGCTCAGTGGAGATACCTTAGCTAATTAGTGCTATGAAAGCCATTCTATCCTTAGAAGAGGCAGCAGAGCTTTTGTTAAAATCTAAGGCACCTGTGTTTAAACTTCCCAAAACAGTTAGGACTGAGTTTCCTGGGTCAGAACAGCTGACGGATATTATGCAAGAGGCTTGGGATACACCCAGTAAGAAGTTTAGAATTCCAAAGAAATGGAATTTCAATTATACTCCTCCGGCTGTGGACTGTTTAAAAAGGGAGGTGGCTCCCAAAGTAGGTGTCACGGATAGGAAAATAGATGTTTTTTTTAACCATTTTCTCTTTATCTGGAGCAATCGTAAGGCTAGCCATGGCTTCAGCCTGGATGGCAAAAGCAGTGGCAGCCTGGGCTGATGCTTTGGCGGATGATCCTTCATTGGCATCTAGAGAGCAAAAATCTCATATTGCACATATTAAATAGGCGGCTATTTTTATGGAAGAAGCAGCTTTGGATATGTGTACAATTGCCTCTCAGCAGTAGCAGGTCGCAGAGCAGTTTTGCTACGTACATGCAAAGCTGACTCAGAATCTAAGAGGGTTCTAGAGTCTTTTTGGTAAAGAATTAAACAGTATTTTGGAATCAGAAGCAGACTCCGAGAAATTGAAGTTTACTTCCACATGCAAATCCAAGCCTAGATATCCAGCTTTTTGGTCGAGGAAAGCAAAAAGAAGGGGCTATGGCAAACAGTCTCAATCTGACAAGTCTGGTAAGACTTGGACTACCAGAGGGCCGGCTTCCAAACCAGAAGATAAGCCATCACCCTGATGGTGAGGGCCTCCACCTGGGGGATCCCAGGGTGGGAGGCCAACTTCTTCATTTTGCAGAGATCTGGCAGCAGTACACCACGGATGCCTGGGTACAAGAAGTGGTATTTCACGGTTATGCGTTTGCTTTCAAGAAACACCCTCTTCAAAGGTTTTTTTATACCAGTCCGTCTTCAGTGGAAACGAAGGCCAGGGCTTTGCAAGAGCCAGTTCAGAAGTTGCTTCAGTCAGGAGTGATAATTCCAGTTCCTCCGGCGGAACGAGAACCAAGTTTTTATTCCAACCTGTTTCTAGTCCAGAAGCCAAATGGGTCGTTCCAGCCCATACTCAATCTCAAAGTGCTGAACAAATACATTTGGGTGCCTCGGTTTCATATGGAGACTTTACGTTCCATTATTTTGGCAATGGAGCCGGAGGATTTTATAGTTTCCCTGGATATCCAGGATGCTTACCTACATGTTCCTATAGCACTGTTCCATCAGCGCTATCTGAGGTTTGCTATCCTCTAGCAATATTTTCAGTTTCAGGCCCTATAATTTGGACTGGCCACAGCTCCCAGAGTATTCACCAAAATGATGGTGGTAATGGCATCTTATCTCTGTCAGCAGGGGATAAGGATTTTTCCATACCTCGACGACTTATTAATCCTGGCACAATCTCAGGAATTGCTTCAGTGTCATCTGCAACAGACAATAGCTTGTTTGCAGAGACACGGTTGACTCATAAATTGGGCAAAGTTATCCCTTGTTCCGTCACAATGGATGACTCTCTTGGGTGCTGTGTTTGATTCGTGTCTTCAGAGAGTAATTTTACCTCTGAACAAAATATCCAAAATTCAGTCAAGGTTTCAGAAGCTGCTACACAGTCAAAGAGTATCATTCACGCAGCAATGCGTGTTATGGGGTTGATGGTGTCGACATTCGACATTGTGGAGTATGCTCAATTCCACTCGAGGCCCCTGCAGCCATTTGATCCTTTCCAAATGGAATGGTTTTCATCAGACAATAAAAACGCAGACTATGGTCCTTCCTCTGGAAGTAAGGAGGTCATTAGCCTGGTGGCTACAGACATCCCATCTGGACAAAGGGAGACCCTTTTGGATATCTGATTGGGAAATTCAACAATGGATGCCAGCCTTCAGGGCTGGGGAGCGGTGTCAGGAAGGAGTTGCTTCCAGGGTCAGTGGACCAAGGAAGAAATTTGCCTGACAATAAATATATATTAGAACTTTGGGCCATATATATGGCACTTATTCAGGCAGAGGACATCCTTCTAGGTAAACCAGTCCAAATCCACTCGGACAATGCAACGGCAGTAGCGTACCTCAACCATCAGGGAGGAACTCGCAGACAAAACGCAATGAAGGAGGCAAGTCACACGTTAAAGTGGGAAGAACGTCATCATCCAGTCTTGTCCGCAGTGTTCACTCCGGGACTCCTAAACTGGGAAGCGGATTTTCTCAGTCGACACGCCATTCATGCAAACAAATGGGCTTTACATCCCAAAGTCTTCCAAATTCTGGTAGACAAGTGGGGGTTACCGGAGATGGATCTCATGGCGTCCCGTCAGAACAACAAAGTTTCCGCATACAGGTGAAGAACAACGGATCCCAAAGTAATCTTTGTGGATGCCCTGTCAGTGAGATGGGACTTTCATCTGGCCTGTGTGTTTCCACCAATCTCCTTGTTACCCAGGGTGATGCGAAAGGCAAAACAAGGAAGGGGCGCCGTAATACTAATAGCTCCGCCTTGGCCCAGAAGACATTGGTACACAGATCTGCAGAGGCTGTTGATGGATGTTCCATTCCTACTCCCTCAATGTCCAGATCTACTGTCTCAGGGTCCTTTCTATCACAAGCACCTGGATCGACTGTCTTTGACGGCGTGGCTCTTGAGACTTCCATCCTGAAAGCAAGAGGATTCTCACAACCGGTAATTCAAACAATGCTCAGAGCAAGGAAGCCTTCCTCAGCTCGCATTTATCACCGAATATGGCAAGCCTATATTCAATGGTTCAGTGACCGGAAATTTGGCCCTAGGTCTTTCAGAGTTTCCAGTGTCCTAGCATTTCTTCATTCAGGAATGGACAAAGGTCTACGGGTGGCTTCCTTGAGAGTGCAAGTGTCAGCATTGACTGTATGGTTCCAAAAGAAAATTGCTGACCTACAGGAGGAGCGCACATTTTTCCAGGGAATGCTGCACATTCAACCTCCTTTTGTTCCTCCTACAGTGCCTTGGGACTTAAGTTTAGTCCTAAAGGCCCTTCAAGTTGCCTCATTTGAACCACTTAAACCAGTGGATCTTAAATGGTGGCGGCTAAAGTTCCCTTTCTACTGGCTATTGCTTCTGCTAGAAGAGTTTCAGATTTAAGGGCATTATGTCGCCCTCCTTTTCTGAATTTTTTTTTTTTTCTCTAGATAGAGCGGTTCTCAGAACCAAATCTGGGTATCTTCCTAAGGTGGTGTCTAAATTCCACCTTAACAAGAAATTATTGTCCCGGCCTTCCAAGGGCCAGACCTTTCTGCGGGAGATGCTTCGTTGGACGTAGTCCGTGCTTTAAGGATCTACGTGGATCGTACCAGTGCCATCAGAAAAACAGACACTCTCTTCGTTCTCTATGGATTTCACAAGAGAGGATGGCCTGCTGACAAGCAGACACTGGCGAGGTGGCTTCGAATGACAATTTCAGAAGCATATTCTCAAGCTGATCTCCCTGTACCGGCTAATGTCTCTGCTCACTCTACTCGTAAGGTAGGTCCGTCATGGGCAGCACAACGTGGTGCTTCAGCAGAACAGATATGTAAGGCAGCCACATGGTCTTCCATTAACACATTAATTAATATTGCATTATGCCTTTGATACCTTTGCCTCTCAGGATGCTGAATTCGGGCGAAGGATTCTCCTGTCCAATCAGGAGCGTCCCCACCACTAAATTGCTTTGGGACATCCCAATGTTATCCTGTGGATAACCTGTGGACCCTGAGGAATAATTAATCGTTATGGTAGACTTACCGTTGATAACTCTATTTATCCTAAGTCCACGGGATTCACAGGGATCACACCCTGAAGCACCTGATTTGAGGATCCTTTCACTTTCTAACCTCTTCCTTCATGTTCGGAAGGGCGTGCATGTGTGTTCTTTTCGCCTGATTAGGGCTCACTATGATGCTCCTGCCTTGAGCGTTGGAAAACAACTGATTTACCTGAGCCAGGAGACGGGGATATAGTTATGGGTCCGTTGCATTCTGGGAGGCCGAAAGCTTTGATCGTGTGGTGCCAATCAGCTGTCGCTACCTCATATCCCAGTGTTATCCTGTGGATCCTGTGCACTTAGGAGAAATAGAGTTATCAACGTTAAATTTACCATAACTATTATTTTGCCGTGCATAAAGCTGGAATGGGTTACACAAGAATATCTAAAGCCTTGACATGCATCAGTCCACCTCCCAGGTGCAGCCATCCTGCCAAGATGACTTGTAGAACATCGTGCAGAATATTGAAAGAGGTTAAGAATATTCCTAGTGTGTCAGCTATACAGTAGACTTGCAATGTCTACAATACGCAAAACACTGAATAAAAATGTTGTTATGGGAGAACACCATGGAAAAAAGCCACTGCTGTCCAAATAAAATATTGAATGGAGCTTCACGTCTGATGTTCTCTATAATGACTATCTGGATTTTCAACAGCACTGTTGACAAAATGTTCTTCTTGCTGACATAAAATAATGGATTAGTTATTTGGAAGGTACACCAAACATTATAGTGAAAAATAAGGCACAGCGCACCCAACTATAAAGCATGGTGGATGGAGCATCACAGCATGGGGCTTCTTTGGTAGTTCATGGAATGGACTACTTGCTCTCATTGAAGTTTGTCAAGATATTTTGTAGGAGAATGGAAGGGTAGCTGTGCGGCAATTGAAGCTCAACAGAAGTTGGGAGATGCAACAGTACAACAACCCAAAACACAGAAGTAATCAACAACTCAGTGGCTTCAACAGAAGATAGTTTGCTTACTGGAGTGGCCTAGTCAGAGTCATGATCTGAACCTGACTAAGCTGATGTGGCATGACTCGTAGAAAGTGGTTCACAGCAGACACCCCAAGACAATTGCTGAACTGATACAGAATGGTTCAGAATTCCTTCTGACGCTTGTGCAGGTCAGATCCGTTTGGTTAAGGTCACTGTTGCCAAAAGAGGGTCAACCAGTTATTAAATCCAGGTGTCCACATGCTTTTTCCTCCCTGAACTGTGAAGGTTTACACGGTACGTTCAGTAAAGACTTCAAAGTGTATAATTGTTTGTGTGTTATTAGTTTGAGCAGACAATGGGCGGGTTTGCAGTAACAAGGTGGAACTCACTCCGCCACACATCGCAATTATACTAATTCCATATGCACTTAAATATGCGATTAGTACTGCAAAGAAAAGCTCTTGCAATAAGAGCTGTCCTTTGCGATGTCCTCCTGTCACTGCATTTCTAGGTTTCGGCCCCGGTAGTCCACCTTCGCATGCACAGAGTGACGTGGCAGCTACAGGGAACGCTGGGTGGGATCCGATCAGATGCCTCACACAACACGTCGCGGAGAGAAGCCCATAGACTTCTATAGGGTTACTGGTGCATACCTCCCAACATGGCCCTCTCCAGGAGGGACACGATGCTCTGCTCCTGGACTTTCCTCTTAATGTATGAGTGTCTGCACCTGTTTTGAACAAGTGAATTGGATAAGAAAGGTGTTTCAGCACAGGTGATGGCAATTATAAATTAAGAGGGAAGTCCAGGAGCAGAGCATTGTGTCCCTCCTGGAGACGGTCATGTTGGGAGGTATGCTGGTGTTACTCTCCCCAATGAAGTCCCGGGATGCGGGGCTTATTGCATATGTAAATACGGTAAAAACACTGAAACCGGGGTTTTTACAGAATTTTTCTTTTAGTGCCTCCGGCCCTGTGTCTTGTGACTTTATAAGATCAGATTACATTTTATGACCAATGTATGTAGAAAACCCCGTAATTACAAAGAGCTCACCCATACGTCTTTCTGCCACTCTGTGTACCTTATTATTGCTTAATTGCTTAAGTGTTTTTAAGTACCTTTAGCAATCAGCTGAACACAGTAGTGTGTAGAAAAAAAATATTCTTTGAAGTTCAATTAAATTAAAAGGATTTAGTTTCCTGGCTCTTGAGAATTAAGGATTAAGAGGAAAGATTACCACCTGGTCCAATTCGCCTGTCACTCAGTTGTTTACATGCTATATTTGTGGGTTTCTTGATCCATTTCTTTACTATTTAAAGGGAAAGTATAACATTTGTAGGGGGAGATTAAATTAAGCGCTATGTTCGTCACAGCATTGCGCGTTATGCGATTCTACACATTGCTGGTAATTCCAGAAGGGAAAGCACTTGTTTTTGCTCACACCTCAATGGGGTGTAAGCAAAAACGAGTGCAGTATACCTACCCAGATAACCCGTAGTGTGTGAGGGCTACAATGTCTATTTTCATTACTATGGATGAATACATTCTATGTACAACAATACAGTTTGTTTAGCTGGATGGGGGTATTATGAGAAAGGAATATTGTAAAGGGTTTGGCCACCTCCAGGTGACTTTAAGTTATTTGATATACGTGGCCTGCTGCAGTTTTCTTCTAAATGCTGTAGTTTTGTTCTTCCGGCTTCTTTCTGTGCATTATAACCATGTAGTTATGTAATCAGGTGTAGACTTGTGATGCTTGGGATATGACGCTGCTGTGCGGTGTTCTCTGCATTCCATAAGTTTATCCAGACAGCAGCTTTGTGTTCTAACAGGGCACTGAAATAAACCCACTCTACCTAATTAAATCATTACGTGCTTAAAAACTACAGAAGGAAGCTAGAAAAATAAAAAAAAGTTTAAAGCAAAAGTTGTCGGGGGGACCTGTTGAAGCTAATACATTATGCTCATGTAAAGGCAATCACTAGGGAAAAGGGGAGTGGGCGAAAACAGTCATCGAGCACAGTGTCGTTTACATTGGTGACATAGGACAATCCACATCAGAATGATATCTTGACCACCGATGTACTGAAGGTATGAATGGTCACAGCAATAGGCAGAGGTGCACCCTGAGAGTAAAAATATATATTGGAACAAAATAGAGGAAAGAAAGGTATACTCAGTCTATGGAGTCATCCAAGGGTGAATAAAAGTTCCACATATGGTGGATATAAGAGAGAGCTCTCTGTGAAAATGAGGGACAAAAACTATTAGAGTACTGTGACTCAACTAAATACCATCCAGCAGTCTTACAGGTAGTGTAGCATATATATACCTCCTAGTACTAAGCGGTGAATCCACACACCAGCCAATCCGCTCCTGTCATTTCTCATACGTCCTAGAGGATGCTGGGGATGCTTGAAGAACCATGGGGGTATAGACTGAATCCGCAGGAGACATGGGCACTTTAAGACTTTAAAAGGGGTGTGAACTGGCTCCTCCCTCTATGCCCCTCCTCCAGACTCCAGTTAGATTCTGTGCCCAGTGAGACTGGATGCACACTGAGGAGCTCTCCAGAGTTTCTCAGAAAAAAGACTATTGTTAGGTTTATTATTTTCAGGGAGACCTGCTGGCAACAGGCTTCCTGCATCGTGGGACTGAGGGGAGAGAAGCAGACCTACTTCTGTGAGTTTCAGGGCTCTGCTTCTTAGGCTGCTGGACACCATTAGCTCCAGAGGGTCTGATCGCTAGGTACGCCTAGATGCTCGTTCCCGGAGCCGCGCCATCAACCCCCTTGCAGAGCCAGAAGTCAGAAGCCGGGTGAGTAGATGATCAGAAGACTTCAGTGATGGCAGAAGACGGCGTTTGAGGCACCGCGCAGCGGGCGCGATGCGCGCCATGCTCCCACATACATAACGGCACTGCAGGGAGCAGGGGGGGCGCCCTGGCAGCATAAATCCTCAAATAGCGACTGGCAAGAGTGTATACAGTGCCTGGGCACTAAATACAGACCCCCACCAGTATAAATATGTGAAATTAAGCGGGACTGAAGCGCGCCATTAAGGGGGCGTGGCTTAGCCCTCAGCTCTGACCAGCGCCATTTTCTCTTCACAGAAGCTGCAGAGACGCTGAGCCTGGCCTCCCACACTACTGTGCAAGTAGCAGGGTGCAAAACGGGGAGGGGGGGGGGGGGGGGGCGCACAAGAGATTTGGTGCTATTTTGTTGAAATTAAAAGTGTTAATAGGTCTGGACAGTATATTACTCGCTTCAGAACCGGGACAGGCGCTGGGTTGTGAGCTGGCAAAACGCCCTCTGTGTTTCTCTAACAGGCTTTGCAGTGGGTCTGTCTACTATAGCCCCAGTGTGGTTGTGGGTGTCGGTACGCGTGTGTCGACATGTCTGAGGCTGAGTGCTCTTCCCAGGAGGAGGTTGGAGTGGGGACAGAAAAGGCTGTGGGAGTGACCCTGTCGGCACCGCCGACGGCTGATTGGGTAAATATGTTGAGTGTTTTGAATGCAAATGTGGCTCGGTTGACTAAAAGATTAGATAAATCTGAGTCTAAGAACCAGACATGGAGGAAATCCATGGAGGATGCATTGTCACAAGCTCAGACCCCCTCGGGGTCACAGAAACATGCATTTACCCAGATAACAGATACAGATACCGACACGGACTCTGATTCCAGTGTCGACTATAGTGATGCCGGATTAAATCCTAAACTGGCTAAGAGCATTCAGTACATGATTGTGGCGATAAAAGAAGTTTTGCATATCACAGAGGACCCTGCTGTTCCTGATACAAGGGTCTGTATGTTTAAAGGAAAGAAACTTGAGGTAACGTTTCCTCCTTCTCATGAACTGAACGCTCTTTTTGAAAAGGCTTGGGAAAATCCTGACAAGAAGGTACAGGTTCCCAAAAGAATTCCAGTGGCATATCCGTTCCCCTCTGGGGACAGGGAAAAGTGGGAGTCAACCCCCACGGTGGACAAAGCTCTATCGCGTCTGTCCTAAAAGGTGGCGCTTCCGTCTCCTGACACGGCAGCCCTAAAGGATCCTGCGGATCGTAAGCAGGAAAATACACTAAAATCCATTTTCTCTAACGTCCTAAGTTGATGCTGGGGACTCCGTAAGGACCATGGGGAGTTGCGGCTCCGCAGGAGACTGGGCACAAAAGTAAAGCTTTAGAACTACCTGGTGTGCACTGGCTCCTCCCCCATGACCCTCCTCCAAGCCTCAGTTAGATTTTTGTGCCCGAACGAGAAGGGTGCACACTAGGTGGCTCTCCTGAGCTGCTTAGTGAAAAGTTTAGTTTTAGGTTTTTTATTTTCAGTGAGACCTGCTGGCAACAGGCTCACTGCATCGAGGGACTAAGGGGAGAAGAAGCGAACTCACCTGCGTGCAGAGTGGATTGGGCTTCTTAGGCTACTGGACATTAGCTCCAGAGGGACGATCACAGGCCCAGCCATGGATGGGTCCCAGAGCCGCGCCGCCGGCCCCCTTACAGAGCCAGAAGACAGAAGAGGTCCGGAAAATCGGCGGCAGAAGACGTCCTGTCTTCAACAAGGTAGCGCACAGCACTGCAGCTGTGCGCCATTGCTCTCAGCACACTTCACACTCCGGTCACTGAGGGTGCAGGGCGCTGGGGGGGGGGCGCCCTGAGACGCAATAAAAACACCTTGGATGGCAAAAAATGCATCACATATAGCTCCTGGGCTATATGGATGAATTTAACCCCTGCCAGAATACATAGAAAAACGGGAGATAAGGCCGCCGATAAGGGGGCGGAGCCTATCTCCTCAGCACACTGGCGCCATTTTCCCTCACAGCTCCGTTGGAGGGAAGCTCCCTGGCTCTCCCCTGCAGTCACTACACTACAGAAAGGGTTAAAAAAGAGAGGGGGGGCACTAATTACGCGCAGTATTAAAGATACAGCAGCTATAAGGGGAAAAACACTTATATAAGGTTATCCCTGTATATATATGGCGCTCTGGTGTGTGCTGGCAAACTCTCCCTCTGTCTCCCCAAAGGGCTAGTGGGGTCCTGTCCTCTATCAGAGCATTCCCTGTGTGTGTGCTGTATGTCGGTACGTTTGTGTCGACATGTATGAGGAGAAAAATGATTTGGAGACGGAGCAGATTGCCTGTAATAGTGATGTCACCCCCTAGGGGGTCGACACCTGAGTGGATGAACTGTTGGAAGGAATTACGTAACAGTGTCAGCTCTGTATAAAAGACAGTGGTTGACATGAGACAGCCGGCTACTCAGCTTGTGCCTGTCCAGACGTCTCATAGGCCGTCAGGGGCTCTAAAGCGCCCGTTACCTCAGATGGCAGATATAGACGCCGACACGGATACTGACTCCAGTGTCGACGGTGAAGAGACAAATGTGACTTCCAGTAGGGCCACACGTTACATGATTGAGGCAATTAAAAATGTTTTACACATTTCTGATAATACGAGTACCACCAAAAAGGGGTATTATGTTCGGTGAGGAAAAACTACCTGTAGTTTTCCTGAATCTGAGAAATTAAATGAGGTGTGTGATGATGCGTGGTTTTCCCCCGATAACAACTGATAATTTAAAAAATGTTATTGGCATTATATCCTTTCCCGCCAGAGGTTAGGGTGCGTTGGGAAACACCCCCTAGGGTGGATAAAGCGCTCACACGCTTGTAAGAACAAGGGCTCTACCCTCTCCTGAGATGGCCGCCCTTAAGGATCCTGCTGATAGAAAGCAGGAGGGCATCCTAAAAGGTATTTACACACATACTGGTGTTATACTGCGACCAGCAATCGCCTCAGCCTGGATGTGCAGTGCTGGGTTGGCGTGGTCGGATTCCCTGACTGAAAATATTGATACCCTAGATAGGGACAGTATATTATTGCCTATAGAGCATTTAAAAGATGCATTTCTATATATGCGTGATGCACAGCGGAATATTTGCCGACTGGCATCAAGTCTAAGTGCGTTGTCCATTTCTACCAGTAGAGGGTTATGGACACGACAGTGGTCAGGTGATGCGGATTCCAAACGGCATTTGGAAGTATTGCCTTATTAAGGGGAGGAGTTATTTGGGGTCGGTTTTTCAGACCTGGTGGCCACGGCAACAGCTGGGAAATCCACGTTTGTACCCCAGGTCGCCTCTCAACATGAGAAGACGCCGTATTATCAGGCGCAGTCTTTTCGTGGGCAAGCGGGCAAAAGGTTCCTCATTTCTGCCACGTGACAGAGGGAGAGGAAAAAGGCTGCAGAAATCAGCCAGTTCCCAGGAACAGAAACCCTCTCCCGCCTCTGCCAAGCCCTCAGTATGACGCTGGGGCTTTACAAGCAGAATCAGGCACGGTGGGGGCCCGTCTCAATGAATTTCAGCGCGCAGTGGGCTCACTCGCAGGTAGACCCCTGGATCCTTCAGGTGATATCTCAGGGGTACAAATTGAAATTCGAGACGTCTCCCCCTCGCCGTTTCCTAAAGTCAGCTTTACCGATGTCTCCTTCTGACAGGGAGACAGTTTTGGAAGCCATTCACAAGCTGTATTCCCAGCAGGTGATAATCAAGGTACCCCTCCTGCAACAGGGAACGGGGTATTATTCCACACTGTTGTGGTACCGAAGCCGGACGGCTCGGTGAGACCGATTCTAAATCTAAAATCTTTGAACACTTACATACAGAGGTTCAAATTCAAGATTGAGTCACTCAGAGCAGTGATTGCGAACCTGGAAGAAGGGGACTACATGATGTCTCGGGACATCAAGGATGCTTACCTTCATGTCCCAATTTACCCTTCTCACCAAGGGTACCTCAGGTTTATGGTACAGAACTGTCACTATCAGTTTCAGACGCTGCCGTATGGATGGTCCACGGCACCCCGGGTCTTTACCAAGGTAATGGCCGAAATGATGATACTCCTTCGAAGGAAGGGAATTTTAGTTATCCCTTACTTGGACGATTCCCTGATAAGGGTAAGATCCAGGGAACAGTTGGAGGTCGGTGTAGCACTATCTCAGGTAGTGTTGCGGCAGCACGATTGGATTCTCAATATTCCAAAATCGCAGCTGATTCCGACGACTCGTCTTCTGTTCTTAGGGATGATCCTGGACACAGTTCAGAAAAAGGTGTTTCTCCCGGAGGAGAAAGTCAGGGAGTTATCCGAGCTAGTCGGGAACCTCCTATAACCGAGCCAAGTCTCAGTACATCAATGAGATGGTTCTGGGAAAAATGGTGGCTTCCTATGAAGCAATCCCATGCGGCAGATTCCACGCAAGAACTTTCCAGTGGGACCTGCTGGACAAATGGTCTGGGTCGCATCTTCAGATGCATCAGCGGATAACCCTGTCACCAAGCACAAGGGTGTCTCTCCTGTGGTGGTTGCAGAGTGCTCATCTTCTAGAGGGCCGCACATTCAGGACTGGGTCCTGGTGACCACGGATGCCAGCCTGCGAGGCTGGGGAGCAGTCACACAGGGAAGGAATTTCCAGAGCTTATGGTCAAGCCTGGAGACATCACTTCACATAAATATCCTGAAGCTAAGGGCCATTTACAATGCTCTAAGCTCAGCAAGACCTCTGCTTCAAGGTCACCCGGAGTTGATCCATTCGGACAACATCACGGCAGTCACCCACGTAAACAGACAGGGTGACACAAGAAGCAGAAGGGCAATGGCAGAAGCTGCAAGGATTCTTCGCTGGGCGGAAAATCATGTGATAGCACTGTCAGCAGTATTCATTCCGGGAGTGGACAACTGGGAAGCAGACTTCCTCAGCAGACACGACCTCCACCCGGGAGAGTGGGGACTTCACCCAGAAGTCTTCCACATGTTTATAAAACTCGACAAGTATTGCGCCAGGTCAAGGGACCCTCAGGCAATAGCTGTAGACGCTCTGGTAACACAGTGGGTGTACCAGTCAGTGTATGTGTTCCCTCCTCTGCCTCTCATAACCAAGGTACTGAGAATTATAAGATGGAGAGGAGTAAGCACTATATTCGTGGCTCCGGATTGGCCAAGAAGGACTTGGTAACCGGAACTTCAAGAGATGCTCACGGAGGATCCGTGGCCTCTACCTCTAAGAAGGGACCTGCTCCAGCAAGGACCCTGTCTGTTCCAAGACTTACCGCGGCTGCGTTTAACGGCATGGCGGTTGAACGCCGGATCCTGAAGGAAAAAGGCATTCCGGATGAAGTCATTCCTATCCTGATCAAAGCCAGGAAAGATATAACCGCAAAACATTATCACCGCATTTGGCGAAAATATGTTGCGTGGTGCGAGGCCAGTAAGGCCCCGACGGAGGAATTTTCAACTAGGTCGATTCCTACATTTCCTGCAAACAGGAGTGTCTATGGGCCTGAAATGGGGGTCCATTAAGGTTCAAATTTCGGCCCTGTCAATTTTCTTCCAAAAAGAACTAGCTTCAGTCCCTGAAGTTCAGACGTTTGTGAAAGGGGTACTGTATATACAGCCTCCTTTTGTGCCTCCAGTGGCACCTTGGGATCTAAATGTTTTTGGGTTCCAAAAGTCACATTGGTTTGAACCACTTAAATATGTGGAGTTAAAATATCTCACATGGAAAGTGGTCATGCTGTTGGCCCTGGCCTGGGCCAGGTGCGTGTCAGAATTGGCGGCTTTATCCTGTAAAAGCCCTCATCTGATTTTCCATTCGGACAGGGCGGAATTGAGGACTTGTCCTTAGTTTCTCCCTAAGGTGGTTTTCAGCGTCTCACCTGAATCAACCTATTGTGGTGCCTGCGGCTACTAGGGACTTGGAGGACTCCAAGTTGCTAGACGTTGTCAGAGCCCTGGAAATATAGGTTTCCAGGACGGCTGGAGTCAGAAAATCTGACTCGTTGTTTATTCTGTATGCACCCAACAAGCTGGGTGCTCCTGCTTCTAAGCAGACTATTGCTCGTTGGATTTGTAGTACAATTCAGCTTGCACATTCTGTGACAGGCCTGCCACAGCCAAAATCTGTAAAAGCCCATTCCACAAGGAAGGTGGGCTCATCTTGGGCGGCTGCCCGAGGGGTCTCGGCTTTACAACTTTGCCGAGCAGCTACTTGGTCAGGAGCAAATACGTTTGTAAAATTCTACAAATTTGATACCCTGGCTGAGGAGGACCTGGAGTTCTCTCATTTGGTGCTGCAGAGTCATCCGCACTCTCCCGCCCGTTTGGGAGCTTTGGTATAATCCCCATGGTCCTTACGGAGTCCCCAGCATCCACTTAGGACGTTAGAGAAAATAAGAATTTACTTACCGATAATTCTATTTCTCGTAGTCCGTAGTGGATGCTGGGCGCCCATCCCAAGTGCGGATTGTCTGCAATACTGGTACATAGTTATTGTTACCAAAAAATCGGGTTATTGCTGTAGTGAGCCATCTTTTCTAGAGGCTCCTCTGTTATCATGCTGTTAACTGGGTTTAGATCACAAGTTATATGGTGTGATTGGTGTGGCTGGTATGAGTCTTACCCGGGAATCAAAATCCTTCCTTATTGTGTACGCTCGTCCGGGCACAGTGTCCTAACTGAGGCTTGGAGGAGGGTCATGGGGGGAGGAGCCAGTGCACACCAGGTAGTTCTAAAGCTTTACTTTTGTGCCCAGTCTCCTGCGGAGCCGCAACTCCCCATGGTCCTTACGGAGTCCCCAGCATCCACTACGGACTACGAGAAATAGAATTATCGGTAAGTAAATTCTTATTTATGTCACTACAGGTTCGCTACTCAGGCCTGCCGTTGCTTCGGCATGGGTGAGTAGCGCTATTGAAAAGTGGGCAGATAACTTGTCATCTGAGATAGATACCCTGGACAGGGATAGCGTGGTTTTGACTCTGGGTCATATCAGGGACGCTGCAGCATATTTAAAAGAAGCTGCGAGGGATATTGGCCTTTTAGGATCAAGGGCCAATGCCATGGCAGTCTCGGCTAGGAGTGCATTGTGGATTCATCAATGGAATGCTGATGCTGACTCTAAGAAGACTATGGAGTCTCTACCGTTTAACGGTAGTGTCTTGTTTGGTTACGGCCTCACTGACCTGGTATCTACAGCTACCGTGGGTAAGTCATCATTTTTACCTTATGTTCCTGCACAACAAAAGAAAACACCCCACTATCAGATGCAGTCCTTTTGACCCGATAAATACAAAAAAGGACGAGGGTTCTCCTTCCTTGCTGCGAGAGGAAGAGGAAAGGGAAAAAGGTCACAGACTGTGGCAAGTTCCCAAGAGCAGAAGTCCTCTCCGGCTTCTACCAAATCCACCGCATGACGCAGGGGCTCCTCTGCGGGAGTCCGCTACGGTGGGGGCACGTCGCAAACTCTTCAGTCAGGTCTGGGTGCACTCGGATCTGGATCCTTGGATATTAGAAATAGTAACCCAAGGGTACAAATTAGAGTTTCAAGACGTGCCCCCTCACCGATTTTTCAAATCGGCCCTGCCAGCTTCTCTTCTAGAAAAGGAGGTAGTATGCGCTGCAATACTAAAGCTGTGTCAAAATCAAGTCATTGTCACAGTACAGGGGAGGGTTTTTATTCGAGTCTGTTCGTGGTCCCGAAGCCGGATGGCTCAGTCAGACCGATTCTGAACCTAAAATCCCTCAATTTCTTTCTAAAAAAATTTAAATTCAAGATGGAATCTCTTCGAGCAGTGATCTCCAGTCTGGAGGATGGGGATTTTATGGTGTCGGTCGACATAAAGGATGCCTACTTACACGTTCCCATATATCCTCCACATCAGGCATACCTGAGGTTTGCTGTTCAGGATTGTCATTACCAATTTCAGATGTTGCCGTTTGGTCTGTCCACGGCTCCGAGGATTTTCACCAAGGTTATGGCGGAAATGATGGTTCTCCTGCACAAGCAGGGAATCACAATTATCCCATACTTGGACAATCTCCTCATAAAGGCGAGATCCAAGGAGCAGTTGCTGAAAAATGTTGCGCTCTCACTGACGTTTCTGCAACAACATGGTTGGCTCCTAAACTTGCCAAAATCACAGTTGGTTCCGACGACATGGCTGTCGTTCCTGGGTATGATTCTGGATACAGAATTACAGAGAGTTTTTCTTCCAGTAGAAAAGTCTCTGGAAATACAGAACATGGTAAAACCGATTCTGAAACCGGCAAGAGTGTCAATTCTTCACTGCACTCTGTTGCTGGGGAAGATGGTGGCGGCCTACGAGGCCATTCCGTATAGCAGGTTCCATGCCAGGGTGTTTCAGTGGGACCTGTTGGACAAGTGGTCTGGGTCTCACCTAGACATGCACCGGAAAATATGCCTATCTTCCAGGACCAGGATCTCCCTACTGTGGTGGCTGCACAGTTCTCACCTTCTGGAGGGACGAAGGTTCGGGATTCAGGATTGGATCCTGGTGACCACAGATGCAAGTCTCCGAGGTTGGGGAGCAATCACACAGGGGAGAAACTTTCAGGGAAAATGGTCAAGCCAGGAAGCTTGTCTGCACATAAACATTCTGGAATTAGGGGCCATTTACAACGGCATTCTGCAAGCGGAACATCTTCTTCGTGGTCTGCCCGTCTTGATTCAGTCAGACAACATAACAGCAGTGGCGTACATAGACCGCCAGGGCGGAACAAAGAGCAGAGCTGCTATGGTCGAGGCCACGAAAGTTCTTCGCTGGGCGGAGAGACATGCAAGCGCTCTGTCAGCAGTCTTCATTCCAGGAGTGGACAACTGGGAAGCAGACTTCCTCAGCAGACACAATCTCCATCCAGGAGAGTGGGGTCTTCATCAAGAGGTCTTTGCAGAAGTGACAAGTCGTTGGGGAATTCCTCAAATAGACATGATGGCGTCCCGCCTCAACAAGAAACTTCAGCAATATTGTTCAAGGTCGAGGGACCCTCAAGCAATAGCAGTGGATGCCCTAGTGACACCGTGGGTGTTTCCGTTGGTCTATGTGTTCCCTCCACTTCCACTCATTCCGAAGATGATAAAGATTGTAAGAAGAACAAGGGTTCAGGCGATACTCATTGTTCCGGATTGGGCAAAGAGGGCCTGGTATCCAGATCTCCAGGAGTTACTCATAGAAGATCCCTGGCCTCTTCCTCTACGGGAGGATCTGTTACAACAAGGACCGTGCGTGTATCAAGACTTACCGTGGCTGCGTTTGACGGCATGGCGGTTGAACGCCAAATCCTAGCCCCGAAAGGGTATTCCCAGTGAAGTCATTCCCACACTCCTTCAGGCTAGAAAAGAAGTAACGGCAAAGCATTTCCACCGTATTAGGAGGAAATATGTGTTTAGGTGTGAATCCAAGAAGGCTACGGAAGAATTTCAACTGAGGGTGTTTGCTCCGTTTTTTGCAAGCAGGTGTGGATGCAGGCCTAAAGTTAGGCTCTATTAAAGTACAAATTTCGGCCTTATCAATCTTCTTTCAGAAAGAATTGGCCTCCTTTCCTGAAGTTCAGACCTTCGTGAAAGGCATGTTACACATCCAACCTCCATTTGTGCACCCTGTGGCACTGTGGGATCTTAATGTGGGATTGCAGTTCCTGCAATCTCATTGGTTTGAACCTTTACGTAAGGTTGAGTTAAAATTCCTTACTTGGAAAGTAGTCATGTTGTTGGCTTTGGCATCCGCAAGGCGGTTATCTGAGTTGGCGGCTTTGTCTCACAAAAGCCCCTATTTAATCTTCCATGCTGATAGAGCGGAGTTGAGAACTCGTCAGCAATTTCTACCAAAAGTGGTTTCATCAGTTCATGTAAACCCGCCTATTGTGGTGCTAGTGGCTACTGATGCCTTGGCGGAATCGTAGTCTCTCAATGTGGTCAGAGCTTTGAAAATCTAGTCGCCAGAATGGCGCAGATTAGGAAAACAGAGGCTCTGTTTGTCCTGTGGGCTACCAGCAAGATTGGGGCTCCTGCTTCCAAGCAGACTATTGCGCGCTGGATCTGTAATACGATTCAGCAGGCTCATTCTACGGCAGGATTGTCGTTACCAAAATCGGTAAAAGCCCATTCTACCAGAAAGGTGGGCTCATCCTGGGCGGCTACCCAAGGGGTCTCGGCATTACAGCTTTGCCGAGCTGCTACTTGGTCGGGTTCAAACACCTTTGCGAAGTTTTACAAGTTTGATACCCTGGCTGAGGAGGACCTCTTGTTTGGTCAATCGGTGCTGCAGAGTCATCCGCACTCTCCCGCCCGTTCTAGAGCTTTGGTATAAACCCCATGGTTCTTGAAGCATCCTCTAGGACGTATGAGAAAATAGGATTTTAATACCTACCGGTAAATCCTTTTCTCTTAGTCCGTAGAGGATGCTGGGCGCCCATCCCAGTGCGGGCTGTATCTACAGTTTGGTTATGGTTACACTCATGTTGAGTTAAGTTCAGTCAGTCTGTGGCTGTTATTGGTCATGCCGTTGCATGCGTTGTTGTTGAATGCTATGTTGTACGGCGTGTTTGAGGTGTGAGCTGGTATGTATCTCACCTTAGTTTAAAAATGTAATAAATCCTTTTCCTCGAAATGTCCGTCTCCTATAACTGGAGTCTGGAGGAGGGGCATAGAGTGAGGGGCCAGTTCACACCCCTTTTAAAGTCTTAAAGTGCCCATGTCTCCTGCGGATCCCGTCTATACCCCCATGGTTCTTGAAGCATCCCCAGCATCCTCTACGGACTAAGAGGAAAGGATTTACCGGTAGGTATTAAAATCCTATTTTTTTCAAATCCATAATGATTGGCTGTTGCTTTTTCGCCTTGCACTTACAGTAGCTTTATCACTTCTTTATCCCTTCTCCAGGCTTAATACATCTGCCCCAATGTATTATGTTCATGCAATCAGTAGAATGGTTAATGCCTACTACACTACCCATGCACATACAGCACATAAATCAGAGATGCACCAGAAATGGCATATAGCACCACTGTATATGGGTAGAGGCGGCCAAGTAATCCCCACAATGTTAGACAAACATAGTCTATCAGCAGTAAAAGTAAAAATGTGTCCATCAATACACACAGATATAAGGCACAAATCACTGTAGTACAGTATATAGATAGAGAGCACTGGGGTAATGTAGTGGAGATTATCAAAAAATGTGCTTACACAATAAATGATGGTGTGTGGTTTTATTACGTTAGTTTGCAGGTACACTTTCATGTGAGATATGGGGTATATTCAATTGACGTCGAAAGCTGTCGTCTGTCGAAAAGACGGCAGTTTTCGGCTTTTTTTAGGTCGGAAGGGGTTCCAACATATTCAATATACTCGACAAGTTGAGGTATTCAACTTGTCGAAAAGCATGTGGATCGGCGGAATAGCTGCCGATCCATGTGCTTGTGTCAAACGTTTTGCCCCCCTTTTCGACCATCTCAGTCCGACTTAAAAAAAAAAAATGTCGGACTGGGATGTGGAACCCAGAGGAGGAGAGGGGCGGGAGCCGCAGGGAGACTGGGGACAGCCGTGGGCATATAGGTGAGATCAGCGCTACAGCACAGTGCTGCAGCAGGATGTCACACAGCCGCGCCGCTCACGGCAGCGTCCACCCGGCTCCAGCAAGTGAGGTCACATTTGCTGGAGCCGGGTGGACACTGCCGTGAGGTCGGGCGGCTGTGAGACAACCTCCTGCAGTGCTACTGTAGCGCTGCTCTCCTCCGTCTGCCGGCGGCTGTCTTTGACTTGAAAAAGTCGAATTGCGATGAGATTGAATAGGGTTTGTCGGATCCACTCCGACAAATGCATGTCGGAATGGATCCGACGCTAATTGAATATACCCCATAGACCCCTCAGCTATAGTGCTTCAAATTGGTAGCTGCTTCTCTGTTATATGTGAATTCAGTGGTAGCTGAGTGAGCGTATCTATTGAATCCACCTGGGAGGGTGAATTAAGAGCAGCAGAGTTCCGAAGCGAAGGGTCAGTTACAATGACACTGGATAATGAGAGAACCCTAGAAAAGAGCTGTAAGCAAATAAAGTAACCATTTCCAGGCAGCGCTGTACCCAGTTACAGGTGTATTGCAGGGACATGCAATACTGCTAGGTCATGCTGTCTGCCAGGCTCCTAGCGAGGAGGTGGTGTATCTGTTTCCTGCAGGGAAGGTATGGGAGAGTGGCGCTGGGCGACTGCTGGAGGTAAAGGACAAAGCAGGACCCTTCTCATCAGTTGGAAGTGTAGTCTTGGTGCTGGCGGCGGCCTATAAGGAGGTACTAGGACGTATGTATGCTATACCACCTACTGTATAAGACTGCTGGATAGTATTTATTTGAGTCATAGTTTTTGCTCTTAATCATATATCCACTTTGGTTCTCTCCATTTGTGGACCTTTTATTCACCCTTTGATGACTCTATTTTTAATGCATACCTAATAAAAGTTATGTTATAGACATAGGCTGGGGTTCCCTTTCTTTCCTCTATTTTGGTTACGTAAAGGTGTAAACGCCTTCTCTAATAATCCCCTTTATCCCGTTTGTTTTTTTAAAAGGATGGTGTAATGCAAAACCATTTTTTATCTTGTGATTTATCCAGTGTACAATAATGAGGAGGATTCTTTCTATGTACATCATGACATTATCTTACCTGCATACCCGCTGTGCACAGAGTGGCTGAACTTTGACCCAAGTCCTGAAGAATCTACAGGTAAGCTACATACTGCCCTCACAGGTGTCGCAGAACCCCAAGTTAATTATCCTGTGTTCCTCTTCCGAGTGACTCTGATGTCACAGGATGAGTACAGTGCAGTCACTATATACAGTACAGTATATGTAGCAGGTTAGCGAGTGGTAGGATAGTGATGTCATAGGGGAGCACAGTGCAGTCACAGTCTGTGTAGGAAGTTGGCGTGCGACGTGATGGTGATGTCACGGTCAGCGCAGTCACAGTCAGTGTAGCAGGATAGCGTGCGGTGGGATGGTGATGTCACAGGGGGAGCACAGCGCAGCCACAGTCTGTGTAGCAGGATAGCGTGCGGTGGGATGGTGATGTCACAGAGGGAGCACAGCGCAGCCACAGTCTGTGTAGCAGGATAGCGTGCGGCGATATGGTGATGTCACAGGGGGAGCAAAGCACAGCCACAGCATATGTAGCAGGTTAGCGTGCGTCGGGACGGTGATGTCACAGGGTGAGCACAGCGCAGTCACAGTTGTGTAGCAGGATAGCATGCGGGGGGATGGTGATGTCACAGGGGGAGCACAGCGAAGTCACATTCTGTAGCAGGATAGCTTGTATTGGGATGGTAATGCACAGTATATGTAGCAGGTTAACGTGCGTTGGGATGGTGATGTCACCGGGAGCACAGCGCAGTCACAGTATATGTAGCAGGCTATTGTGCATTGGGATGGTAATGTCAGAGGGTGAGCACAGCGTGGTCACAGTGTGTAGCAGTTTAGTGTGCGGTGGAACGTTGATGTCATGATGAGCAAGCGCAGTCACAGTCTATGTAGCAGGGTAGCGTGCGTTGGGATGGTGATGTCACCAGGAGGACAGAGCAGTCACAGCATATGTAGCAGGTTAGCGTAACATCGGGACAGCGATGTCACAGGGTGAGCACAGCGCTGTCACAATATATGTAACAGGTTAGCGTGCATTGGAACGTTGATGCCATGATGACCATAGCACAGTCACAGTCTATGTAGTAGGATAGCGTGTGTTAGGATGGTGATGTCACTGGGGGAGCACAGCGCAGTCACAGTTTGTGTAGCAGGTTAGCGTGCGATAGGATGGTGATGTCACAGTCTGTGAAGCAGGATAGTGTGTATTGGGATGCTGCTGATGTCACAGGGTAAGCACAGAGCAGTCACAGTGTATGTAGTAGGATAGCGCACAGTGGGATGATGATGTCACAGGGGGAGCACAGCGCAATCACAGTCTGTGTAGCAGGATAGCGTGCGGTGGGATGGTGATGTAACAGGGGGAGCATAGCGCAGTCACAGTCTGTGTAGCAGGTTAGCATGTGGTGGGATGGTGATGTCACGATGAGCACAGCGCAGTCACAGTTGTGTAGCAGGAAAGCATGTATTGGGATGCTGATGTCACAGGGTGAGCACAGAGCAGTCACAGTATATGTAGTAGGATAGCGCGCGGTGGGATGATGATATCACAAGGGGAGCACAGCGCAGTCCCAGTTGTGTAGCAGGATAGCGTGCGGTGGGATGGTGATGTCACAGGGGGAGCATAGCGCAGTCCCAGTCTGTGTAACAGGTTAGCTTGCGATGGGATGGTGATGTCACGGTGAGCACAGCGCAGTCATGATTGTTAGCAAGATAGCATGTATTGGGATGGTGATGTCACAGGGTTAGCACAGCGCAGTCACAGTAAATGTAGCAGGTTAGCTTGCGGTGGGATGGTGATATCACAGGGGGAGCATAGTGCAGTCACAGGTTGTGTAGCAGGTTAGCGTGCGGTGGGATGGTGATGTCACAGTCTGTGAGCACAACGCAGTCACAGTCTGTGTAGCAGGATCGGGTGTATTGGGATGGCGAAGTCACAGGTGAGCACAGCGCGGTCACAGTCTGTAGCAGTTTAGTGTGCGTTGGGATGGTGATGTCACAGGGTGAGCACAGCGCAGTCACAGTCTATGTAGCACGATAGCGTGTGTTAGGATGGTGATGTCACTGGGGGAGCACAGCGCAGTCACAGTTTGTGTAGCAGGTTAGTGTGCGGTAGGATGGTGATGTCACAGTCTGTGAAGCAGGATAGTGTGTATTGGGATGCTGATGTCACAGGGTGAGGACAGAGCAGTCACAGTGTATGTAGTAGGATAGCGCACGGTGGGATGGTGATGTCACAGAGGGAGCACAGCGCAGCCACAGTCTGTGTAGCAGAATAGCGTGCGGCGATATGGTGATGTCACAGGGGGAGCAAAGCACAGCCACAGCATATGTAGCAGGTTAGCGTGCGTCGGGACGGTGATGTCACAGGGTGAGCACAACGCAGTCACAGTTGTGTAGCAGGATAGCATGCGGTGGGATGGTGATGTCACAGGGGGAGCACAGCGAAGTCACATTCTGTAGCAGGATAGCTTGTATTGGGATGGTAATGCACAGTATATGTAGCAGGTTAACGTGCGTTGGGATGGTGATGTCACCGGGAGCACAGCGCAGTCACAGTATATGTAGCAGGCTATTGTGCATTGGGATGGTAATGTCAGAGGGTGAGCACAGCGCGGTCACAGTGTGTAGCAGTTTAGTGTGCGGTGGAACGTTGATGTCATGATGAGCACAGCGCAGTCACAGTCTATGTAGCAGGGTAGCGTGCGTTGGGATGGTGATGTCACCAGGAGGACAGCGCAGTCACAGCATAAGTAGCAGGTTAGCGTAACATCGGGACAGCGATGTCACAGGGTGAGCACAGCGCGGTCACAATATATGTAACAGGTTAGCGTGCATTGGAATGTTGATGCCATGATGACCATAGCACAGTCACAGTCTATGTAGTAGGATAGCGTGTGTTAGGATGGTGATGTCACTGGGGGAGCACAGCGCAGTCACAGTTTGTGTAGCAGGTTAGTGTGCGGTAGGATGGTGATGTCACAGTCTGGAGCAGGATAGTGTGTATTGGGATGCTGATGTCACAGGGTGAGCACAGAGCAGTCACAGTGTATGTAGTAGGATAGCGCACAGTGGGATGATGATGTCACAGGGGGAGCACAGCGCAGTCACAGTCTGTGTAGCAGGTTCGCGTGCGGTGGGATGGTGATGTAACAGGGGGAGCATAGCGCAGTCACAGTCTGTGTAGCAGGTTAGCATGCGGTGGGATGGTGATGTCACGATGAGCACAGCGCAGTCACAGTTGTGTAGCAGGATAGCATGTATTGGGATGCTGATGTCACAGGGTGAGCACAGAGCAGTCACAGTATATGTAGTAGGATAGCGCGCGGTGGGATGATGATATCACAAGGGGAGCACAGCGCAGTCCCAGTTGTGTAGCAGGATAGCGTGCGGTGGGATGGTGATGTCACAGGGAGAGCATAGCGCAGTCCCAGTTTGTGTAACGGTGGGATGGTGATGTCACGGTGAGCACAGCGCAGTCATGATTGTTAGCAAGATAGCATGTATTGGGATGGTGATGTCACAGGGTTAGCACAGCGTAGTCACAGTAAATGTAGCAGGTTAGCTTGCGGTGGGATGGTGATATCACAGGGGGAGCATAGCGCAGTCACAGGCTGTGTAGCAGGTTAGCGTGCGGTGGGATGGTGATGTCACAGTCTGTGAGCACAACGCAGTCACAGTCTGTGTAGCAGGATCGGGTGTATTGGGATGGCGAAGTCACAGGTGAGCACAGCGCGGTCACAGTCTGTAGCAGTTTAGTGTGCGTTGGGATGGTGATGTCACAGGGTGAGCACAGCGCAGTCACAGTCTATGTAGCAAGATAGCGTGTGTTAGGATGGTGATGTCACTGGGGGAGCACAGCGCAGTCACAGTTTGTGTAGCAGGTTAGTGTGCGGTAGGATGGTGATGTCACAGTCTGTGAAGCAGGATAGCATGTATTGGGATGCTGATGTCACAGGGTGAGCACAGAGCAGTCACAGTATATGTAGTAGGATAGCGCGCGGTGGGATGATGATATCACAAGGGGAGCACAGCGCAGTCCCAGTTGTGTAGCAGGAAAGCGTGCGGTGGGATGGTGATGTCACAGGGGGAGCATAGCGCAGTCCCAGTCTGTGTAACAGGTTAGCTTGCGGTGGGATGGTGATGTCACGGTGAGCACAGCGCAGTCATGATTGTTAGCAAGATAGCATGTATTGGGATGGTGATGTCACAGGGTTAGCACAGCGCAATCACAGTAAATGTAGCAGGTTAGCTTGCGGTGGGATGGTGATATCACAGGGGGAGCATAGCGCAGTCACAGGCTGTGTAGCAGGTTAGCGTGCGGTGGGATGGTGATGTCACAGTCTGTGAGCACAACGCAGTCACATTCTGTGTAGCAGGATCGGGTGTATTGGGATGGCGAAGTCACAGGTGAGCACAGCGCGGTCACAGTCTGTAGCAGTTTAGTGTGCGTTGGGATGGTGATGTCACAGGGTGAGCACAGCGCAGTCACAGTCTATGTAGCATGATAGCGTTTGTTAGGATGGTGATGTCACTGGGGGAGCACAGCGCAGTCACAGTTTGTGTAGCAGGTTAGCGTGCGGTAGGATGGTGATGTCACAGTCTGTGAAGCAGGATAGTGTGTATTGGGATGCTGATGTCACAGGGTGAGCACAGAGCAGTCACAGTGTATGTAGTAGGATAGCGCACGGTGGGATGGTGATGTCACAGGGGGAGCACAGCGCAATCACAGTCTGTGTAGCAGGATAGCGTGTGGTGCGATGGTGATGTAACAGGGGGAGCATAGCGCAGTCACAGTCTGTGTAGCAGGTTAGCATGTGGTGGGATGGTGATGTCACGATGAGCACAGGGCAGTCACAGTTGTGTAGCAGGAAAGCATGTATTGGGATGCTGATGTCACAGGGTGAGCACAGAGCAGTCACAGTATATGTAGTATTATAGCACGCGGTGGGATGATGATATCACAAGGGGAGCACAGCGCAGTCCCAGTTGTGTAGCAGGATAGCGTGCGGTGGGATGGTGATGTCACAGGGAGAGCATAGCGCAGTCACAGTCTGTGGAGCAGGTTAGCGTGCGGTGGAACGGTGATGTCATAGGGTGAGCTCGTGGAACGGTGATGTCACAGGATGAGCACAGCACAGTCACATTCCGTGTAGCAGGATAGCGTGCGGTGGGATGGTGATGTCACAGGGGGAGCATAGCGCAGTCACAGTCTGTGGAGCAGGTTAGCGTGCGGTGGAACGGTGATGTCACAGGGTGAGCTCGTGGAATGGTGATGTCACAGGATGAGCACAGCACAGTCACATTCTGTGTAGCAGGTTAGCATGCAGTGGTATGGTGATGTCACAGGGTGAGCACAGTGCAGTCACAGTCTGTGAAGCAGGATAGTGTGTATAGGGATGCTGATGTCACAGGGTGAGCACAGAGCAGTCACCGTATATATAGTAGGCTAGCGCGCGGTGGGATGGTGATGTCACAGGGGGAGCACAGCGCAGTCACAGTTGTGTAGCAGGGTAGCATGCGGTGGGATGGTGATGTAACAGGGTGAGCACAGCTCAGTCACAGTATATGTAGCAGGTTAGCGTGCATTGGGTTGGTAATGTCACAGGGTGAGCACAGCGCAGTCATAGTATATGTAGCAGGTTCATTTGCTATGGGATGGGGATGTCACAGGGTGAGCACAGCACAGTCACAATATATGTAGCAGGTTACAGTGTTGTGGGATGGTGATGTCACAGTCTGTGAAGCAGGTTAGCGTGCGGTGGAACGGTGATGTCACAGGGTGAGCACAGCGCAGTCACAGTATATGTAACAGGTTAGCGTGCGGTGAAATGGTGATGTTATGATGAGCATAGCGCAGTCACAGTATATGTAACAGGTTAGTGTGGGATGGCGATGTCATAAGCATATCGCAGTCACAGTCTATGTAGCAGGATAGCGTGCGGTGGAATGGTGATGTCATAAGCATATAGTCACAGTAAATGTAGCAGGTTAGCGTGTGGTGGGATGGGGATGTCACAGGGTGAGCACAGAGCAGTCACCGTATATGTAGCAGGATAGCGTGCGGTGGGATGGTGATGTCACAGGGGGAGCACAGCGCAGTCACAGTTGTGTAGCAGAGTAACATGCGGTGAGATGGTGATGTAACAGGGTGAGCACAGCTCAGTCACAGTATATGTAGCAGGTTAGCTTGCATTGGGTTGGTAAGGTCACAGGGTGAGCACAGCGCAGTCATAGTATATGTAGCAGGTTCATTTGCTATGGGATGGGGATGTCACAGGGTGAGCACAGCACAGTCACAATATATGTAGCAGGTTACAGTGTGGTGGGATGGTGATGTCACAGTCTGTGAAGCAGGTTAGCGTGCGGTGGAACGGTGATGTCACAGGGTGAGCACGTGGAACGGTGATGTCACAGGGTGAGCACAGCGCAGTCACAGTATATGTAACAGGTTAGCGTGCGGTGAAATGGTGATGTTATGATGAGCATAGTGCAGTCACAGTTGTGTAACAGGATAGCGTGCAGTGGAATGGTGATGTCATGATGAGCATAGCGCAGTCACAGTCTGTGTAGCAGGTTAGCGTGCGGTGGGATGGTGAATGTCACAGGGGTAGCACAGCTCAGTCACAGTATATGTAACAGGTTAGTGTGGGATGGCGATGTCATAAGCATATCGCAGTCACAGTCTATGTAGCAGGATAGCGTGCGGTGGAATGGCGATGTCATAAGCATATCGCAGTCAGTCTATGTAGCAGGATAGCGTGCGGTGGAATGGTGATGTCATAAGCATATAGTCACAGTAAATGTAGCAGGTTAGCGTGTGGTGGGATGGGGATGTCACAGGTTGAGCACAGCGCAGTCACCGTATATGTAGCAGGATAGCGTGCGGTGGGATGGTGATGTCACAGGGGGAGCACAGCGTAGTCACAGTCTGTGAAGCAGGATAGCGTGTGGTGGGATGGTGATGTAACAGGGTGAGCACAGCTCAGTCACAGTATATGTAGCAGGTTAGCGTGCATTGGGGTGGGTAAGGTCACAGGGTGAGCACAGCGCAGTCATAGTATATGTAGCAGGTTAGCGTGCGGTGGGATGGTGATGTCACAGGGTGAGCACAGCGCAGTCACAATATATGTAACAGGTTACAGTGTGGTGGGATGGCGATGTCACGGTCTGTGAGCACAGTGCAGTCACAGTCTGTGAAGCAGGATAGCGTGTATTGGGATGCTGATGCCACAGGGTGAGCACAGAGCAGTCACCGTATATATAGTAGGATAGCGTGGGGTGGGATGGTGATGTCACAGGGGGAGCACAGCGCAGTCACCGTATATGTAACAGGTTAGCGTGCGGTGAAATGGTGATGTCGTGATGAGCATAGCGCAGTCACAGTTGTGTAACAGGATAGCGTGAAGTGGAATGGTGATGTCATGATGAGCATATCGCAGTCACAGTCTATGTAGCAGGATAGCGTGCGGTGGAATGGTGATGTCATAAGCATATCGCAGTCAGTCTATGTAGCAGGATAGCGTGCGGTGGAATGGTGATGTCATAAGCATATAGTCACAGTAAATGTAGCTGGTTAGCATGTGGTGGGATGGGGATGTCACAGGTTGAGCACAGCGCAGTCACCGTATATGTAGCAGGATAGCGTGTGCTGGGATGGTGATGTAACAGGGTGAGCACAGCGTAGTCACAGTATATGTAGCAGGTTAGCGTGCATTGGGTTGGTAAGGTCACAGGGTGAGCACAGCGCAGTCATAGTATATGTAGCAGGTTCGTTTGCAGTGGGATGGGGATGTCACAGGGTGAGCACAGCAGGTTACAGTGTGGTGGGATGGTGATGTCACAGTCTGTGAGCACAGTGCAGCCACAGTCTGTGAAGCAGGTTAGCGTGCTGTGGAACGGTGATGTCACAGGGTGAGCACGTGGAACGGTGATGTCACAGGGTGAGCACAGCACAGTCACATTCTGTGTAGCAGGATAGGGTGTATTGGGATGGTGATGTCACAGGGTGAGCACAGTGCAGTCACAGTCTGTGTAGCAGGATAGGGTGTATTGGGATGGTGATGTCACAGGGTGAGCACAGCACAGTCACATTCTGTGTAGCAGGTTAGCATGCAGTGGTATGGTGATGTCACAGGGTGAGCACAGTGCAGTCACAGTCTGTGTAGCAGGATAGGGTGTATTGGGATGGTGATGTCACAGGGTGAGCACAGCACAGTCACAGTATATGTAACAGGTTAGCGTGCGGTGAAATGGTGATGTCATGATGAGCATAGCGCAGTCACAGTTGTGTAACAGGATAGCGTGCAGTGGAATGGTGATGTCATGATGAGCATAGCGCAGTCACAGTCTGTGTAGCAGGTTAGTGTGGGATGGCGATGTCATAAGCATATCTCAGTCAGTCTATGTAGCAGGATAGCGTGCGGTGGAATGGTGATGTCATAAGCATATAGTCACAGTAAATGTAGTAGGTTAGCGTGTGGTGGGATGGGGATGTCACAGGTTGAGCACAGCGCAGTCATCGTATATGTAGCAGGATAGCGTGCGGTGGGATGGTGATGTCACAGGGGGAGCACAGCGTAGTCAGTCTGTGAAGCAGGATAGCGTGTGGTGGGATGGTGATGTAACAGGGTGAGTCACAGTATATGTAGCAGGTTAGCGTGCATTGGGTGGGTAAGGTCACAGGGTGAGCACAGCGCAGTCATAGTATATGTAGCAGGTTAGCGTGCAGTGGGATGGTGATGTCACAGGGTGAGCACAGCGCAGTCACAATATATGTAGCAGGTTACAGTGTGGTGGGATGGTGATGTCACGGTCTGTGTAGCAGGATAGCGTGCGGTGTGATGGTTATGTCATGGTGAGCACAGTGCACTCACAATCTATGTAGCAGGTTAGCGTGTGCTGGGATGGTGATGTCATGTTCTGTGCAGCAGGTTACCATAGGGGGGTTGGGGGGTGATGTCACAGGGTGAGCACAGTGCGGTCACACCGTTTCTGTAACAGGTTAGTGATCGCATTGTGATGAGGCAGCGGGAACGCAGTGCAGACACACAGTCTATATAGAAGAGTAGTTAGCGATTGGATGGTGATGTCCAGTTTGACTAGCAGCTAATAATGGGTTAATACTGCTGCTCTGATCTCATAATAGGATCTGTAGCTTCTCTGTGGTAATGTGAAATCGTCTGAAACCACTGAAGAATACTTTTCTACAACCTCTATGTATAAGGGCAGCCATGGTGGGGTGCTGCTGTAGCAGTCTTGGCACTTTGATTCTGGTGCAATAAATGGAGGCAGCACTTTGTGCTGTTTTTGCAAAGCTCTAGTTACAAATAGAAAAATGCAGATTGTTTGATATGAATGCTTATGTTTAACTACATTTGGGCTTATTTTTATGTTTTTATATACATTTAATGCCACTTTTGGCAAGTGATCAATGAACACTCACTTTCTAAAATGCAGTAAAAGTTTGACAGTGGGAATGTGGTTGCTATGGGTTACAGCACACTTCAGAACTTCTGCAGCTCCCGCCACCTATCTCATAAACCTGCAGTAAAGACTTGTGTACGGCCTGTCGTGCTTGGTGCAGGGAAAATATGCAGGCTGGGAGGGGATGGGTACGGGAGGCTTTTGGCTATACCTGCACAATCCATTGTGGAACACATTGATATTTAGTATTTTAGTAGGGTAGTGGGAAAGGCCTGCTTAATTGAAAACACATGAATGGCAGGTGGGCTGGTATGTGAACAGGTTTCTACCAAAGGGTGCCAATTGTCTTTGCCCAAAAATCAGACGTGAGCTGCCATCAGACTTGGATAGATATGTGGCTGATATGCTTGGTCTACCAGGCCCAGAATTACAACCATCCTCTTAAGAGCCAGCTGGGATAACCATTGAATTAAATAATTTAATCTAAAGCATCTGTCCCTATAAATTCTACCTAATATAAAGGCTTTTTACCTTGTTGCTAACAGTCAGAACAGTATTTAATACACAAAATTCTGTACTTGACTTATTAGCTGTTTGCTGACCTCATAATAAGCCCCAGAAGGGGATCTGTAATCGCTGGTAAGTGTTCGTTATTTGCAGTAAAACTTTCTTTCTCTCCTCTCTGTTACGATTATTACATGAAATCAGCGTTGGCCCACTATCCACCTTGGCTGATCAGTGCTTTATTTTATTGATAAATCTCACAATATGGTTGTAATGACTTTAGAGCTGGCTCACTCTGGGGAGCCATAGCTGCTACTTTAACTGCATCAAATAATCGCAGCCTTAATGGATATTTATACAACCTTTAATGAAAATCTTACACTTACTGTACACAAGAGGCATTGGTTCCACAGCACTCTGCACCGCTGTATCTGGGGTGCACATGGAATGCAGCCAGTTTATTAAACAAAAGACCATGAGAACTATGCACTCACTGTATACTCTACACCAGGCCTGGCCAACCTGTGGCTCTCCAGCTGTTGTGAAACTACAAGTCCCAGCATGCCCTGCCACAGTTTTAGCATTCCCTAATAACAAAACTGACAGGACATGCAGGGATTTGTAGTTTCACAACAGCTGGAGAGCCACAGGTTGGCCAGGCCTGCTGTATACTATGGACCCTCCAAACTGTTCCTGTATATAATCAGATAATGTTAATTCCAAATATTGCAATATCTGTCCAGCTGCACCAAAGTCTTCCTCCCATCCAATCCCAGTCCTACTCTAAAGCTGACATACTACATGATTTGTCATACAATCCCCACACCTGTGACCACCCTGCACCGCCATTGTGTAGTGTGCAAACACAGTTCATTGTTTGGTGAATTGTGTGGTCACATCATCAGATAGGAAGATGCAACGTATGATGCGGTTTGGTTACATTAATTGTGGAATGATATATATTGCACCACTGTACGGCGGAACGTGCAGTGGGATAATTCAGATGTGGTTGGAGTTGCTGTCACCGCTGCTTCCTTGGAAGTCGCAGTGATAGTGATGTATGGTGATGCAGCAGGAGGCGTCTATTACAAGTAGACACCTCCCGCGTCAGTAGTGATCTGACCTGCATCCTAGGACACAACATCGGATCACTTGCACACCTTTGGGCGGCTTGCTTCCTCCCCCTAAATGGTGATGACATGCCTCTGTTTTGGGTGTAGTATGGTATGCCGGCGGCCAGCATACCGGCGCCGGAATACTGACCGCCGGCATACAGACAACTGGGCGAGCACAAATGAGCCCCTTGCGGGCTTGCCACACTGCGGGCACAGTGGCGTGCCACGCTAGCTATTCTCCCTCCAGGGGCATCATGGACCCCCAAGAGGGAGAAAATGTGTCAGTATGCTGGGTGTCGGGATTCCGGTGCCAGTATACTGTGCGCCGGGATCCCAACAGCCGGCAAACTCAATACCACCCAGACCTCCACCATGTATGTCGGCTATAATACATGTGAGGAATTACCTGACATACAGGTGTGTCCTCTCATACACTGTAGCTTTAGTTTCGCCAGACAGCTCCTCTCAGCAAGTCAGGTCCCAAGCAAGTGGGTTTTTTTGCTCAAAATGTGCATTTTATTTTTACACATAAAACAACCGGAAGGACAAAGCTACCTGCTAGATCGCATGGATCAGTTTACATGTGACTAAGTTTGAATCTATATACTAAGTTGTACGATGCAGCAGCTGTGGCTTTTCCTCATGCCGAATTCCTCTGTGCTTCATCTGCAACTGCTCTGCGGTTAAAGTTGCAGCCCATGTGGCACACTGTTTGGTGGTTCGCTGCATCTGTGATGCAAATAAAGTTGTTGCAATACCTCTCACAGCAGCTCAGTTGCACTGCTCGTCTCTTTCCTGTATTAAGGCCACATGCATGAGGACGTATCTGTAAGTTGGAATACAAGAGCTAAACTGGGGGTGCAAGAGAACATGTGACCACAAAGAATGTATTTAAAAAAAACTAATTCTTTAAACAAGTCATTGATTCTCAGCATTCTCCATTACTAGATCTGCGGTGCACAGAGGATGTGACCACTTACTGTAGTTTATTTAATACATTTGTTTTATAGACCAACATTTCCTGATTTTCAGAATGCAGTTTGGAATGTTCATAGCATACAGTATATGGTGAGTGTAAAGTTCCCATTATTTTATATCCGGCTGCACATCTGCCAGTGTGGGCTGACGGGATGGGATCTGAAGGCTCCCTCTATGAAACAATAATGCAGTAAAGTAGCCCACATACCTCTATGAGATAACGTCACCTAAGATAGTGTTAGCTACAGGGACCAAGCTCCGGAAAGCTGCCTATTCCAGACCTTGGTAAATTTTACAGTTGCCCATTGCATCCTAAGGGGGGGATGCTTTTGCATTTTATAATCACTGTGGCTCCCTCTGCCCCCCAAACGCCACAACAGGTCAGTCATGCTGCGGCAGACAAGTTGCGAGCTATATCATTATATCTAGTGTTCCCGCTAGGATTCTAAGCGGGAAGGGGTTTCAGGGGCAGCATCACTTATGGTGGCGTGCGCTGGGCTTCCCCCAAGTTCTCCATTTAACGTGAATAGATGCGGTGGCAGGACGGAGCGGGCAGGCTGTTTTGGCAGGGCTAAAGGGGCAGGGTGCTGTTTGCCCTTTAAAAATCAGCGGAAGCCTCGGTTCTTCACCCAGGGTGCACACACTAACAGAAGTTCTCCAGGATCGCGTGGCCGCACTCGGGGAGGAGGTAAGAGGGTCCCCCAGACGGGACTCGCTGGAAATTGTGATCCGCTACGGCCATTAGGAGGCGGGCCGCGCGCGCTGGCGTGGACACTGTGGCAGTACAGGGACCCCACTAGACTACCGGGGCAAGGGCACAGGTCGTATTAGGCTATAATCCAGTTTATTAAGGCCCGCAGCACCCGGTGGTGAAGTCCAGCAAGGGGATAAGGCTCTGGCCTGTATCCCCTCCCCCAGCACCTCGGCACCATTTAGAGTAAATGTTCCCGCCCTGGAGCTGCATCTCTCTCTCTCCCTCACTCCCTGTCAGCATTTGGGCGCCATTACACACAGCAGCGCTGATTCTGTGACTGCTGGGTGATGCCTCCTTTGTAAAGCCGCCTGCATCATCAGCGCTTTGCATTTACAGGACACTTAAGTATTCTACATGTCGTTTAGACAGTGTTAGGTATGAACAAGTGCATACTTCAGGGTTATTTAGTCCAAGTATCCTGTGATATTCATCCAGTTTTTACTGTGCATTGATCTATCTGTTTGTATACATTGCTTTACTCAGTAATAGTATTGCTAGTCCAGTGCAGTTGTCTTGTTTGTCATAATTCCTGCATTGTAATGTACATGTGACTGTGTGTGTGTGCCTATAGCTGCTGGGTGATCTCTACTCCATGTATCTCACTCCTACTGCTATCCCTATATTCTGTAACCTGAGGGAGCTCCGTGCGTCAGCGTTATTAGATAATATAGGTATTTCACAGGATATACGTATTTTGTATTTCTCTAACGTCCTAGTGGATGCTGGGGACTCCGTAAGGACCATGGGGAATAGACGGGCTCCGCAGGAGACTGGGCACTCTAAGAAAGATTTAGTACTACTGGTGTGCACTGGCTCCTCCCTCTATGCCCCTCCTCCAGACCTCAGTTAGAATCTGTGCCCGGCCAGAGCTGGGTGCTTTTAGTGAGCTCTCCTGAGCTTGCTAATAAGACAGTATTTTAGTTCGGTTTTTTTATTTTCAGAGAGCTTCTGCTGGCAACAGACTCTCTGCTACGTGGGACTGAGGGGAGAGAAGCAAACCTACTAACTGCGGCTAGGTTGCGCTTCTTAGGCTACTGGACACCATTAGCTCCAGAGGGATCGAACACAGGACCTGACCTTGTCGTCCGTTCCCGGAGCCGCGCCGCCGTACCCCTCGCAGAGCCAGAAGTCAGAAGCCGGCGGGTTGAAGAAAGAAGACGTCGAAATCGGCGGCAGAAGACTCCTGTCTTCATATGAGGTAGCGCACAGCACTGCAGCTGTGCGCCATTGCGCCCACACTAACCCACACACTCCGGTCACTGTAGGGTGCAGGGCGCAGGGGGGGCGCCCTGGGCAGCAATTAGAAACCTCCTGGCGAAAGCAGCATATATACAGTTGGACACTGTTATATGCATGAGCCCCCGCCATTCATTTTACACAAAATCGCGGGACAGAAGCCCGCCGCTGAGGGGGCGGGGCCTTCTTCCTCAGCACTTACCAGCGCCATTTTCTCTCCACAGCTCCGCTGAGAGGAAGCTCCCCAGACTTTCCCCTGCAGACTCACGGTAGAAAGGGTAAAAAGAGAGGGGGGGGCACATAAATTTAGCGCATTTTATATATATATACAGCAGCTACTGGGTAAACACTAAGTTACTGTGTGATTCCTGGGTCATATAGCGCTGGGGTGTGTGCTGGCATACTCTCTCTCTGTCTCTCCAAAAGGCCTTGTGGGGGTCCTGTCCTCATATAGAGCATCACCTGTGTGTGTGGTGTGTCGGTACGCGTGTGTTGACATGTTTGACGAAGAGGGCTATGTGGAGGCAGAGCAAGTACAGATGAATGAGGTGTCTCCGCCGACGGCGCCGACACCTGATTGGATGCATATGTGGAAGGTGTTAAATGATAATGTAAACTCCTTACATAAAAGGTTGGATAAAGCTGATGCCTTGGGACAGTCGGGGTCTCAGCCCATACCTGATCCTACAGTGCAGAGGCCGTCAGGGTCTTAGAAGCGCCCACTATCCAAAATGGTTGACACAGATATCGACACGGATTCTGACTCCAGTGTCGATGACGATGATGCAAAATTGCAGCCTAAAATGGCAAAAGCCATCCGCTACATGATTATAGCAATGAAGGATGTATTGCACATATCAGAGGTAAACCCTGTCCCTGACAAAAGGGTGTATATGTATGGGGAGAAAAAGCAAGAGGTGACTTTTCCCCCTTCACATGAATTAAATGAATTATGTGAAAAAGCGTGGGATTCCCCCGATAGGAAAGTGCTGATTTCCAAAAGGTTACTTATGGCGTACCCTTTCCCGCCAACGGACAGGATGCGCTGGGAATCCTCCCCTAGGGTAGATAAGGCTCTGACACGCTTATCTAAGAAGGTGGCCCTGCCGTCACAGGATACGGCCGCCCTAAAGGATCCTGCAGATAGGAAGCAGGAAAGTATCCTGAAGTCTGTTTATGCACACTCAGGTACTATACTGAGGCCGGCAATTGCGTCGGCCTGGATGTGTAGTGCTGTAGCAGCATGGACAGATAATCTGTCTGAGGAAATGGATACCTTAGACAAGGATACCATTTCTTTTTCATCCACTAGGGGTCACTGGAGTACTCTTGGGATATGGACGGCTTCCACCGGAAGAAGGCACTGAATAAATTAATTTTGAAACTACTCCTCCCCTCCATATCCTCGAGCACCTCAGTGTTTTTTCTGTGCTCGACACAGTTAGAAGGCTGGTGGAGTTTGTCCACAAGTATTGGAATTTTTTTTAATTTTCGTAAGTTTTTTCTTTCATTGATTGCCACATCCTTTTCCCCCTTCTGAGAGGCGTGGGTCAGGGATAGTGGAAGCTGCTGTAGAGCAGCTGTGGGTGTCGGACCTCTCTGTAAAGAGCTCCCTCACACCACGTGCAGGCTGCCTGCAAGAAGCTGGACGGAGCTTGAATAAGAAGCCCCGTCATAGACCTCACTACTGTCCAGGTATGTTGGGTAGGGGCGGTCAGCTTACGCTGCCGCCCCACTGTTGTGGGAATGTATTGGGACAGCCTGAGCACATTATCCAGAGACGTTCTCCGGCTCCCGCTAGCCGCCGCTCCAGCGCCGCATTCAAGATACATTTCCCGCTGGCCGGAGCGCGTGTGCATAGGCCGCTCCACGGCTCTATGCAGTGCGCTCTCTGCTCCCGCTGACCGCCGCTCCCAGCGCCGCAGCAGCCGATGAGTTCCCCGCTGCCCTGGCTACACAGGTATAGGCCGCTCCACGGCTCTATGCTGTGTGTTCTCCCGCGGCCCGGAGCGCGTGTGCATAGGCCGCTCCACGGCTCTATGCAGTGCGCTCTCTGCTCCCGCTGACCGCCGCTCCCAGCGCCGCAGCAGCCGAGGAGTTCCCCGCTGCCCTGGCTACACAGGTATAGGCCGCTCCACGGCTCTATGCTGTGTGTTCTCCCGCGGCCCGGAGCGCGTGTGCATAGGCCGCTCCACGGCTCTATGCAGTGCGCTCTCTGCTCCCGCTGACCGCCGCTCCCAGCGCCGCAGCAGCCGATGAGTTCCCCGCTGCCCTGGCTACACAGGTATAGGCCGCTCCACGGCCCTATGCTGTGTGTTCCACGGTGCCTCCGACCCCGGTGCTGTACACGGGGTTCGTGGGGGTGGGGGGAGACACATTAGCAGTATTAAGCTTTGACAGAGCATGATTGCAGTAGGGAAGTTATTCTGCATTTTTATGTGTATTATTCGGAAAACTTGGTATTTAACATACTTCATGTTTCTCCTGTCTGTTCCAGGGTTCCTATATTACATCTCTACTTAAGAGGGGTGTTAGGGGAATTTGGGGATCAGTTTTTTCTTATAGCTGGCGTGCACTGCACTTGCCTGATATATACAAAGAACCTTAGTGTTATTACTGAGTCGTGCAAACTGTCTGTGTGTAGTTTGTATTGTCTGTCTGCATAATGAGTAAGACACCAGCAAAGTCTAAGAAACAATTTTCTTGTCATGTCTGTAAAAGTGTGTTGCCTGATGGATCTACCACATGTACAGTATGTGTTATAAATACAGCTACAAATAAGATTTCCACTCCAGAATTAAAGCCAGGTTCGTCTCCGGACCCTCCATGGGCTATGCTTGCAAATGTCTTAGTTGGTTTGCAATCAGAATTGGCCGCCTCTCGTGAAGAGCGGGAGGCGGCAAGATCTGAGTTTAAGATGAGACCGCTTGAGTTACCAGAGGAGTCTCAATCTGGTCAAAAGTCCACCTTGGGTGGAAAGGATAAGTTTCCTTTCTCTAATAATTTGCCAGTTTCTGCGATGCTAGACCTCACTGAACATGAGTATGAGGAGGGCGAAATAGACCAGCAGTCAGATAGTGACGATTTTGACAGCCCAGGCATTGATAATCTCATCAGAGCAGTGCGTCAGTCGCTGGAGTTTACGGAAACTGAGGAGCCTCTGACAAATGATGAAGTAGTCTTTACTAAACGACAGAGATCTCCGATGTGTTTTCCTGTTTCGGAATCTCTTAATAAAATGTTACTGGAAACACGGAAGAATCCGGATAAACGGTTTTCTATACCTCGTAGATTTAAATCGAGTTACCCGTTTCCAGAGTCCATGACAGCTACATGGGAGAATCCACCATTGGTGGATTCGTCCGTATCTAAACTTACAAGGAAGTTAACCATACCAGTACCTACTGCGACTACGCTTAAGGACCCTGCAGATCGTAAAATAGAAACTATGCTAAAGTCCATGTATACAGCAGCAGGAGTGCTGCTGAGACCTGGGTTGGTTGGCATTTGGGTTACTAAAGCATTAATGGTATGGATAAAAGAGCTCAAGTCGGCTCTACAGGATGATCATCTTATACTTCTCGCGGATCAAATCTGGGAAGCTGCTGAATATCTATGTACAGCTTCTACTGACGTCTGTCAGCTTACTTCTCGCCTTTCTTCATCGCTAGTCACAGCACGACGAGCACTTTGGATACATTCTTGGCAAGCAGAGGCGGAGGTTAAAAAAGGTATAGAGGCATTACCTTACGGTGGCGAGAAGCTTTTCGGTCCTGAATTGGACAGATGGATTTCTGAGGCTACGGGAGGAAAGTCTGTGTTTCTTCCATCGCCTACAACTGTATCTAAACGGAAATATTCTGGTCCGGCGTTCAAATCCTTTAGAACTCAGCCCTTTCGTGGGCGGGGCACAGGAGCGGTCACGCTTGGTAGAAGAGGTCGGGGACGTGGTGCCCAACAATCCAATGCACGTCGTCAAGACGCTAAGACCACTAACAAGCCAGTGGCATGACGGGCTCCCAGCCCATCTCGGGTCTCCAATTGTGGGAGCACGCCTTCAGAGCTTTCAGGGGGCGTGGCTTCAGACGTCCACAGATGGGTGGATCCGCAATTTAGTGTTAGAGGGTTACAAAATAGAGTTCGATTGTCTTCCGTCAAGGAGGTTTTTCAAGACAGGACTGCCTGTGTCGGACGACAAGAAGGCGGTTCTGCAGGTTGCCATTCAGTCTCTGCTGAATGCTGCAGTTGTGATTCCGGTCCCTGTGCAAGAACAGGGGCAGGGTTATTATTCCAGTCTGTTTGTGGTACCAAAGCCGGATGGCTCAGTCAGGCCAATATTGAACCTAAAGGGTCTCAATCAATACGTCACTTACTACAGATTCAAGATGGAATCTCTCAGGTCAGTAATTGCAGGTTTAGAGCCACAGGAATTCATGATTGCGCTGGATCTCAAAGATGCGTACCTACATATTCCGATTTGGCAACCTCATCAGAGTTTCTTAAGGTTTGCAATAAGGCGAGACCACTACCAGTTTCAGGCTCTGCCGTTTGGCCTCTCATCAGCGCCTCGGGTATTCACCAAGGTGATGTCCGTGATGATAGCTTATCTCAGATCCCTAGGAGTAATAATTGTTCCGTATTTGGACGATTTACTCATCAAGGCTCCGTCTCAACAGATGCTTCTCCAGCATGCGTTGCTAACGTACAATGTACTAGTTCAGCACGGTTGGATAGTCAATTTCAAGAAATCACATCTAATTCCGTCTCAACGACTTCAATTCCTAGGGATGATTTTCGATACAGTAAATCAAAAAATTTACCTACCACAACAGAAAGTACAGGTCATTCGTCATCTGGTGCAATTAGTGCTCAAGCCACGCACAGTCTCAGTACATTTGTGCATTCGCCTTTTAGGCACAATGGTGGCGGCTTTCGAAGCGCTTCAGTTCGGAAGATTTCACTCACGTCCTTTTCAACTGGAGGTGCTAGCACAGTGGTCGGGCTCGCATCTGCAGATTCACCACAGGGTGAGATTGTCGCCACAGGTCAGGGTGTCTCTTCTCTGGTGGCTAAAGATACACAATCTATCTGCAGGGAGACGGTTCGGCGTCTGGAATTGGATAATTCTTTCAACAGACGCGAGTCTCAGAGGTTGGGGAGCTGTAGTTCAGAGTTATCGGCTCCAGGGCCTCTGGGCAGATCACGAAAGATTGCTATCTATAAATGTCCTGGAACTCCGGGCAATTTACAATGCGCTAAGACAAGCAGTGCACATGTTTCGATTTCAGACTGTTCAGGTGCAGTCAGACAATGCGACGGCGGTCGCATACATAAACAAACAAGGAGGAACGAGAAGCCGCATGGCAATGCGGGAAGTAGCTCGGATCCTCAGGTGGGCCGAATATCACCAGGTGATATTGTCGGCAGTGTTTATTCCGGGAGTGGACAACTGGGAGGCAGATTTTCTCAGTCGTCGGGATTTTCATCCAGGAGAGTGGGCATTAAATCCAGAAGTGTTTCAGATGTTGGTCCAGAGGTGGGGTTACCCTCAGGTGGATCTGATGGCATCCCGCCACAATCATCAAGTGTCACGATATGTGTCCAGAACGAGAGATCCAAAGGCAGTGGCGGTGGATGCTCTCACAGCCGCGTGGCCGTACAGCCTCGTGTATCTGTTTCCACCGTTTCCGCTGCTCCCGCTGTTGCTAAAACGGATCAAGAGAGGGTCCGTCACAGTCGTACTAATAGCGCCTCATTGGCCTCGGAGAACTTGGTTCTCGGATCTCCGCGGACTACTCGCAGACGATCCTTGGCCACTCCCACTACGTCCGGACCTGTTACAACAGGGTCCGTTCCTTTACCCCGATTTAGCGCGGCTGCGTTTGACGGGGTGGCTGTTGAAAAGGCCATCTTAAGAAGAGAAGGCATTCCTGAGTCTGTTATACCAACCATGGTACGAGCTAGGAAGCCGGTTACGGCAGCTCATTATTACAGAATCTGGCGTACTTATATAGGTTGGTGTGAAGCTCGGAAGTTTCCGACATCATCTTTCAAATTATCCCGTCTTTTGTTATTTCTACAGATGGGGTTAGATGGAGGACTACGTCTATCCACACTAAAGGTGCAGGTATCTGCATTGTCAATTTACTTTCAAAGGAAATTGGCTTTGTTGCCGTCGGTACATACGTTTCTGCAGGGTGTACTGAGAGTACAGCCTCCATTCATTCCACCTACAGCGCCATGGGACTTGAATCTGGTTTTAGATTTCTTACAGTCCTTTTACTTTGAACCCTTACAACAAGTGGATATTAAATTTCTCACTTGGAAAACGATTTTTCTTTTAGCCTTAGCTTCGGCAAGGCGTGTTTCAGATTTGGGTGCCTTGTCGTGCAAGTCACCGTATTTAGTTTTTCATGATGACAGAGCGGAACTTCGGACGAATCCCGCTTTCCTACCAAAGGTAGTGTCGTCTTTTCACATCAATCAACCAATAGTAGTTCCGGTATTAACAGAAAATTCTGGAACGTTGGATGTGGTTCGCGCATTACGCGTTTATGTATCCCGAACGTCTACAGTTCGTAAGACGGATACGTTGTTTGTTCTCTATGATGCGGCCAAGATGGGTTGGCCAGCCTCTAAGCAGACCTTATCCATATGGATTAAACTGACCATACGTCAGGCTTACCTTCATGCTAGGTTACAGCCACCTACGTCAGTAACAGCTCATTCCACACGTTCTGTGGGAACGTCATGGGCAGCGAGTCGTGGGGCTTCTACAACACAGCTTTGCCGTGCGGCTACTTGGTCTTCAGTGCACACGTTTGTGCGCTTTTACAAGTTTGATACGTTTGCGGCACCAGCATCTAGCTTTGGCCGCCTGGTGTTACAGGTGCCAAACAGCTCTCCCGCCCACGGGGGAAACTTTGGTACATCCCAAGAGTACTCCAGTGACCCCTAGTGGATGAAAAAGAAAATAGGATTTTGGTACTTACCAGGTAAATCCTTTTCTTTGAATCCATAGGGGGCACTGGACGCCCACCCAGAGCAGTTTACCTGATTTAGAGTAAGTTCAGTAGTTCTTATGGTAACACACTCTCACGACTGGTTTAAATTTAACAAATGTTAATCGGTTATGGTGTCAACTGTTTAGTGGTCAGTTACGTTATGTGTCAACTTTATTGTTGTCCGTTATGTTATATGTAATTCTCCTTTTGTCAATCTCTCTATCGATCCTGTTCGGCTCAGTAAAAAACACTGAGGTGCTCGAGGATATGGAGGGGAGGAGTAGTTTCAAAATTAATTTATTCAGTGCCTTCTTCCGGTGGAAGCCGTCCATATCCCAAGAGTACTCCAGTGCCCCCTATGGATTCAAAGAAAAGGATTTACCTGGTAAGTACCAAAATCCTATTTTTACTGACCCTGGGGCATATAAAAGACGCTGTCCTATATATGAGGGATGCCCAGAGGGACATTTGCTTACTGGGCTCTAGAATAAATGCAATGTCAATTTCTGCCAGAAGGGTCCTGTGGACTCGGCAATGGACAGGTGATGCCGACTCCAAAAAGCACATGGAGGTGTTACCTTACAAGGGTGAGGAATTGTTTGGGGACGGTCTCTCGGACCTAGTTTCCACAGCTACGGCTGGGAAGTCAAACTTTTTGCCATATATTCCCTCACAGCCTAAGAAAGCACCGTATTACCAAATGCAGTCCTTTCGATCACAGAGAAGCAAGAAGGTCAGAGGTGCATCCTTTCTTGCCAGAGGCAGGGGTAGAGGAAAGAAGCTGCACCATACAGCTAGTTTCCAGGAACAGAAGTCCTCCCCGGCTTCCACTAAATCCACCGCATGACGCTGGGGCTCCACAGGTGGAGCCAGGAGCGGTGGGGGCGCGTCTCCGAAATTTCAGCCACCAGTGGGTTCGCTCACAGGTGGATCCCTGGGCTATACAGATTGTGTCTCAGGGATACAAGCTGGAATTCGAAGTGATGCCCCCTCGCCGTTACCTCAAATCGGCCCTGCCAGCTTCCCCCATAGAAAGGGAAGTAGTGTTAGCGGCAATTCACAAGTTATATCTCCAGCAGGTGGTGGTGAAGGTTCCCCTCCTTCAACAAGGAAGAGGATACTATTCCACAATGTTTGTGGTACCGAAACCGGACGGTTCGGTCAGACCCATATTGAATTTAAAATCCCTGAACATTTATCTGAAAAGATTCAAGTTCAAAATGGAATCGCTGAGAGCGGTCATTGCAAGCCTGGAAGAGGGGGATTTTATGGTGTCTCTGGACATCAAGGATGCTTACTTGCATGTCCCCATTTATCCACCTCATCAGGAGTACCTCAGATTTGTGGTACAGGATTGTCATTACCAATTCCAGATGTTGCCGTTTGGGCTCTCCACGGCACCGAGAATATTTACCAAGGTAATGGCAGAAATGATGGTGCTCCTTCGAAAGCAAGGAGTCACAATTATCCCATACTTGGACGATCTCCTCATAAAGGCGAGGTCCAGAGAGCAATTGCTAATCAGCGTAGCGCACACTCAGGAGGTGTTGCAACAGCACGGCTGGATTCTGAATATTCCAAAGTCGCAGCTGATTCCTACTACGCATCTGCCTTTTCTGGGCATGATTCTGGACACGGACCAGAAGAAGGTGTTTCTCCCGGCGGAGAAGGCTCAAGAGCTCGTGACTCTAGTCAGAGACCTCTTAAAACCGAAACAGTGTCGGTAGATCGCTGCACGCGAGTCCTGGGAAAGATGGTGGCATCATACGAAGCCATTCCCTTCGGCAGGTTCCATGCGAGGATCTTTCAGTGGGATCTGTTGGACAAGTGGTCTGGATCGCATCTTCAGATGCATCGGCTGATCACCCTGTCCCCGAGGGCCAGGGTGTCTCTTCTGTGGTGGCTGCAGAGTGCTCACCTTCTCGAGGGCCGCAGGTTCGGCATACAGGACTGGGTCCTGGTGACCACGGATGCGAGCCTCCGAGGATGGGGGGCAGTCACTCAGGGAAGAAACTTCCAAGGGTTGTGGACAAGTCAGGAGGCTTGTCTGCACATAAATATCCTGGAACTAAGGGCCATATACAATGCCCTGAGTCAAGCGGAGCCTCTGCTTCGCAACCAACCGGTGCTGATTCAGTCAGACAACATCACCGCAGTGGCTCATGTAAACCGCCAGGGCGGCACAAGAAGCAGAGTGGCGATGGCAGAAGCCACCAGGATTCTTCGTTGGACGGAGAATCACGTGCAAGCACTGTCAGCAGTGTTCATTCCGGGAGTGGACAACTGGGAAGCAGACTTCCTCAGCAGGCACGACCTCCACCCGGGAGAGTGGGGACTTCATCACGAAGTCTTCACTCAGATTACAAATCGATGGGAACTGCCACAGGTGGACATGATGGCGTCCCGTCTCAACAAAAAGCTACAAAGGTATTGCGCCAGGCTAAGAGACCCTCAGGCGATAGCTGTGGACGCCCTGGTAACACCGTGGGTGTTCCAGTCGGTCTATGTGTTTCCTCCTCTTCCTCTCATACCCAAGGTGCTGAGAATCGTAAGAAAAAGAGGAGTGAGAACAATACTCATTGTTCCAGATTGGCCAAGAAGGACTTGGTACCCGGAACTGCAAGAAAGGCTCACAGAGGACCCATGGCCTCTGCCTCTCAGACAGGACCTGTTGCAACAGGGGCCCTGTCTGTTCCAAGACTTACCACGGCTGCGTTTGACGGCATGGCGGTTGAACGCAGGATCCTAGCGGAAAAAGGCATTCCGGATGAAGTTATTCCTACGCTGATAAAGGCTAGGAAGGACGTGACAGCAAAACACTATCACCGTATATGGCGAAAATGTTATGGCCTGGTGTGAGGCCAGGAAGGCCCCTACAGAGGAATTCCAGCTGGGCCGGTTCCTGCACTTCCTACAGTCTGGAGTGACTATGGGCTTGAAGTTGGGGTCCATAAAGGTCCAGATTTCGTCCCTATCCATTTTCTTTCAAAAGGAACTGGCTTCTCTTCCTGAAGTTCAGACGTTTGTTAAGGGAGTGCTGCATATTCAGCCCCCTTTTGTGCCACCAGTGGCACCTTGGGATCTCAACGTGGTGTTGGGTTTCCTGAAATCCCACTGGTTTGAGCCACTTAAGACCGTGAAGCTAAAGTATCTCACGTGGATGGTGGTCATGCTATTGGCCTTAGCTTCGGCTAGGCGTGTGTCAGAATTGGCGGCTTTGTCATGTAAAAGCCCCTATCTGGTTTTCCATATGGACAGGGCAGAATTACGGACTCGTCCGCAATTTCTGCCGAAGGTGGTGTCATCTTTTCATTTGAACCAACCTATTGTGCTGCCTGCGGCTACTCGTGACTTGGAGGATTCCAAGTTGCTTGATGTAGTCAGGGCTTTGAAGATCTATGTAGCCAGGACGGCTGGAGTCAGGAAGACTGACTCGCTGTTTATCCTGTATGCATCCAACAAGCTGGGTGCTCCTGCTTCAAAGCAAACCATTGCTCGCTGGATCTGTAACACGATTCAGCAGGCTCATTCTGCGGCTGGATTGCCGCATACAAAATCAGTGAAAGCCCATTCCACAAGGAAAGTGGGCTCTTCTTGGGCGGCTGCCCGAGGGGTCTCGGCATTACAGCTTTGCCGAGCAGCTACTTGGTCGGGTTCAAACACATTTGCTAAGTTCTACAAGTTTGATACCCTGGCTGAAGAGGACCTTGTGTTTGCCCATTCGGTGCTGCAGAGTCATCCGCACTCTCCCGCCCGTTTGGGAGCTTTGGTATAATCCCCATGGTCCTTACGGAGTCCCCAGCATCCACTAGGACGTTAGAGAAAATAAGATTTTACTCACCGGTAAATCTATTTCTCGTAGTCCGTAGTGGATGCTGGGCGCCCGTCCCAAGTGCGGACTTTCTGCAATACGTGTATATAGTTATTGCTTACTAAAGGGTTATGTTATGTGGCATCAGTTGAGTGAGGCTCTGTTGTTGTTCATACTTTTGACTGGGTAAGTTTATCACAAGTTATAAGGTGTGGCTGGTATGAGTCTTACCCTGGATTCTAAAATCCTTTCCTTGTAATGTCAGCTCTTCCGGGCACAGTTTCCTTAACTGAGGTCTGGAGGAGGGGCATAGAGGGAGGAGCCAGTGCACACCAGTAGTACTAAATCTTTCTTAGAGTGCCTAGTCTCCTGCGGAGCCCGTCTATTCCCCATGGTCCTTACGGAGTCCCCAGCATCCACTACGGCCTACGAGAAATAGATTTACCGGTGAGTAAAATCTTATTTTTTTAAAATATATAAACCTTTTATTATGCACATCTGCAGAATGGATCTCCTCGTCAGAAACGGGGGAACAGGGTGGGACGTCGCAGTTGCATGAAATCTAACCATGCCAGTTAAGTGGTTTTAAAGACACGGCTGATCGTAAAATTGAGACTATACTCAAATCATTGTACACAGCTGCTTTGGTGGCCCAAAAAGGTGGCATGTGCGTGGATCACTAAAGCCATTGCGTAATGGTCAGGTAACCTAATTGAGGGGTTAGATTCCTTATCTAGTGGGGATGTTGTCTTACTCCTGCAGCATACACAGGACTCTGCGAACTTTATGGTGGAAGCCATAAAGGAAATACGCGTGCTTAACGCACGCACCACCACTATGTCGGAACGCAGGGGCTTGTGGCTACGCCAGTGGACTACTGATGCGGACTAAAGGAAATGCGTGGAAGGCCTACCATTCACAGGAGAGGCCATGTTTGGAGATGAACTAGACAAATGGATCTCCACAGCTACTGCTGGTATGTCTACGTATCTTGCCTCCCCAGGCCCCCCCCCCCCGACCTAGGAGACTTATTCAGCTTCTAAGTTACAATTCTTTCGGACGGCCAAGTTCAAGGGCAAATTCAGAGGTGCTTCTACGTCCTCCAGTGATCTCAGGTCTGGAGGAGGTGGAATTCCTAGTGTCTCTGGATAATAAAGGATGCGTACCTTCATATTCCGATCTGGCCGCCTCCTCATTCTTATCTATGATTTGCACTGCAGGACTGTCACTACCAGTTCCAGGCCCTGCCATTTGGTCTCTACACGGCACTGATGGTGTGCACCAAGGGGATGGCAGAGATGATGTTTCTACTCCGCAAACAGGGAGTGAACATAATTCCGTACCTGGATGATCTCTGATAAAAGCACTATCCAGGGAGAGGTTGCTGGACAGCATTGTTCTCTCAACCAAACTCCTCCAGGATCACGGGTGGATTCTGAACCTTCCGAAATATCACCTAGAGCCAACACGGAGGCTCCCACTCTTGGGAATGATACTGGATACGGAGTCACAAAAGGTGTTCCTTCCGTTGGAATAGGCATTGGTAATCCAGTCGATGGTTCGGGATATCCTGAAGCCAACCCTGGTGTCGGTGCATCTGTGCATTCGCCTTCTCGGGAAAATGGTGGCCTCTTACGAGGCACTTCAATACAGAAGGTTTTACGCAAGAACCTTCCAGCTGGATCTGTTGGACAAATGGTCTGGATTGCATCTTCACATGCACCAGAGGATCCGTCTGTCGCCGAAGGCCAGGATCTCCCTTCTGTGGTGGCTACAGTTTTCTCACCTCGCTGCAGGACGGAGGTTCGAAATTCAAAACTGGATTCTGTTAACCACAGACGGAAGCCTTGGAGGTTAGGGAGCAGTCACTCAGGGGGTGCAGTTTCAGGGAAGATGGTCAAGTCAGGAAGTCATCCTTCCAATCAACATTCTGGAACTCAGGGCCATATACAACGCCCTTCTGCAGGCCTCACATCTTCTTCAAGATCTGGCAATTCAGGTCCAGTCGGACAATGTGACGGCAGTAACGTACATAAACCGACAGGGTGAAACGAAAAGCAGAGCAGCAATGTCAGAGGTGTCAAGAATTCTCCTCTGGGCAGAAAGAAACGCTGTGGCGTTGTCAGCGGTCTTCATTCCGGGAGTAGACAACTGGGAAGCAGACTTCCTCAGCAGACACGACCTGCACCCGGGGGAGTGGGGACTTCACCCGGAAGTGTTCAGGTGCTTGACAAGTCTATGGGGATATCCACAGATCGACATGATGGCCTCTTGTCTCAACAAGAAGCTCAGGCTGTATTGTTCCAGGTCGAGAGACTCACAGGCGGTGGCGATAGACGTCCTCCATGGGTCTATCAGACGGTGTACATGTTTCCTCTACTTCCTCTGATCCCAAGAATTCTAAAGCGAATAAAAAGGGAGAAGGTTCAAGCAATACTCATTGCTCCGGACTGGCCAAGAAGGGCCTTGTACGCGGACCTTCTGGAGATGCTCCTCAAAGATCCGTGGCCTCTACCTCTTCGCGAGGATCTTCTGCAACAGGGCCCGTTCGTCTATCAGGACTTACCGAGGCTATGTTTGACGGCATGGAAGTTGACGGCTGATTTTAGCCAGGAGTGGGATCCCTAAAAATGTTATCCCGACTATGATCCAAGCCAGGAAGGGGGGTAACGTCTAAGCATTACCATCGTATTTGGAAGAAATACGTCTCTTGGTGTGAGAGCAGAAATTGGAATTTCTTCTGGGACGTTTCCTGCTTTTTCTGCAGGCATGCGTGGATGTGGGCCTGCATCTGGGCTCCATTAAAGTCCAGATTTCGGCCTTGTCCATTTTCTTTCAGAAACAATTGGCTTCTCTCCCTGAGGTCCAGACGTTCTTGAAAGGTGTTCTGCACATCCAACCTCCCTTTGTGCCTCCCACGGCACCTTGGGATCTCAGTGTGATGCTGCAGTTCCTCCAATCGGACTGGTTTGAACCGTTACAGGAGGTGGACGTAAATATCTTATGTGGAAGACCGTCACACTGTTGGCCTTGGCTTCAGCAAGACGTGTGTCGGAGCTGAGGGCTTTGTCTCACAAAAGTCCCTATTTAATTTTCCATGAGGACAGAGCTGAACTTGTCAGCAATTTCTTCCTAAAGTGGTGTCCGCATTTCATATCAACCAACCTATTGTGGTTCCGGTTGTCACCGACACCTATGCTACTTCAAAGTCTTTGGATGTTGTGAGGGCTTTTAAGGTGTATGTGAAAAGAACAGCTCGTTACAGAAAAACGGACTCGCATTTTTTTCTTTATGATCCCATTAAGATTGGGTGTCCTGCTTCAAAGCAGACAATTGCACGCTGGATCAGACTTACTATCCAGCATGCTTATTCCACGGCAGGTTTGTCATGTCCAAAATATGCACAGACCCACTCTACTAGGTCGGTGGGTTCTTCCTGGGCGGCTGCTCGGGGTGCTGAGCAGCTACTTTGTCAGGTTCAAACATGTTTGCTAAGTTCTACAAGTTCGATACTTTGACCAAACTGAAGGTCCTCAGAGGCCAATCAGTTCTGCAGGAACGTCAGCACTCTCCCACCTGGTTTGGTACATCCCTATGGTACTAAATGGACCCCAGTATCCTCCTTGACGTAAGAGAAAATAGGATTTTAATTACCTACGGTAAATCCTTTTCTCGTAGTCCTTAGAGGATACTGGGCGCCCGCCCAGTGCTTCGTTCTTCCTGCACTGTTACTTGGTTAAGTAATGTTGGTTCAGCTGTTGCTGTTCCTGTTTCAAGTTTGGTTAGCTTGGCTTTCCTCTTGTGTGTGCTGGTTTGGAATCTCACCACTATCCTTATCTATCCTTCTCTCAAAGTATGTGCGTCTCCCCGGCACAGTTTCCTAGACTGAGTCTGGTAGGAGGGGCATAGAGGGAGGAGCCAGCCCACACTATCAAATTCTTAAAATGCCCATGGCTCCTAGTGGACCCGTCTATACCCCATAGTACTAAATGGACCCCAGTATCCTCTACGGACTACGAGAAAAGGATTTACTGGTAGGTAATTAAACTCTTATTTCTCTTGCGTCCTAGAGGATGCTGGGGACTCCGTAAAAACCATGGGGATAGACTGGCTCCGCAGGAAACATGGGCACTTTAAGAAAGACTTTAGGTCTGGGTGTGCACTGGCTCCTCCCTCTATGCCCCTCCTCCAGACCTCAGTTTGATACTGTGCCCAGTGGAGACTGGGTGCTTTTCAGAGAGCTCTCCTGAGCTTTCTGACAGAAAGTATATTTGTTAGTTTTTTTATTTTCAGGGAGCCTGCTGGCAACAGACTCCCTGCATCGAGGGACTGAGGGGAGAGAAGCAGACCTACTTCTGTGAGTTTCAAGGCTCTGCTTCTTAGGCTACTGGACACCATTAGCTCCAGAGGGAGTCAGAACACAGGTCTCACCCTGGAGTTCGTCCCGGAGCCGCGCCGCCGTCCTCCTCACAGAGCCGGAAGATAGAAGCCGGGTGAGTATGAGAACAAAAGAAGACTTCAGAGGCGGCAGAAGACTTCATGATCTTCACTGAGGTAGCGCACAGCGGTGAAGCTGTGCGCCATTGCTCCCATACACCTCACACACGGCAGTCACTGTAAGGGTGCAGGGCGCGGGGGGGGGCGCCCTGGAGAGCATATAAACCTCTTTTCTGGCAAAAATAGTATATATACAGCTGGCCACTGTATATATATAGATATATATATAAGAGCCCTCGCCAGTTTTCAGTATATTTGAGCGGGACTGAAGCCCGCCGCCGAGGGGGCGGGGCTTCTCCCTCAGCACTCACCAGCGCCATTTTCTCCACAGCACAGCTGAGAGGAAGCTCCCCGGTCTCTTCCCTGCTTATACCACGGTTAAAGAGTGTTTTAAAGAAGAGGGGGGTCACATAATTAGGCGCATATATACATTTATACACAGCGCTACTGGGTAAACATATGTTTATTGTGTTTTTTCCTGGGTTATATAGCGCTGGGGTGTGTGCTGGCATACTCTCTCTCTGTCTCTCCAAAGGGCCTTGTGGGGGGGATCAGTACGTAATCCCGCTGGACGGGATCCCGGCGGTCGAAATCCCGACGCCGGAATCCCGACCACACAATCCCGACAGGGGTGGCGAGCGGAACGCAGCCCCTTGCGGGCTCGCTTCGCTCGCCACGCTGCGGGCACGGTGCCTCGCTACGCTTGGCACACTATTATATTCTCCCTCTATGGGTGTCGTGGACACCCACGGAGGGAGAATATGTCGGGATTGTGGCGGTCGGGATTGTGGCGGTCGGGATTCCGGCGTCGGTATTTCGACCGCCGGGATCCCGTCCAGCGGGATGTTGACCGCATCCCCTTGTGGGGGAACTGTCTTCAGATAAGAGGATTCCCTGAGTGTATGGTGTGTCGGTACGCGTGTGTCGACATGTCTGAGGTAAAAGGCTCTCCTAGGGAGGAGGGGAAACAAATGAATGTGGTGTCTCCGTCGACAACGCCGACACCTGACTGGATGGATATGTGAAATGTAAATTTATTGCACAAAAGATGAGAAGGAACAGCAAGGGAGTCAACCCATGTCTGTCCCTATGTCGCAGGGGCCTTCAGGGTCGCAAAAGCGCCCACTATCCAAAATAATAGTCACAGATACCGACACGGATTCTGACTCCAGTGTCGACTACGATGATGCAAAGTTACAGCCAAAATTGGCTAAAAGTATTCAATATATGATTATTGTAATAAAAGATGATTTGCATATCAAACCCCCGGTCCCGGACACGAGGGTACACATGTATAGGGTAAAGAAACCTGAGGTAAACTTTCCCCCATCTCATGAACAAGTTATTGAAAAGGCTTGGAAATCTCCAGACAAGAAACTGCAGATTCCCAAAAATGGATTCTTAGGGCGTATCCTTTCCCGACTAAGGACAGGATACAGTAAGAATCTTCCCCAAGAGGGAAAAAAGCTTGGACACGCTTATCCAAAAAAGGTAGCGCTGCCATTATAGCTACCCTCAGGGATCCTGCTGATCGCAGACAGCAGGCTACCTGGAAGTCCATTTACACAATCTAGTACCTTACTCAACCCGGCGTTAGTGTCGGCTTGGGTTTGTAGCGCTGTAGCAGCAAGGATAGGTACCTTATCGACGGAAATTAATACCCTGGATAAGGATACCGGTTTATAGACCCTGGGTCATATTAAAGATGCGGTCTTATATATGGGAAATGCTCAAAGAGACATTGGCCTACTGAGTTCTAGAAATCACTGCTATGTCGATTTCTGCTAGATGAGTCCTATGGACCCGGCAATGGACAGAAGGCATATGGAGGTTTTACCTTACAAGGGTGAGGAATTGTTTGGGGAAGGTCTCTCAGACCTGGTCTCCACAACTACGGCAACTGAATAAAATTTTTGCCATGTATTTCCTCACAGCCTAAGAAAGCACCACATTAATACATGCGGTCCTTTCGGTTATATAAAAACAAGAGAGTACGAAGATAGTCTTTTCTTGCCAGAGGTAAGGTCAGGGAAAACAAGCTGCCAACCACAGCTAGTTCCCAGGAGCAGAAGTCCTCCCCGGCCTCTATAAAATCCACAGCGTGATGCGGGAACTCCGCTGAGGGAGTCCGCCACAGGGGGGGGGCGCGTCTTTGACTGGTCAGCCACATCTGGGTTCACTCACAGGTGGATCCCGGGGCGATAGAAATTATTTCCCAGGGTTACAAGCTGGAGTTCGAACAAGTGTCTCCTTGCCGGTTTCTCAAATCGGCCTTAACAGCTTCTCCCCCAGAAAGGGAGCGACTGTTAAATGCAATTCACAAAGTGTATCATCAACAGGTGGTGGTCAATGTTCCCCTACTTCTACATGAAATGGGGTAGTAAATCAACCCTGTTAGTAGTCCCGAAACCGGACGGTTCGGTCAGACCCATTTTACATTTAAAATCCTTGAACCTATACTTGAAAAGGTTCAAGTTCAAGGTGCAATCGCTCAGAGCAGTCATCGCCAGCCTAGAAAGGGGGAGATTTTATGGTATCCCTGGACATAAAGGATGCATACCTTCATGTTCCCATATATCCACCTCATCAGGCGTACCTAAGATTTGCGGTACAGGTTGTCATTACCAAGGTTTTTCTACCGCGGATTTTCACCAAGGTAATGGCGGAAATGATGGTGCTCCTGCGCAGGATGTCGCAATTAGTATCACTTTCACTGAAGGTGTTATAGCAACACAGCTGTTTTCTCAATATCCCGAAGTCGCAGTTGAGTCCTACAACTGGTCTGACTTTCTCGGGCATGATTCTGGATACGGTCCAGAAAAAGGTTTATCTGCAGATAGAAAAGGCTCAGGAACTCATGACTCTGGTCAGGAACCTATTGGAACCTATTGAAGCCAAAACAGATGTCAGTACATTACTGCACTCGAGTCCTGGAAAAGATGGTGGCGTCATACAAAGCCTTCCAATGGGACCTACTGGCAAGTGGTCCGAATCACATCTACAGATTCATCAGTTGATCGCCCTGTCCCCCAGGGCCAGGGTATCTCTCCTGTGGGGGTGCTCACCTTCTAGGGGGCCGCAGGTTCGGCATTCAGGACTGGATTCTGGTGACCACGGAGAAAAACTTCCAGGGTCTTGGGTCAAGTCAAGAGACTTGTCTTCACATCAATGTCCTGGAGCTGAGGGCCATATACAACGCCCTTCGTCAAGCGGAGACCTTGCTTCGCGACTTACCAGTACTGATCCAATCAGACAACATCACCGCAGTGGCTCATGTAAACCGCCAGGGCGGCACAAGGAGCAGAGTGGCAAGAAGCCACCAGGATTCTTCACTGGGCGAAAAATCATGTAAGCGCACTGTCAGCAGTGTTCATTCCAGGAGTGGACAACTAAGAAGCAGACTTCCTCAGCAGACACGACCTGCATCCAGAAGTGGGGACTTCATCAGGAAGTCTTCACACAGATTGCAAGTCAGTAGGGACTGCCCCAAATAGACATGAGGACGTCCCGCCTCAACAAAATGCTGAAAAGATATTGCGCTAGGTCAATAGACCCTCAGACGGTAGCTGTGGATGCCCTAATGACACCGTGGGTGTTCCAGTCAGTCTGTGTGTTTCCTCCTCTTCCTCTCATCCCAAAGGTGTTGAAAATAATAAGAAAATGAGGAGTGCAGACAATTCTCATTGTTCCAGATTGGCCACGAAGGGCCTGATATCCGGATCTGCAGGAGAATGCTCACAGAAGATCAGTGGCATCTTCCTCTAAGACAGGACCTGTTGCAACAGGGGCCCGATCTGTTCCAAGACTTACCGCGGCTGCGTTTGACGTCATGGCGGTTGAACGCTGGATCCTAGCGGAAAAGGGCATTCCGGATTAAGTCATTCCTGCGCTGATAAAGGCTAGGAAAGACGTGACAACTAAACATTATCACCGTATATGGCGAAAATATGTTTCTTGGTGTGAGGCCAGGAATACTCCTACGGAAGAATTCCATCTGGGCCGTTTTCCTTCACTTCCTATAAACTGGAGTGAATTTGGGCCTAGAATTAGGCTCCATTAAGGTTCAGATTTCGGCCGTATCCAATTTGTTTCAAAAAGAATTGGCTTCTCTCCCAGAAGTACAGACTTTTGTGAAGGGAGTGCTGCATATTCAACCTCCTTTTGTGCCTCCGGTGGCGCCTTGGGACCTTGGCGTGGTGTTGAGTTTCCTTAAGGCGCACTGTTTTGAACCACTTAAAATGGTGGAGTGAAAATATCTCACTTGAAAGGTGGTCATGTTGTTGGCCTTGGCTTCGGCTAGGCGAGTGTCGGAATTGGCGGCTTTGTCTCATAAAAGCCCCTATCTGGTTTTTTTCCATATGGATAGAGCGGAATTTCGGAACCGTCCTCAATTCTTGCCTAAGGTGGTGTCATCTTTTCATATGAACCAACCTATTGTGGTGCCTGTGGCTACGCGTGACTTGGAGGATTCCGAGTCCTTTGTTGTAGTCAGGGTTTTGAAAACTTACGTAGCCAGAACGGCTAGAGTCAGAAAAAACAGAAGCACTGTTTGTCCTGTATGCAGCCAACAAGGTTGGCGCTACTGCTTCAAAGCAGACTATTGCTGACTGGATCTGTAACACGATTCAGCGAGCGTGAAACGGCTGGATTGCCTTTACCTAAATTGGTCAAGGCCCATTCCACTAGGAAGGTGGGCTCTTCTTGGGCGGCTGCCCGAAGGGTCTCGGCTCTACAGCTGGGCCGAGTGGTTTCTTGGTCGGGTTCAAACACTTTGCGAGGTTTTATAAGTTTGATACCCTGGCTGAGGAGGACCTCCTGTTTGCTCAATCAGTGCTGCAGAGTCATCCACACTCTCCCGCCCGTTTTTGGAGCTTTTGTATAATCCCCATGATCCTTACGGAGTCCCCAGCATCCTCTAGGGCGTTAGAGAAAATAAGATTTTAAACCTACCGGTAAATCTTTTTCTCGTAGTGCGTAGAGGATGCTGGGCGCCCGTCCCAAGTGCGGACTACTCCTGCAAGACTTGTATATAGTTTTGCTTACATAAGGGTTATGTTCTAATTTTCATCGGTCTTGGACTGATGCTATGTTGTTTTCATACTGTTAACTGGGTAGTATATCACAAGTTATGCGGTGTGATTGGTGTGGCTGGTATGAATCTTGCTCTTGGATTAACAAAAATCCTTTCCTCGTACTGTCCGTCTCCTCTGGGCACCGTTTCTCTAACTGAGATCTGGAGGAGGGGCATAGAGTGAGGAGCCAGTGCACACCCAGACCTAAAGTCTTTCTTAAAGTGCCCATGTCTCCTGCGGAGCCCGTCTATCCCCATGGTCCTTACAGAGTCCCCAGCATCCTCTACGGACTACGAGAAAAAGATTTACCGGTAGGTTTAAAATCTTATTTTTTCTGCTGCGGGGTACACTGGGCTCCACAAGGATAGACATAGGGGGTGTAGAGTAGGATCTTGATCCGAAGCACCAACAGGTTCAAAAGCTTTGACCTTCTTACCAAGATGCATAGCGCCGCCTCCTATATCACCCCGCCTCCGTGCACAGGAGCTCAGTTTGTAGTTGGTGCTTGCAGTGCAAGCATGTGACAGGATGAGCTGCTCACAGCAGCTCTAGAAAGCTTTTTCTGAGGAAAAAAAGAAGACTACAAGGGCTGCAGCAGAGGCACAGATTGTGCTGGATGTCAGTAGACATTGCCTGCTGCAGCTCCATCTCTCCCCCAGTGGCGCTGTACACTCCCGTGCCCTGGTTGCCGGGTACCTACAGCAGGAGGCTCCGGTTTTCTTCCAAGTTAGTCACACACGGCTGGGGCTCTCCGGGATCGCGTGGCCGCACTTCGGGAGGATGTAAGTGGGTCCCGCTCGCGGGACCCGCACTTTATCGCGATCCGGCGCGGCCGGTGAAAGCGGGCCGCGCGCTGGCGGTGGACACTGTGGCAGTACAGGCGATCCCACTAGATCACCAGGGCATGGGTGCAGGTCAGGTTTTCTCTCTAAACCTTTTTTACAAGTAGCCCGCAGTACCCGGTGGTTTTGCCAGCAGAGGGGATAAGGCTTAGACCTGGAGCCCCTCCCCCAGCCCCTGGGCGCCATTTCCCGTAAATGTTCCCGCCCCGGAGCTGCATATCAATCTCTCCCTCACTCCCTGGCAGTGTCTGCGGCGCCATTATCCCTCAGCTCACTGTTCCTGGGAATGCTTGGGCAAATCCTCCTATGTAAAGCCGCCTGGTTGTCAGTGCTGTGACTTTACAAGACACTTAAGTATTCTACCTGCCTTTTTTAGTCAGTGTTAGTTAAGAAAGAGTGCACTTAGTCAGGGTTTCTAGTACAATTACCCTGTGATATACATCCAGTTCTTACTGTGTACTGTTATATCTATTGTTATATAGCTGTGTAAGCTAGTCCAGTGCAGTATTATTGTTAGTAATAACCTCTGCATTGTACAGACTGTGACTATTTGTGTGTGCATTTGATAGCTGAGTGGTGTCCATTTTGTGTCTTTCACTCAACCTGCTATCCCTATATTATATAACCTGAGGGGGCTTGGTGCGTCAGGTTTTATCTAATATAGGAGTTTCACAAAGATATACTGTATTACGTATTTTTCTCTGTGATTTAGTCACCATATCTCTCCTTTATCTCTGCTGGTGCTGACTACACTGTGCAGGGGTTTGGGCTAGAGGTATTGTGCTGCTGACAAATTGTACTGTGTTACCTGATACTGCAAGTTATATCATGTCTGCTTCTGAGGGTAACGGTTCTGGGGCTGAACACACTGCCGGTGTTGCTGAAGCCGCAGATACCTATGAGGAGAATATAGCAGCTTTGGGCTCTGGTTCTGGGGGCTCCTTGCCCCCCAGTGGGACGGTGGCAACGGGGGCAAATAATGACCCGCCGTGGGCCACTTTTTCTACGCTTCTGCATACGCTAGTTCATAAACTAACACCCCCTATGGGATCCCCAATGCCGGTGCAACCGTTTGTGGTCCCTGCAGCTAACCCGCCGTGGGCGGACGATTTTTCTTTTTCATCCACTAGGGGTCACTGGAGTACTCTTAGGGATATGGACGGCTTCCACAGGAAGTAGGCACTGAATAAATTAATTTTGGAACTATACCTCCCCTCCATATCCCTGAGTACCTCAGTGTTTTTTCTGTGCTCGACACAGTTAGTAGGCTTGTGGCTTTGCTGCCACAGAGGTCCACATTTCATTGGATTTTTTTCTAAGTTTTTCTTTTTTCAACGATTTACCACATCCCTTCCCCCCTTCCAATAGGCGTGGGTCCGGGATAAGTGAAGGCTGCTTTAGCAGCTGTGGGTGTCGGACCTCTCTAAAAAGAGCTCCCTCACTACCACCTGCAGGACTAAAACCTGCAGTAAAGGCTGGACGGAACTTACAGAGAAGCCCCGTCATAGCCCTCACCACAGGGTCCAGGTATGTTGAACGGGGCGGTCAGCTCACGCTGCCGCCCCACTGTGATACTGTCTGTGTGTGTGTGTGGCCCAGGCCCTCGATGCCGCTTTCGGGCTCCCTCTCCACCATAGCCCGGCTCCGTGTATAGAGAACGGTATACGGAGCATGGGGGGACACACAAATGAGAGTCAAAAGGCAGGTTTCTTAGCCTAGTGAGTAACTTTGCTGCCACAGTGATGTTCCCTGCACACAGAAATGTCAGGGTCACTGGATAAAATCTCATGATTCAACTCTTATTGATAAGGGAATACAGCAGCGCTGCATATGTATTACAAAAGGCTATGAAGTCTTTGTTAAAACAAGATTAACCATGTTTCCTGTTGTATTTCCAGAATTTCCTGTGTTACATCTCTCCTCCATTGAAGGCGCAGGGGTGTTAAGGGGAATTTGGGAGCAGGCATATGGCTGGCGTGCACTGCACTTGGCCAGATATATATTTATAGAGACACCTTAGTGCTATTTACTGAGTCGTGCAAGTTGTCTGTCTTTGTTTTTGTTTTGAGTATTGTCTGTCTGCATGAGTAAGACACCAGCAATTACTAATAAGCAGTTTCCCTGCCATGTCTAAAACATGGATATACATAATTATTTATATCATAACTGTTTATAATGATATTATCCTAAAGACTGCAAATCTGAATCATGGTTGTGGCAGCCAAATACTGGCTTTGTTCATTTGTTGTAAAGTAAGATATGTTATAACAATTGGTCAGCACATGGTGCTTATAAAACAGTATCTGTGGAGCCGTGTGAGTTCACTCACCTGCAGCAGCTTTGGCTTAATTCACTCGGCCACACCACACTGGATACGCCCAATCTCATCTGATTTTGGAAGCTAAGCAGTGTTGGGCCTGATTAGCCACCTGGGAGTACAAGGTGCTGTAGGTATTTTTATTCTACAGCCACACCACACTGGATACGCCCAAACTCATCTGAGCTTGGAAGCTAAGCAGGGTTGCATACTGTTTTGCCATCTGGGGGAAACTGGTGATCCAACTAGATTGCATACTAATACATGCTAGTTTAAACTGTTAAAAATAGCTCAGTTTGGCCTTACACTATCAATATAAACCTACCATAGGTTTTACAGTCAGGATAGCTCTCCAGAGCGCGCTCCCGGCGCCGGCCACTAGAAGGGCCCATTAACTAAGCTGTGGTCAAGCAGCAGTCATCTCAGGTTTTAAGCCTGTGCGAGGTCACATTTAGTTTCAGACTTGTAAAAATGTGTTATACCTGTGTATCAGGGAGACTCTGTAGCCTACTGGTTAGGCTTCCCGCCAACAGTGTAGATGCTGCTTGCAGGGTCATTGGTTCGAATCCTGGGTTCAACTACTGTCTATACACCAGATAGTGTTAACAGTCTCAGTACATAATTGGCCATGGGTTTCCTCAGTGAGTACATTGGAAATGCTTCCATATGGCTTAGCATACATGTGTTTGTGGATGATGGTTGTATCCTCAATTGGATGTTGCACTGTGTTTGATATTATTATAAAAAAAAAAAAAATGTATGTGTGTGTGTATATATGTGTGTATATATATGCTGACATTAAAAGTCTATTTTGCAGTAAGCAAGAATAATTGGTCAGCACTCAGTGCTTATTAACACTATCTGTTGAGCACTGCAAACATGGCCACACCGCAGCAGCTTTGCTTATTGTTTTTACAGGTGGCTCTGTAGCCAAGTGGTTAGGCTTTCCAGCCACAGTGAACATTGTGTTTGCATGGACACTGGTTCAGATCCTGGTTTAACAGGTGTTTTAAAAAAAAAAAAAAAGTGCATGGTAGGACAATTTTTTCTTTTAATGTTACTTCCTGGTTCTTTCTCGGAAGTTGCTGCCCTACAACACTTAGACTCTGGAGGAGCGGGGTGTTGTTAGGAGTTTAATTTATTAATTGTTTTTGTACAGCATGACTCTACAGGAAGATTCACTATTGCTGGTAACCACATGCACGGTAATGCAGGTTTATACACACGTTACTTCCGTGGTGTACTTACTGGTTGGAGTACATGATCTCTTGCACTTACATGTGCAGCAGAGTACTGCAATGGAAGCATGCTGGGCCCATAACCCAGAGGTAGGCAGATTGAAACTATCCTCTGCTATATGCATTTATGCATAATCAAACAAGCAGCTTCGCTGCAAAGTCGGTCACACAGTGTGTCGGACAAATACGAATCTGGGCCAGTGGCGCAATGTATATCGCATCTGACTATGCATAACAAGATTGTAGGTTCGTCTCCTACCTGGCTCGTTTAAGTTGCCGTGATCGTATAGTGGTTAGTACTCTGCGTAAAGACTGCACAGACAGTTTCAGTTACATTGTTGCGGTCGATTTGCCGCCAGCCCTCATAGCACCAGGCCAGTACGTCAGGTTCTCAGCGAAGGCTGAACAATTTCCAATCAGAGACAATTGCATTTATTGGGTGTTTTACTACATATCGGAGTATACCCTACACAGCAGTAGGGCTGTTGCTTCGCCCTGCTTTGGTAAGGGTTTGAGGTAACAAGGCTGTAGTGGCAGGGCATTCCAGTTCAGGTTTGCCCTAAATAAAGACCACCTTACACTTCTTGCTGCCTACAGCTTCTTTGGACGTTGGCAGTTGGTTCTTGCGTTTTCAGCTTCGCTAGTAGCGCATAACGTCCACTTTGGCTACGTTCCTAACAGGCGGAGTCGGATTCCAAACGAGATAGATCGCAGACCAAGTGGGGAGGAAAATCTGATTTCCTACCATTGTCTACGCGAATTCCTGAATGATTCCGTCTCAACGACTTCAATTCCTAGGTATGATTCTCAATACGGTAAATCAAAGAATTTACATACCCGAACAGAAAGTACAGGTCATTCGTCATCTGGTACAATTAGTGCTCAAGCCACGCACAGTCTCGGTTCACTTGTGCATTCGCCTATTAGACAATGGTGGCGGCTTTCGAAGCGCTTCAGTTCGGAGGACTTCACTCACGTCCTTTTCAATTGGATGTGTTCGCACAGTGGTCGGGCTCGCATCTGCAGATTTACTGCAGAAGTGAGGTTGTCTCCAAGGGCCAGAGAGTCTCTACTCTGGTGGCTCAAAGTACAGAATCTAACCGCAGGAAACGGTTCGGTGCCTGGAATTGGATAATTCTCACGGCGGACGCAAGTCTCAGAGGTTGGGGAGCTGTAGTTCAAAATTATCAGCTCCAGGGTCTCTGGGCGGATCACGAAAGATTGCTGTCTATAAATGTCCTGGAACTCCGGGCAATTTACAATGCGCTACTATAAGCAGTGCACAGGCTGCAGGCTCAGGCTGTTCAGGTGCAGTCAGACAATGCGACAGCAGTCGCATACATCAACAAACAAGGAGGAACGAAAAACCGTATGGCAATGCGGGAGGTACAGATGTGTCCACGTGCATCTTTGCTGTGTCCCGTCATGTATGGCACGGTTTTGCATGCTATATACTCAGAGATTTAGTCATGTCTTGTGGTTTTTTTCTTAATTTGCTGCCTTAATATGTTACTTTCTACATATTCTTTTATGGCAAACAAAAATTTTAAAATTCATCCACTCACTTCTCATGAAAAACAGTTTAGCTGTGTTTTGCATGTTGTGCCAAATTTGTAAAAAAAAAAAAAAAAAAAAAAGCAAAGATGTAAGTAGTCACATCTGTAGCTTGAATCCTCTATTGGGCCGAGTATCACCAAATGATATTGTCGGCAGTAGTCATTCCGGGAGTGGACAACTGGGAGGCGGATTATCTCAGCCGTCTGAATTTTCATCCAGGAGAATGGGCATTAAATCCAGAAGTATTTCACATGCTGGTCAAGAAGTGGAGTTACCCGCAGGTGGACCTCTCGCCACAATCATCAAACGCCCTAGGTCGTGTCCAGAACGAGAGATCCAAAGGCAGTGGCGGTGGATGCTCTCACAATCGCGTGGCCATACAGTCTCACGTATCTATTTCCACCGTTTCCGCTGCTCCCTCTGTGGCTAAAACGGATCAAAGGAGAGTCCGTCACAGTTATACTAGTGGCGCCTCTTTGGCCTCGGAGAGCTTGGTTCTCGGATCTCCGCGGTCTACTCGCAGTCGGTCTTTGGCCGCTCCCACTACGTTCTGACCTGTTACAGCAGGGTCCGTTCCTTTTACCCGATTTAGCGCGGCCGCGTTTGACGGGGTGGCTGTTGAGACAGCCCTCTTAAGAAGAGAGGGCATTCCAGAATTGGGTATTCCAACCATGTTACGAGCTAGGAAGCCGGTTACGGCAGCTCATTATTACAGAATTTGGCGTGCCTAGGTTAGATAGAGGTCTGAGTTTATCCACACTAAAAGTGCGGATATCGGCGTTGTCCATTTATTTTCATAGTAGATTGGCCCTATTGCCGTCGGTTCACACCTTTTATGCAGGGTGTCCTCAGAGTTCAGCCTCCATTCACTCTACCTACTGCGCCATAAGACTTGAATCTGGTTTTTAGATTTGTTAGTCTTTTTATTATGAACCCTTACAACAAGTGGATATTAAATTTCTCACTTGGGAAAATAATGTTTCTTTTAGCCTTAGCGTCAGCAAGGCGTGTTTCAGATTGGGTGCTTTGTCGTGCAAACCACCGTATTTAGTGTTTCATGATGACAGAGCGGAATTCCGAGCGAATTCTGCTTTTCTACCAAAGGTAGTGTCATCTTTTCACATCAATCAACCAATAGTAGTTCCTATGTTAACAGGAGACTCTGGTAGGTTGGATGTGGTACGCGCATTACGCATTTATGTATCCCGAACGTCGACCGTTCGTAAGACGGATACGTTGTTTGCTCTCTATGATGCTGCCAAGATGGGTTGGCCAGCTTCTAGGCAGACCTTATCCAGTTGGATTAAAGTGACCATACGTCAGACTTACCTTCATGCTAGGTTACAGCCGCCTGCATCGATAACAGCTCATTCCACACGTGCTGTGGGAACATCATGGTCAGCGAGTCGTGGAGCTTCTACGACACAGCTTTGCCGGGCGGCTACATGGTCTTCGGTGCACACGTTTGTGCGCCTCTACAAGTTTGATACGTTTGCGGCATCAGCATCTAGCTTTGGCCGCCTAGTGTTACAGGTGCCAAACAGCTCTCCCGCCCGCGGGGGAAACTTTGGTACGTCCCAAGAGTACTCCAGTGACCCCTAGTGGATGAAAAAGAAAATAGGATTTTGGTACTTACCAGGTAAATCCTTTTCTTTGAATCCATAGGGGGCACTGGACGCCCACCCAGAGCAGTTTACCTGGTTTGGGGTAGGTTCAGTAGATCTTATGGTAACACACTTTCACCGACTGGTTCAGATTAACAAGTTATGGTGTCAACTGTTTAGTTCTCAGTAATGTTGGGTCAACTTTATTGTTGTCCGTTATGTTATATGTAATGCTCCATTGTCAACCTCTCTATCGCTCCTGTTCGGCTCAGTAAAAAACACTGAGGTACTCAGGGATATGGAGGGGAGGTATAGTTCCAAAATTAATTTATTCAGTGCCTACTTCCTGTGGAAGCCGTCCATATCCCTAAGAGTACTCCAGTGCCCCCTATGGATTCAAAGAAAAGGATTTACCTGGTAAGTACCAAAATCCTATTATCTGCTCAAATAAAGAAGTTGAACCAGTCCCTGACTACTAAAAAGTGTGACCGGCGCTCGCCTACGTCCAAGTGGTCCTCTAAGCGAGCGCTTGTCTCCTCACAATCCACTGCTGTCACTGACACCTCGTCGGATGAAGACGGCACTTACACTGACTCCACAGGTTCTGACTCGGATACGGCTGATGGGGAGGGTGGTTCACATGTGGATGTTCCTGATCTTTTGGAGGCTATTAAGTTGATTTTACAGTTTACGGATGATCCCAAGCCATCCGTTCCTCCTAAGAAACCAGATAGGTTCAAGCGTCTCTCACTCTGACCACCTAATTGATATACGTCAGGAACCCTGGGAAAACCCGGGTTCGAAGTTTGTGCCTCAAAAGAAGATACTGGCTCGCTATCCCCTCGCGCCGGAGCTGTCTAAGAATTGTGAAACGCCTCCTCCAGTGGACTCACATGTGTCTAGGATGGTGGTTTCCTCAGCTCTACCGGTCACCACCGTGACGTCTCTAAAAGAGCCTACGGATAAACGTGTGGAGGGTTGTCTGAAAGCGATTTACACCCTCACGGGTGCTGCACAAAGGCCCACTATTGCAGCTACTTGGGCTGCAGAGGCCATTGAAGCATGGGCCTTGGAGTTAGATGCTGAAATCTCCTCTGACCATGCTAGACAATACTTGTCTTATATTGTCACAGCTTCTCGTTGTATTAAAGAGGCGGCTTCTGATGCCGGTATCCTGGCAGCCAAGGCCTCTACTACGTTAGTCCTGGCTCGTTGGATATTGTGGCTGAGATCCTGGTCTGTGGATCTGGACTCTAGAAAAACCCTGGAGGTACTCCCTTTTAAGGAGGATTTAAATAAGACTGTGGCTGACTTGGCTACTGCCAAAACTGCCTGTCTGCCAAGTACTGCTCCTTCTGTGTCGAAGGCTAAAGGTACTTCCTTTCGCCCCTTTCGTCCTTCAGGTAAAGCAAAAGGTCAGGTGTACAACAAGCAGGCGCGCACTTCCAAACCTGGTGAGCCTAAGCCCAAAAGAGCCTGGGCGGCCCGTCAGCCAGCTTCCAAGACAGATAAGCCTGCTTCATGACGGGGCAGTCCTCCTTCTGGGGGATCCCAGGGTGGGGGGCCGGCTTCTAGGGTATACCCAGGAATGGCTGAAGACCACTTCAGATGCCTGGGTACGGGAAGTCGTCACTCGAGGTTACGCCATAGCCTTCAAAAACCGACCCCCTCATCGATTTTGCCAGACAGATGTCCCGTTGGACAAGACAAAGGCAAACACTCTATATTCGGCGGTACAGACCCTCCTGGATACAGGAGTCATAGTACTGGTGCCTCTTGCGCAGAGGGGCCGGGGGTACTATTCTCCGCTGTTTCTAGTCCCGAAACCGAATGGGTCCTCCCGGCCCATTCTCAAACTCAAGGCATTGAACAGGTTTGTGAAGGTTTTCAAGTTCCGGATGGAAACCCTTCGCTCTATAGTTCTGGCCTTGCAACCTGGGGACTTCATGGTCTCCCTGGATATACAGGATGCTTACCTGCTTATTCCTAAAGCAGTGTCTCATCAGCAATACCTGAGATTTGCGATTGGCAACTGCCATTACCAGTTTCGGGCGTTAGCTTTTGGTTTAACAACGGCTCCGCGAGTCTTTACAAAAGTCATGGCGGTGATGACGGTGGTACTCCGCCGTCAAGGGGTCAGGATACTGCCGTATTTGGACGACTTGTTAATCCTGGCAAATTTCCCAGGACTTCTCCTGCATCATCTAGATGTGACGGTCCGGTTTCTGCAAGTCCACGGGTGGCTCATCAACTGGAAGAAGTCATCCCTGATCCCTGCTCAGAGCATGGTGCATCTGGGAGCACTATTGGACACTCGCAACCAGCGGTTGTTCCTGTCTCAGGAGAAAGTCCTGAAACTTTAGGACCGGATTCGTTGCTTCCTATCTCGTCCGCAAGTGTCGATACATTCGGCGATGCAGGTGCTGGGCCTCATGGTGTCAGCATTCGACATGGTGGAGTATGCTCAATTTCGCTCTCGCCCTCTCCAGAGGCTGATTCTAGCCAAATGGGACGGCCTGCCTCACCGGATCAGGTCTCAAAATTATCTCACTGACTCCGGAGGTCTGTCTGTCACTGCTCTGGTGGCTCCGGGACCAGCAACTGTGCAGGGGCCATCCGTTCTGGATATCCGACTGGGTCCTGTTGACGACAGGTGCCAGTCTAAGAGGTTAGGCGTGGTGCTGGAGCAACACTCCCTTCAGGGGCGGTGGACCAAGGAGGAGTCCCTCCTCGCGATCAATATTCTGGAGTTGCGGGCGGTCTTCAATGCCTTGAACCTAGCCTAGCATTTAATTCAGAACCATCCTGTTCAAGTACAATCGAACAACGCCACCACAGTGGCTTACATAAATCATCAAGGCGGCACTCGAAGCCGCCTAGTAATGAAGGAAGTCTCACAGATTCTACAGTGGGCAGAACGCCATCTACCGGCCATATCGGCAATATTCATTCCGGGAGTCCTGAATTGGGAAAGTCCGCTACTTTCTCAGTCGTCAGGACGTGCATGCCGGCGAGTGGGGCCTCCATCCAGAAGTGTTTCAACTCCTAGTGGAAAGGTGGGGCCTTCCAGACGTAGATCTGATGGCGTCTCGACACAATCACAAGGTTCCGGTCTTCAGAGCAAGGAGAAGGGATCCTCAAGCAACATTCGTGGATGCGCTGGCGGTGCCATGGAGGTTTCGGTTGCCGTACCTGTTCCCTCCGGTGTCACTCCTGCCCAGGGTAATTCGGAAGTTCAAGCAAGAAAAAGGAATTCTGCTTCTCATAGCTCCAGCGTGGCCCAGACGGCACTGGTTCTCAGACCTGCAATGCCTATCGTCAGAGCGTCCAATTCTACTTCCACAACGCCCAGACCTCCTCGTTCAGGGCCCCTGTGTCTACCAGTACCTAGCCCGGCTGTCTTTGACGGCGTCGCTTTTGAAGCTTCCGTCTTAAGGGCTAAAGGGTTTTCTGAGGCGGTCATTCAAACTATGTTGCGGGCCCGGAAACCGGCTTCTGCTCGGATTTACAATAGGGTCTGGCATTCTTACTTTGTTTGGTGCGCATCTGACGATTATGACGCTTCCAAGTTTAGTATAGCCAAGTTGTTGGCTTTTCTTCAGCAGGGCCTGGACTTAGGCCTGCGTCTGGCCTCCCTCAAGGTTCAAATATCTGCCTTGTCGGTGTGGTCTCAGAGAAAAATTGCGACCTTACTGTGTTGCGTATCTAACCTCCCTATGTCCCGCCTGTGGCTCCTTGGGACTTGTCGGTGGTTTTGGGGGCGTTACAAGAGTCTCCGTTTGAACCTCTTGGTTCAGCTGACCTTAAGTGGCTTTCCCTTAAGGTGGTGTTTCTGCTGGCTATTGCTTCAGCTAGAAGAGTATCGGATTTGGGTGCCTTTTCCTGTAGTTCCCCATATCTGATATTTCACCGTGACCGGGCGGTTCTTAGGACTCGTCCCGGCTATCTACCTAAGGTGGTTTCTTCGTTCCACCTTAATCAGGAGATTGTAGTTTCGGCACTTGTTTCTTCTGATCTGTCTCCCAAAGAGCGGTCTTTGGATGTGGTACGGGATCTCCGTATCTATGTGAAGAGAACTGCTCCTATTAGGAAATCTGATTCTCTTTTTGTTGTGTTTGGGTTTCTCAAACGGAGCTGGCCTGCTCACAAGCAAACTCTGGCCAGATGGATTAGAATGGTGATTTCACATGCTTATGTGAAGACTGGTCTCTCTGCTCCTGATCACATTAAGGCCCATTCTACTCGGTCTGTTGGACCTTCTTGGACGGCCCAACGTGGTGCGACCCTTGAACAATTGTGCAAGGCGGCTATGTGGTCCTCTGTGAACACGTTCATAAGGTTCTATGCCTTCGATACTGCCGCTTCCCAGGATGCTTCCTTTGGACGCAGGGTTCTTTTGCCCGCTACAGTGCGTCCCCTCCCATAAGGAACTGCTTTCGGACATCCCCTATGTCTATCCTTGTGGAGCCCAGTGTACCCCGCAGCAGAAAACGAGTTTTATGGTAAGAACTTACCTTTGTTAAAACTCTTTCTGCAAGGTACACTGGGCTCCACAAGGCGCCCACCCTGACGCACTTAGCTTCTTTGGGTTGGTATGGCATTAGCCGCTGACACTTCTACTGTCGGGAGAGTGTGGTGTTTGTGGCAACTGGCAGTTGTCGTCTCTCTTACTTGCTACTGCATTGGGCTGGTTAACAAAACTGAGCTCCTGTGCACGGAGGCGGGGTGATATAGGAGGCGGCGCTATGCATTTTGGGAAGAAGGTCAAAGCTTTTGAGCCTGTTCCTGCTTCGGATCAAGATCCTACTCTACACCCCCTATGTCTATCCTTGTGGAGCCCAGTGTACCTCGCAGAAAGAGTTTTAACAAAGGTAAGTTCTTACCATAAAACTCGTTTTAGTAAATACTAAAAGCCAAATTCAAAAATGCTTTTCAGTTGTAAAAAATGTGAATTTACCACGAGTCGCGGTAAATTTGCGTAGTCACCTATTCATTTGTCCGCAGTTTTTTTTTTGCAGTAATTTTACTGCAAATTTCAATTCACAAACTCTGAGCAGGTGATAACCTTGGGAACAATCCCTATCTTAAGTTAAAAATGTCATTTCTGAACCCCTGGGACACTCCCCTGAATGACTAATTAGGCACTTAGAAGTTTTAATTATTTTTAATTGCCCAATAATGACATAATTTTGATGGTAAAAAAAGGGGGTTCTTTGTGAGTGGGACAAGTGATTTTAGACTTGCAGTGTGGAGTAATCGATCTGTTAGCACTTTTTAAAAAAATTTCCCTAAAATGACCCAAATATACAGTATACCCATTTTTATGTACCCCAAATTTAATTTTAGCATTTATTTTAGAAAAAAAATAGCTTTCTATCATTTTTTTACATCTTTCAAAAAATGCATATAGCAGCCATTTGACCCTATTTAAATACCAGAAATACATTTATTATGACTAATAATAAAATAATGTATACCGTTATCCAATGTTAATTTAATTAGATTTTTTTCGGCGTACGGCCAGATTTACCCATTTTTTACTTTTCACTTTCGCCACCAATTTTTTGTGGTACTCCCGTTTTCGGAATTTTGCAATTGAATAGGGTGAATCGCGGGAGCGTGCATAACCACGAAAAGTCAGTTTTCATGGCAAAAAAGATTCAAAAACGTGAATCTCTGTAAATGATCACGATTTTGCGGCTAATTGAATTTGGCCCTCATTAGACATGCCATTCATGTACAATTAGCTGAATACTTTCTGGTCTTCTTTGAATCTCCAATATAGCTCTTTCTAACATCACCAGGACCCAAAAGCAAATATCAGTTGTGTACTCCTTTCTGTTGCTTGAGGTTAGGTGGCGACCTGTTGTAGGTCCTCAGAGGTAAGTGAGAACTTGATTTAGGGAGTGTAATGATTGGAAACATGCTCTGCGATCCTCCCAGATTGTTATGTCATCTGCATGTTTGGTTCCAGCAGATGCAAATATACATATTGCATAGAGCAGAGCTGGCCAAAACCAGTCCTCGAGATCTACCAACAGTTCACATTTTCCATACCACCTAGCTGGAGCACAGGTGTAGTCATTACTAATTAAGATGTGCTGCATTCATTCCTAACTGACAATTCTACAGATCTCCAGGAGGCCTCGAAAACATGAACTTTTGCTAGATCTCGAGGACCGGTTTGGCCAGCCCTGGCATAGAGTGTACCGGGTTCCAATATGGTTTGGGAGGGTTCATACCAGAAATTGTCCAAAGGGTGGATCACCAATATCCAGTGCCTGGCATTTATTGCTGCCCTGATTTCATTATCCTGGTTTTATGTAGCATGTGGTGTTGACATTCTTTCTGTACATTATAGAGCAGGCCTGGCCAACCTGTGGCTCTCCAGGTGTTGTGAAACTACACATCCCAGCATGCCTTGCCACAGTTTAAGCATTCCCTAATAGCAAAAATGTGGCAAAGCATGATGGGACTTGTAGTTTTACAACAGCTGGAGAGCCACAGGTTGGCCAGGCCTGTTATAGAGTCTCTAAGTCAATCTCTTCAACTATATGCCAACAAGGGATGTAGTTAAAATGCCGCCGGACGGGATCCCGGCGGTCGAAATACAGACACCAGAATCCTGAACGGCGGCATAATACCGGCATCAAAACACTGATGGTTTACTGTAAGTTAGTTTGTAGTTAGTTTACTGTCAAAGTCAGAAAAATGTCTCTATACACGTTGCCATATTTGCACCACACACTGGTCCGCGCTGCGCATGCGTACGCTCTCCCGTGAAGGCGCATACCCGCAATAGCGTGCACCCGCGGGCGCACGGTATGCGTATTTACGGTAGAGTTTACGTAGTCGTAGCGTGCGACTCATTCGTTACACATTTTCATAATTAATGTAGTTTATAGATCATGATCCCTTTAATAGTTCCTGAAAGTTTGGTTAATATAGAACGTCCCCGAACGGAGGAATCCCTCTTTGTATTGTACGAAGGGTCTAACAGGAATCATATAGCAGTGTTTGGTACCCATCGGAAGAGTATTTAATTAACAATATTCCGGTGTTGGTTTGGAGCGTATTAATCGCTCGTGCGGATAGTTATGGACATAAGAAGTTTATGTCCATTTCTATTATTTACTCATACTCAGGTATGCGGCGGGAAACCCAGTTTCCCACCCACCTGAGCTGTTGGAAATCGTCACAGCCCACCTGTATGAATCAACCTATGACCTCTTGTTATAGTGCGAAGCCGAATTCCTTCATCCAATGGACAATGGGATTGTAGGGACTATGAGATTGCATTGTGTGTGGGGCATAAATAGGCAGGCCGACCACATCCAGCGCTCACTCTTCAACGGTTCTCATTGCTGAGAATCGGGTGCTGGATGTCCAGGCGCATGCGATCGTTTCCCCTTGTGCGTAAGTTTTTCTCCGTGATCATATTGTCTTACTGTGAGCCATCTATCTCATCTCATCTCTCTCTCTCTCTCTCTCTCTCTCGCTCTCTCTACTCTTTCTCCCATATTTTCCTTAAAGTATCTCTAATTGTATTGTATTGTATTTTATAGTGTAGTTATTTGGTTAGGAAGTCTCTGTTATATTGTAGTGTATCATTTGTACTGTGATTCCTTTTTACAAGTATATTAGTTATAATACAGTTAATAGGCTTTGGACCCTAAACCAGTATCTGTGTATTTTCTATAGTTTTAAGTGTTCACTTGAGCGTCGGTGACGCTCAAGCAGCTTTGTAGTTAGTCAGGTTACACAAGGTTGCACTTACACCCTGTATTCACATTAAGGTATTCTGTGTATTTCCTTGGTAAAAGGTGTAGTCATAAAGGTATAGCGTTGTGAGCGTCTGCGCCGCTGGTGATCTCCTCGTGGTCTCGAGCGTCCGCTACGCCATAGCGAATCATTTCTCTAGTCATAGCCAACAACGTGCTGTCCTGTGATCACTGGGCCGTGAGCGAACGTGACGCTTGAGCGTCTCGCCTACGGCTGAGCGATCGTTACGCAACTAGCGTACCCTTCCGGTACTTCTTAAGTGAACAGCGTACAGTGTTCTTAGACCTCATAAAGGGTTGTTTATACGACAAAAGAATTTAGCATTGTCATTACTGTAACATAATTGTTTATATTTGTGGTTGTTCACTCCTGTACTGATATGCAGTATATTGAACTGTATCTCGTGTTGTTGTTGCTCATTATTATTTGGCTTGTCTTGATAACACACTTATCTCTTTCTCGTCATTCTGTATGTGCTGCAAAACTCATTTATAATGCACAATCTGCCACCAAAAAACAAATCTTTGTAATTCTATTTATCCTACGTCATCACTGTATTATGCAGAGTTTTAAGTTTCTCAGTTTGACACCCCAAAGCACCAGACCAGAATTAAAGTTTCCATATACTTTGATATTAGCCAACTAGCCCAAAGCTGCAGCAGATGTGATGGTTGCTAATAATCCTACAGAATCAGATAATTATTGGTCATGCTGGTAAGTGGGTTTTACCTGTGTGTGTGGTCTTTGTGCTGCAATGTGATCACAATGTATTATACGGCTTTATCGCATTCATTTTGGGCTACCTAAGTGTGTGGCCAGGTTGGACTGTGATGCTGTTGTTAGGTTGTCCTGTTCGGCCTCTGTGCCCGGCTTTAGCTTGGAACGCTGCTTTGTATTTTAGAATACATGGATGTAAATGATTGCTACATGGTGTAGCATCATTGTGTCTCAGTAGGTTTAGTACAGCTTTTATGTTTTGTCCTCCAGCTATTTGTACTCATCTGATCTGGTGACTTGTATTTCACCAGGAAACTACGTAGCTGTTGGTAACATGACCCCCGTCATTGATGTCTGGGACATAGATCTGGTGGACTGCTTAGAGCCTGTCTTTTCCCTCGGAAGCAAGAAAATGAAAAAGAAAAAGAAAAAAGGAAAAAAGGTAATTTTGTGGATGTTTTATTTATTGATTTATTTTTTTCAGTCTAACCCATTGAGGACCAGTTACAGCTTGTGGTTAATGGAATTGGAGAGCAGAATTGAGGATAAATGCCAATGCGGTTTGCACTTGATGAGGAACAGATTGTGGACAAATGTTAGAGCTGTTCAGCGGTGCGGGGTAATTTGTGTTACTGGAGCTTTATAGACTGGTGCATTGTGCAGGGAAATGTAACAGCGGGCTGCTCCAGAGACACCTCTGTCTGTCATATTGGAAAATACAGATTTATGTGAATTTGCCAGTGTTCTGTTTTGTTAGAGGAAAACATTATGTTGGCAAAGGAGACTAGGTGGGACGTTTTTTTATAGGACTGTAATTTGTAGCACATGATTTTTCAGCATTGTGTTGCTATGTAGATGGCTACAAAATATATATATTTAGGCAGGTGTGGAAAAAATGTTGCAGAGGAAGAATGCTTTAAAATATCGATAATGAAATGCTGGCGATGAACGATATAGCACGTACACACTGAACGTTATCGTTCAACTATAACAATCGGTGATATCACAGCCGCCATTCTCGAACATGCAGCTCAGCCCAACATTCACGGGTTGAGCTGCATGTCAGCTCAATATTGGTGATTGTGGAACAATGTGCAGGAGCGCGCATCGTTCATAGTTCACCAATATTACCCCATACACTTTGGACGATATAAGCTTAAAAAAGAAACGATAACGACATCCTAGAGGATGCTGGGGATGCTTCAAGAACCATGGGGTATAGACGGGATCCGCAGGAGACATGGGCACACTATAAGACTTTGAATGGGTGTGAACTGGCTCCTCCCTCTATGCCCCTCCTCCAGACTCCAGTTAGATTCTATGCCCAGTGAGACTGGATGCACACTTAGGAGCTCTCCAGAGTTTCTCAGAAAAAGACTTTTATTAGGTTTGTTATTTTCAGGGAGACCTGCTGGCTACAGGCTCCCTGCATCGTGGGAGTGAGGGGAGAGAAGCAGACCTACTTCTTCTGAGTTCAAGGCCTCTGCTTCTTAGGCTACTAGACACCATTAGCTCCAGAGGGTTCGATCACTTGGTACGCCTAGCTGCTTGTTCCCGGAGCCGCGGCGTCACCCCCCTCACACAGCCAGAAGACAGAAGCCGGGTGAGTATGAGAAGATCAGAAGACTTCAGTGACGGCAGAAGACGGCGTTTGAGGTACCGCGCAGCGCGCCATGCTCCCACACATAACACGGCACCACAGGGTGCAGGGCGGGCGCCCTGGGCAGCATTAACACCTCAAACAGCACTGGCTTAAGTTATAACAGTGCAGCCCAGGCACTAGTTAAGGGACCCCCGCCAGTATAAAGATATTTTCTCTAACGTCCTTGAGGATGTTGGGACTCCGGAAGGACCATGGGGGATAGACGGGCTCCGCAGGAGATAGGGCACTTTAAGAAAGCTTTGGATTCTGGGTGTGCACTGGCTCCTCCCTCTCTGCCCCTCCTCCAGACCTCAGTTTTACACTGTGCCCAGAGCAAGATGGGTGCACTGCAGAGAGCTCTCCAGAGTTCTCTGCGTGAAAGCATTTTTGTTTGGATTTTCTTTCTACTTTTTACTACTTTTTCAAAGGGAGCACTGCTGGCAACAGGCTCCCTGCATCGAGGGACTGAGGAGAGAGGAGCAGACCTTCTTGTCAAAGATAGGCTCTGCTTCCTCGGCTACTGGACACCATTAGCTCCAGAGGGGGTGAACGCAGGTTCTTACTGGGCGTCCACCCCCGGAGCCGCACCGCCGTTCTCCTCACAGAGCCAGAAGTACAGAAGTCAGAAGACGTCTCAGGCGGCAGAAGCCTTCAGCTTCACTGAGGTAACGCACAGCACTGCAGCTGTGCATCATTGCTCCCATACACCTCACACACTCCGGTTACTGTAAGGGCGCAGGGGGGGGGCGCCCTGGGCAGCAATATAAACCTCTGCATGGCAAAAAGACTATATACATGTACAGGTGGGCTCTGTACATGTATATAAAAGTGCCCCCGCCATATTTTACTAAGTTTGAGCGGGACAGAAGCCTGCCGCCGAGGGGGCGGGGCTTCTCCCTCAGCACTCACCAGCGCCATTTTCTCTCCACAGCACTGCTGAGAGGAAGCTCCCCGGACTCTCCCCTGCTTACACACGGTGAAAGGGTGCTTAAAAGAGGGGGGGGAGGCACATAATTGGCGGTTTACATATTACACGGCGCTGCTGGGGAAAAACATTTTGTGTTGGTCTCCAGGGTTATTGCGCTGGGGTGTGTGCTGGCATACTCTCTCTCTGTCTCTCCAAAGGGCCTTGACAGGGATACTGTCTTCAGAAAAGGGGTTCCCTGTGTGTGTGAAGTGTGTCGGTACGCGTGTGTCGACATGTTTGACGAGAAAGGCTCGCTTACTGTGGAGGGGGAGTGTTTGAATGTCAGGTCGCCGTCGGCAACGCCGACACCGGAATGGGTGGATATGCTGAATGTCTTGAATGCAAATGTCAATCTATTGCATAAAAGGTTAGACAAGGCAGAAGCTAGGGATCAGTCAGGTACCCAGTCCATGCCTGTCCCTGTGGCGCCAGGCCCGTCGGGGTCTCAGAAGCGCACCATATCCCAGATCGATGACACAGATACCGACACAGATTCTGACTCTAGTGTCGACTATGAAGATGCAAAATTACAGCCGAAGGTGGCAAAAGGTATTCGGTACATGATTATGGCCATTAAAGAGGTTTTGCATATTACTGAGGAACCCCCTGTCCCTGACACGAGGGTACACATGTATAAAGAGAAAAAGCCTGAAGTCACTTTTCCATCATCATTTGAATTAAGTGAATTGTGCGAAAAGGCTTGGGACTCTCCAGATAGGAGAACACAAGTTCCCAGAAGGATTCTTATGGCGTATCCTTTTCCACAAACTGATAGGATACGCTGGGAATCTTCACCAAAAGTGGACAAGGCGCTGACACGCTTGTCCAAAAAGGTTGCACTGCCTTCTCAGGATACGGCTTCCCTCAAGGAACCGGCTGATCGCAGGTAGAAAATTACCTTGAAGCACATTTACACTCACTCCGGTACTATTGCTAGACCGGCTATGGCGTCGGCCTGGGTTTGTAGTGCGGTTGTGGCATGGGCAGATTCCTTATCTGCGGAGATTGACACCTTAGATAGGGATGCCATTCAAATGACCATAGAGCATATCAGAGATGCTGCCTTGTATATGAGAGATGCTCAGAGAGACATTTGTTTATTAAGCTCCAGAATTAATGCTATGTCTATTTCTGCTAGGCGACTCCTGTGGACCCGGCAGTGGACGGGAGATGCCGATTCTAAGCGGCACATGGAGTCCTTGCCGTACAAGGGGGAGGAGTTGTTTGGAGACGGCCTCTCGGACCTTGTCTCTACGGCTACGGCTGGAAAGTCGAATTTCTTACCTTATGTCCCCCCGCAGCATACTAAGAAGGCACATCATTATCAAATGCAGTCCTTTCGTTCCAATAAAAACAAGAAGGTGCGGGGATCGTCCTTTGTTACCAGAGGAAAAGGCAGGGGAAAGAAGCTGCACACAGCTAGTTCCCAAGAGCAGAAGTCCTCCCCTGCATCTGCAAAAACCACCGCATGACGCTGGGGCTTCCCGGGGGGAGGCAGATCTGGTGGGGGCTCGTCTTCGGTTTTTCAGCCACGTCTGGGTTCAATCGCAGGTGGATCCCTGGGCAGTAGAGATTGTTGCTCAGGGATACAGGCTAGAATTCGAAGACTTGCCTCCTCGCCGGTTTTTCAAATCGCTCTGCCGACTTCCCCGTCAGAGAGGGAGTCAGTGTTGACAGCAATCCAAAAATTGTATGTTCAACAGGTGATTGTCACAGTTCCTCATCTCCAGCAGGGAGAGGGATATTATTCAACCCTGTTTGTGGTCCCGAAACCGGACGGTTCGGTCAGGCCCATTTTAAACCTGATATCTCTGAACTTGTACTTGAAAAGGTTCAAGTTCAAAATGGAATCACTCCGGTCGGTCATCGCCAGCCTGGAGGGGGGGGATTGGATGGTGTCCCTGGACATAAAGGATGCATACCTTCATGTTCCAATATCCCCCCCCCCCCCCCCCCCCCAATCAGGCGTTCCTGAGATTTGCAGTGCAGGACTGTCACTACCAATTTCAGACGTTGCCGTTTGGGCTTTCCACGGCCCCGAGGGTTTTCACCAAGGTAATGGCGGAAATGATGGTGCTCCTGCGCAGGCAGGGGGTCACAATTATCCCATACTTGGACGATCTCCTAATAAAGGCGAGATCTCGGTAGAAGTTGCTGGACAGCGTGTCTCTGTCCATGAAGACGTTGCAGCTACACGGCTGGATTCTCAATATACCGAAGTCCCAGCTAGTTCCTACAACGCGTCTGACCTTTCTGGGCCTGATCCTAGACACAGACCAGAAAAAGGTTCTTTTTCCGATCGAAAAGGTTCAGGAACTCATGACCATGGTCAGGAACCTATTGAAACCAAAGAAGGTTTCAGTGCATCAGTGCACGCGGGTCCTGGGGAAGATGGTGGCTTCACACGAGGCCATCCCTTCCGGCAGATTCCATGCGAGGACTTTTCAATGGGACCTCTTGGATAAGTGGTCCGGGTCCCATTTACAAATGCATCAAAGGATCACCCTGTCTCCCAAAACCAGGGTATCTCTCCTGTGGTGGATGAACAGTGCTCACCTTCTAGAGGGTCGCAGGTTCGGCATTCAGGACTGGGTCCTGGTGACCACGGACGCAAGCCTCCGAGGCTGGGGAGCAGTGGCACTGGGAAGAAATTTCCAAGGTCTCTGGTCAAGCCTGGAGACTTGTCTCCACATCAACGTCCTGGAGTTGAGGGCCATATACAACGCCCTGCGTCAAGCGGAGAACTTACTTCGGAGAAGACCGGTTCTGATTCAGTCAGACAATGTCACGGCAGTGGCTCATATAAACCGCCAAGGCGGAACAAGGAGCAGAGTGGCCATGGCAGATGCGACCAGGATTCTACGCTGGGCGGAAGGCCATGTAAGCGCGCTGTCAGCGGTGTTCATCCCGGGGGTGGACAACTGGGAGGCGGACTTCCTCAGCAGGCACGACCTGCATCCGGGGGAGTGGGGACTTCATCAAGAAGTCTTTGCACAGATCGCGGATCGGTGGGGCCTGCCTCAAATAGACATGATGGCGTCCCGTCTCAACAAAAAGCTAAAGCGGTATTGCGCCAGGTCAACGGACCCTCAGGCGGTAGCGGTAGACGCTCTGGTGACACCTTGGGTGTTCAGATCGGTCTATGTGTTTCCTCCTCTTCCTCTCATACCCAAGATGTTGAGAATTGTGAGAATAAGCAGGGTCAGAACAATCCTCATTGTTCCAGATTGGCCACGTAGGACTTGGTATCCGGAACTGCGAGAGTTGCTCACAGAAGATCCGTGGCCTCTTCCTCTAAGGCAGGACTTGCTGCAGCAGGGGCCCTGTCTGTTCCAAGACTTACCGCGGCTGCGTTTGACGGCATGGCGGTTGAACGCCGGATCCTAGCGGAAAAAGGAATTCCGGAGGAAGTCATTCCTACCCTGATCAAGGCTAGGAAAGACGTGACGTTGAAACATTATCGTCGTATATGGCGGAAATATGTTTCTTGGTGTGAGGCCAGAGCTGCTCCTACGGAGGAGTTCCATTTGGGCCGTCTACTTCACTTCCTTCAAACAGGAGTGACCTTGAGGCTAAAATTAGGGTCCATAAAGGTCCAGATTTCGGCCGTATCCATTTTCTTTCCAAGAGAATTAGCCTCTCTTCCTGAGGTACAGACTTTTGTGAAGGGGGTGCTGCATATTCAGCCTCCCTTTGTGCCTCTGGTGGCGCCTTGGGATCTTAACGTGGTGTTACGTTTCCTCAAGTCACCTTGGTTTGAACCACTTAAAACTGTGGAGTTGAAATACCTCACGTGGAAAGTGGTCATGTTGTTGGCGTTAGCTTCGGCGAGACGTGTTTCAGAATTGGCAGCTTTATCGCATAAAAGCCCATACTTGGTTTTTCACGTGGATAGGGCAGAGTTGAGGACTCGTCCTCACTTTCTGCCAAAAGTGGTCTCATCTTTTCATGTTAACCAACCTATTGTCGTGCCTGTGGCTACAGGGGACTTGGAGGATTCCGAGTCCCTGGATGTAGTCAGGGCTTTGAAGATTTATGTGACCAGAACGGCTCGGATCAGGAAGACTGAAGCTTTGTGTGTTCTGTATGCGGCCAACAAGGTTGGCGCCCCTGCTTCAAAGCAGACTATTGCTTGCTGGATCTGTAACACGATTCAGCAGGTGCATTCTACGGCAGGATTGCCGTTACCGAAATCGGTTAAGGCCCACTCCACTAGGAAAGTGGGCTCTTCTTGGGCGGCTGCCCGAGGGGTCTCGGCATTACAGTTGTGCCGAGCAGCTACTTGGTCGGGGACAAACACCTTTGCAAAGTTCTATAAGTTTGATACCCTGGCTGAGGAGGACCTCCTGTTTGCTCAATTGGTGCTGCAGAGTCATCCGCACTCTCCCGCCCGTTTGGGAGCTTTGGTATAATCCCCATGGTCCTTACGGAGTCCCAGCATCCTCAAGGACGTTAGAGAAAATAAGATTTTACTTACCGGTAAATCTATTTCTCGTAGTCCGTAGAGGATGCTGGGCGCCCGTCCCAAGTGCGGACTTCTTCTTCATGACTTGTATATAGTTATTGCTTACATAAGGGTTATGTTATAGTTTTTGGTGATACCGTGGCTATGTTGTTGTTGTTCATACTGTTAACTGGGTAAGTTTATCTTAAGTTATACGGTGTGATTGGTGTGGCTGGTATGAATCTCGCCCTTAGATTTACAAAAATCCTTCCTCGTACTGTCCATCTCCTCTGGGCACAGTTTCCCTAACTGAGGTCTGGAGGAGGGGCATAGAGGGAGGAGCCAGTGCACACCCAGAATCCAAAGCTTTCTTAAAGTGCCCTATCTCCTGCAGAGCCCGTCTATTCCCCATGGTCCTTACGGAGTCCCAGCATCCTCTACGGACTACGAGAAATAGATTTACTGGTAAGTAAAATCTTATTTCTCTGACGTCCTAGTGGATGCTGGGAACTCCGTAAGGACCATGGGGAATAGCGGCTCCGCAGGAGACTGGGCACAACTAAAGAAAGCTTTAGGACTACCTGGTGTGCACTGGCTCCTCCCTCTATGACCCTCCTCCAGACCTCAGTTAGAATTTTGTGCCCGGCCGAGCTGGATGCACACTAGGGGCTCTCCTGAGCTCTTAGAAAAGAAAGTTATATTTAGGTTTTTTATTTTCAGTGAGATCTGCTGGCAACAGACTCACTGCTACGAGGGACTTAGGGGAGAGAAGCGGACCTACCTGCTTGCAGCTAGCTTGGGCTTCTTAGGCTACTGGACACCATTAGCTCCAGAGGGATCGAACACAGGCCCAGCCTCGGTCGTCCGGTCCCGGAGCCGCGCCGCCGTCCCCCTTGCAAAGCCAGAAGCAAGAAGATGTTCCTGAAAATCGGCGGCAGAAGACTTCAGTCTTCATTAAGGTAGCGCACAGCACTGCAGCTGTGCGCCATTGCTCCCCATGCACACCACACACTCCGGTCACTGATGGGTGCAGGGCGCTGGGGGGGGGTGCCCTGGGGCTGCAATAAGAGTACCTTACTGGCAAAATAACACATAATATAGTCATTAAGACTATATATGTGTAAAATCCCCTGCCATATATTCCATAAAAAAGCGGGAGAAGCCCGCCGAGAAAGGGGCGGGGCTATCTCCCTCAGCACACTGGCGCCATTTCCTCTCACAGCTCCGCTGGAAGGACGCTCCCAAGGCTCTCCCCTGCAGTTTCCAGACTTCATAGGGTAAAAAAGAGAGGGGGGGCACTAAATTTAGGCTCAGTATCTGTATATTAATAGCAGCTATAAAGGAAAAATCACTGTATGTATAGTGTGAATCCCTACATTATATATAGCGCTCTGGTGTGTGCTGGCATACTCTCTGTCTCCCCAAAGGACTTTGTGGGGTCCTGTCCTCAGTCAGAGCATTCCCTGTGTGTGTGCGGTGTGTCGGTACGGCTGTGTCGACATGTTTGATGAGGAGGCTTATGTGGAGGCGGAGCAGGTGCCGATAAATGTGATGTCACCCCCTGCGGGGTCGACACCTGAGTGGATGGATATGTGGAAGGAATTACGCGACAGTGTCAACTCCTTACATAAAAGGTTTGACGACATAGCAGATGTGGGACAGCCGGCTTCTCAGCCCGTGCCTGCCCAGACGTCTCAAAAGCCATCAGGGACTCTAAAACGCCCGCTACCTCAGATGGAAGACACAGATGTCGACACGGATACTGACTCCAGTGTCGACGATGATGAGACTAGTGTACATTCCAATAGAGCCACCCGTTACATGGTTACGGCAATGAAAAATGTGTTGCATATTTCTCTAACGTCCTAGTGGATGCTGGGGACTCCGTCAGGACCATGGGATTAGCGGCTCCGCAGGAGACAGGGCACAAAAATAAAGCTTTAGGATCAGGTGGTGTGCACTGGCTCCTCCCCCTATGACCCTCCTCCAAGCCTCAGTTAGGTTTTTGTGCCCGTCCGAGCAGGGTGCAATCTAGGTGGCTCTCCTAAAGAGCTGCTTAGAAAAAGTTTTTAGGTTTTTTATTTTCAGTGAGTCCTGCTGGCAACAGGCTCACTGCAACGAGGGACTTAGGGGAGAAGAAGTGAACTCACCTGCGTGCAGGATGGATTGGCTTCTTAGGCTACTGGACACCATTAGCTCCAGAGGGATCGAACACAGGCCCAGCCATGGAGTCCGGTCCCGGAGCCGCGCCGCCGACCCCCTTACAGATGCCGAAAAGCGAAGAGGTCCAGAAACCGGCGGCAGAAGACTTTTCAGTCTTCATGAGGTAGCGCACAGCACTGCAGCTGTGCGCCATTGTTGTCACACACTTCACACCAGCGGTCACGGAGGGTGCAGGGCGCTGCAGGGGGCGCCCTGGGCAGCAATGAGAATACCTTGTTCTGGCTAAAAAATACATCACATATAGCCCTTGGGGCTATATGGATGTATTTAACCCCTGCCAGGTCTCACAAACTCCGGAGAAGAGCCCGCCGAAATAGGGGGCGGGGCCTATCTCCTCAGCACACAGCGCCATTTTCCTGCTCAGCTCCGCTGCGAGGAAGGCTCCCAGGACTCTCCCCTGCACTGCACTACAGAAACAGGGTAAAAAAGAGAGGGGGGGGGCATTTTTTTTGGCGTTTTTGATATATATTAAGCTGCTATAAGGGAGACAACACTTCTATAGGGTTGTTCCTATATATTTATAGCACTTGGGTGTGTGCTGGCAAACTCTCCCTCTGTCTCCCCAAAGGGCTAGTGGGGTCCTGTCTTCGATAAGAGCATTCCCTGTGTGTCTGCTGTGTGTCGGTACGTGTGTGTCGACATGTATGAGGACGATGTTGGTGTGGAGGCGGAGCAATTGCCGGTAATGGTGATGTCACCCCCTAGGGAGTCGACACCGGAATGGATGGCTTTATTTATGGAATTACGTGATAATGTCAGCACATTACAAAAATCAGTTGACGACATGAGACGGCCGGAAAACCAGTTAGTACCTGTACAGGCGTCTCAGACACCATCAGGGGCTGTAAAACGCCCTTTACCTCAGTCGGTCGACACAGACCCAGACACGGACACCGAATCTAGTGTCGACGGTGAAGAAACAAACGTATTTTCCAGTAGGGCCACACGTTATATGATCACGGCAATGAAGGAGGCTTTACATATCTCTGATACTGCATGTACCACAAAAAGGGGTATTATGTGGGGTCTGAAAAAACTACCTGTAGTTTTTCCTGAATCAGACGAATTGAATGAAGTGTGTGATGAAGCGTGGGTTAACCCCGATAGAAAACTGCTAATTTCAAAGAAGTTATTGGCATTATATCCTTTCCCGCCAGAGGTTAGGGCGCGCTGGGAAACACCCCCTAGGGTGGATAAGGCGCTCACACGCTTATCAAAACAAGTGGCGTTACCGTCTCCTGAAACGGCCGCCCTCAAGGATCCAGCTGATAGGAGGCTGGAAACTACCCTGAAAAGTATATACACTCATACTGGTGTTATACTGCGACCAGCCATCGCCTCTGCATGGATGTGCAGTGCTGGGGTGGTTTGGTCGGATTCCCTGACTGAAAATATTGATACCCTGGATAGGGACAGTATTTTACTGACTATAGAGCATTTAAAGGATGCATTTCTATATATGCGAGATGCACAGAGGGATATTTGCACTCTGGCATCGAGAGTAAGTGCGATGTCCATATCTGCCAGAAGAAGTTTATGGACGCGACAATGGTCAGGTGATGCGGATTCCAAACGGCATATGGAAGTATTGCCGTATAAGGGGGAGGAATTATTTGGGGTCGGTCTATCGGATTTGGTGGCCACGGCAACAGCCGGGAAATCCACCTTTTTACCTCAGGTCCCCTCCCAACAGAAAAAGACACCGTCTTTTCAGCCGCAGTCCTTTCGTTCCTATAGGAACAAGCGGGCGAAAGGACAGTCATATTTGCCCCGAGGCAAAGGAAAGGGTAAGAGAGTGCACCAAGCAGCTTCTTCCCAGGAGCAGAAGCCCCCCCCGGCTTCTACAAAGCCCTCAGCATGACGTTGGGGCTTTACAAGCGGACTCAGGGGCGGTGGGGGGTCGACTCAAGAATTTCAGCGCACAGTGGGCTCACTCACAGGTGGACCCCTGGATCCTGCAGATAATATCTCAGGGTTACAGGTTGGAATTCGAGAAGTCTCCCCCTCGCCGGTTCCTAAAGTCTGCTCTGCCAACGTCTCCCTCAGACAGGGCGACGGTATTGGAAGCCATTCACAAGCTGTATTCTCAGCAGGTGATAGTCAAGGTACCCCTCCTACAACAGGGAAAGGGGTATTATTCCACACTATTTGTGGTACCGAAGCCGGACGGCTCGGTAAGACCTATTCTAAATCTGAAATCTTTGAACCTGTACATACAAAAATTCAAGTTCAAGATGGAGTCACTCAGAGCAGTGATAGCGAATCTGGAAGAAGGGGACTTTATGGTGTCCCTGGACATCAAGGATGCTTACCTGCATGTCCCAATTTGCCCTTCACATCAAGGGTACCTCAGGTTCGTGGTGCAAAACTGTCATTATCAGTTTCAGACGCTGCCGTTTGGATTGTCCACGGCACCTCGGGTCTTTACCAAGGTAATGGCCGAAATGATGTTTCTTCTACGAAGAAAAGGCGTATTAATTATCCCTTACTTGGACGATCTCCTGATAAGGGCAAGGTCCAGGGAACAGCTGGGGGACGTAGTAGCACTAACCCAAATAGTGCTGCAACAGCACGGGTGGATTCTGAATTTTCCAAAATCTCAATTGACCCCGACGACACGTCTGCTGTTCCTGGGAATGATTCTGGACACGGTTCAGAAAAAGGTGTTTCTTCCGGAGGAGAAAGCAAAGGAGTTATCCGAACTTGTCAGGAACATCCTAAAACCAGGGAAAGTGTCTGTGCATCAATGCACAAGAGTCCTGGGAAAGATGGTGGCTTCTTACAAAGCGATTCCATTCGGCAGATTCCACGCACGAACTTTTCAGTGGGATCTGCTGGACAAATGGTCCGGATCGCATCTGCAGATGCATCAGCGGATAACCTTGTCGCCACGGACAAGGGTGTCTCTTCTGTGGTGGTTGCAGAGTGCTCATCTGTTAGAGGGCCGCAGATTCGGCATACAGGACTGGGTCCTGGTGACCACGGATGCCAGTCTGAGAGGCTGGGGAGCGGTCACACAGGGAAGAAACTTCCAGGGAGTATGGTCAAACCTGGAGATGTCTCTTCACATAAATATACTGGAGCTAAGAGCGATTTACAATGCTCTAAGCCTGGCAAAACCCCTGCTTCAGGGTCAGCCGGTGTTGATCCAGTCGGACAACATCACGGCAGTCGCCCACGTAAACAGACAGGGCGGCACAAGAAGCAGGAGAGCAATGGCAGAAGCTGCAAGGATTCTTCGCTGGGCGGAAGATCATGTGATAGCACTGTCAGCAGTGTTCATTCCGGGAGTGGACAACTGGGAAGCAGACTTCCTCAGCAGACACGATCTACACCCGGGAGAGTGGGGACTTCATCCAGAAGTCTTCCACATGATTGTGAACCGTTGGGAAAAACCAAAGGTGGACATGATGGCGTCTCGCCTCAACAAAAAACTGGACAGGTATTGCGCCAGGTCAAGAGACCCTCAGGCAATAGCTGTGGACGCTCTGGTAACGCCGTGGGTGTTCCAGTCAGTGTATGTGTTTCCTCCTCTGCCTCTCATACCAAAAGTACTGAGAATTATACGGCAAAGGGGAGTAAGAACGATACTCGTGGCTCCGGATTGGCCAAGAAGAACTTGGTACCCGGAACTTCAGGAGATGCTCACGGAAGATCCGTGGCCTCTACCTCTAAGACGGGACCTGCTTCAGCAGGGACCGTGTCTATTCCAATACTTACCGCGGCTGCGTTTGACGGCATGGCGGTTGAACGCCGAATTCTAAGGGAAAAAGGCATTCCGGAAGAGGTCATTCCTACACTGGTAAAAGCCAGGAAGGAGGTGACTGCACAACATTATCACCGCATTTGGAGAAAATATGTTGCGTGGTGTGAGGCCAGGAAGGCCCCCACGGAGGAATTTCAATTGGGTCGATTCCTACATTTCCTGCAAACAGGATTGTCTATGGGCCTCAAGTTGGGGTCCATTAAGGTTCAAATTTCGGCCCTGTCGATTTTCTTCCAGAAAGAATTGGCTTCAGTTCCTGAAGTCCAGACTTTTGTAAAAGGAGTACTACATATACAGCCCCCGGTTGTGCCCCCAGTGGCTCCGTGGGACCTTAATGTAGTTTTGGATTTTCTCAAATCCCATTGGTTTGAGCCACTCAAATCGGCGGATTTGAAATATCTTACATGTAAAGTAACCATGCTACTGGCCCTGGCTTCAGCCAGGAGAGTGTCAGAATTGGCGGCTTTATCGTATAAAAGCCCATATCTGATTTTCCATTCGGACAGGGCAGAACTGCGGACGCGTCCTCATTTTCTGCCTAAGGTGGTGTCAGCGTTTCACCTGAACCAGCCTATTGTGGTGCCTGCGGCTACTAGCGATTTGGAGGATTCCAAGTTGCTGGACGTTGTCAGGGCATTGAAAATATATATTTCAAGGACGGCTGGAGTCAGAAAATCTGACTCGCTGTTTATACTGTATGCACCCAACAAGCTGGGTGCTCCTGCTTCTAAGCAGACGATTGCTCGTTGGATTTGTAGCACAATTCAACTTGCACATTCTGTGGCAGGCCTGCCACAGCCTAAATCTGTCAAGGCCCATTCCACAAGGAAGGTGGGCTCATCCTGGGCGGCTGCCCGAGGGGTCTCGGCATTACAACTCTGCCGAGCAGCTACGTGGTCGGGGGAGAACACGTTTGTAAAATTCTACAAATTTGATACCCTGGCTAAAGAGGACCTGGAGTTCTCTCATTCGGTGCTGCAGAGTCATCCGCACTCTCCCGCCCGTTTGGGAGCTTTGGTATAATCCCCATGGTCCTGACGGAGTCCCCAGCATCCACTAGGACGTTAGAGAAAATAAGATTTTACTTACCGATAAATCTATTTCTCGTAGTCCGTAGTGGATGCTGGGCGCCCATCCCAAGAGCGGATTGTCTGCAATACTTGTACATAGTTATTGTTACAAAGAAATCGGGTTGTTATTGTTGTGAGCCGTCTGTTCAGAGGCTCCTACGTTGTCATACTGTTAACTGGGTTCAGATCACAAGTTGTACGGTGTGATTGGTGTGGCTGGTATGAGTCTTACCTGGGATTCAAAATCCTTCCTTATTGTGTACGCTCGTCCGGGCACAGTATCCTAACTGAGGCTTGGAGGAGGGTCATAGGGGGAGGAGCCAGTGCACACCACCTGATCCTAAAGCTTTATTTTTGTGCCCTGTCTCCTGCGGAGCCGCTAATCCCATGGTCCTGACGGAGTCCCCAGCATCCACTACGGACTACGAGAAATAGATTTATCGGTAAGTAAAATCTTATTTTCTGATATTACCCCAGGTACCACAAAAAAGGGTATTATGTTTGGGGAGAAAAAACTACCAGTGGTTTTTCCCCCTTCTGATGAATTAAATGAAGTGTGTGAAGAAGCGTGGGCTTCCCCCGATAAGAAACTGGTAATTTCTCAAAAGTTACTAATGGCGTACCCTTTCCCGCCAGAGGACAGGTCACGTTGGGAGACATCCCCTAGGGTGGATAAAGCGCTCACACGTCTGTCAAAGAAGATGGCACTACCGTCTCCGGACACGGCCGCCTTAAAGGAACCTGCAGATAGAAAGCAGGAGGCTATCCTGAAGTCTGTATATACACACTCAGGCATTATACTGAGACCAGCTATTGCTTCAGCATAGATGTGCAGTGCTGCAGCTGCGTGGTCAGATTCCCTGTCAGAAAACATTGATACCTTAGACAGGGACACTATATTGCAAACCGTAGAGCACATTAAAGACGCAGTCTTATACATGAGAGATGCACAGAGGGATATTTGCCGGCTGGCATCTAAAATAAACGCAATGTCCATTTCTGCCAGGAGGGGATTGTGGACTCGGCAGTGGACAGGTGATGCTGATTCTTAAAGGCACGTGGAAGTTTTGCCTTACAAGGGTGAGGAGTTGTTTGGGGATGGTCTCTCGGACCTCGTTTCCACAGCTACAGCTGGGAAATCAGCATTTTTACCCCATGTTCCCTCACAGCCAAAGAAAGCATGATAAACATTATAGATAGTATTATCAGGTACAGTCCTTTCGGCCCCAGAAAGGTAAGCGGGTTAAAGGCGCGTCCTTTCTGCCCAGAGGCAGAGGTAGGGGGGAAAAGCTGCAGCATACAGCCAGTTCCCAGGAACAAAAGTCCTCCCCCGCTTCCTCTAAGTCCACCGCATGACGCTGGGGCTCCACAGGCGGAGCCAGGTACGGTGGGGGCCCGTCTCAAGAACTTCAGCGACCAGTGGGCTCGCTCACAGGTGGATCCCTGGATTCTACAGGTAGTATCTCAGGGGTACAAGCTGGAATTCCAGACGTCTCCCCCTCGCCGTTTCCTCAAATCTGCCTTGCCGACGGCTCCCTCGGACAGGGAGGCAATTCACAAGCTGTATTCTCAGCAGGTGATAGTCAAGGTACCCCTCCTTCAACAGGGACGGGGTTACTATTCCACAATGTTTGTGGTACCGAAACCGGACGGTTCGGTGAGACCCATCTTAAATTTGAAGTCCTTGAACACTTATATACGAAGGTTCAAGTTCAAAATGGAATCGCTCAGGGCGGTTATTGCAAGCCTGGACGAAGGGGATTTCATGGTATCACTGGACATCAAGGATGCTTACCTGCATGTCCCCCTTTACCACCCTCACCAGGAGTACCTCAGATTTGTGGTACAAGACTGTCATTACCAATTCCAGACGTTGCCGTTTGGTCTGTCCACGGCACCGAGGGTATTTACCAAGGTAATGGCAGAGATGATGATACTCCTTCGAAAAAAGGGAGTTATAATTATCCCGTACTTGGACGATCTCCTTATAAAGGTGAGGTCCAGGGAACAGTTGCTGATCGGAGTAGCACTAGCTCGGGCAGTGCTACAACAGCACGGCTGGATCCTGAACATTCCGAAGTCGCAGCTGGTTCCTACAACACGTCTACTGTTCCTGGGGATGGTTCTCGACACAGAACAGAAAAAAGTGTTTCTCCCGGAGGAGAAGGCCAAGGAGTTGTCATCTCTAGTCAGAGACCTCCTAAAACCAAAACAGGTGTCGGTGCACCACTGCACGCGAGTCCTGGGAAAGATGGTGGCTTCTTACGAAGCAATTCCATTCGGAAGGTTCCATGCAAGGATCTTTCAGTGGGATCTGTTGGACAAGTGGTCCGGATCGCATCTTCAGATGCATCGGCTGATAACCCTGTCTCCGAGGGCCTGGGTGTCGCTGCTGTGGTGGCTGCAAAGTGCTCATCTTCTAGAGGGCCGCAGATTCGGCATACAGGACTGGGTCCTGGTGACCACGGATGCCAGCCTTCGAAGTTGGGGGGCAGTCACACAGGGAAGAAATTTCCAAGGACAATGGTCAAGTCAGGAGACTTCCCTACACATAAATATTCTGGAACTAAGGGCCATTTACAATGCCCTAAGTCAGGCAAGACCCCTGCTTCAACACCAGCCGGTGCTGATCCAGTCAGACAACATCACGGCGGTCGCCCATGTAAACCGACAGGGCGGCACAAGAAGCAGGATGGCGATGGCAGAAGCCACAAGGATTCTCCGATGGGCGGAAAATCATGTGTTAGCACTGTCAGCAGTGTTCATTCCCGGAGTGGACAACTGGGAAGCAGACTTTCTCAGCAGACACGACCTCCACCCGGGAGAGTGGGGACTTCATCCAGAAGTCTTCCAAATGATTGTACAACATTGGGAAAGGCCACAGGTGGACATGATGGCGTCCCGCCTCAACAAAAAGCTAAAAAGATATTGCGCCAGGTCAAGGGACCCTCAGGTGATAGCTGTGGACGCTCTGGTAACACCGTGGGTGTACCAGTCGGTGTATGTGTTCCCTCCTCTGCCTCTCATACCCAAGGTACTGAGAATAATAAGAAGGATAGGAGTAAGAACTATACTCATTGTTCCGGATTGGCCAAGAAGAGCTTGGTACCCAGAACTTCAAGAAATGATCTCAGAGGACCCATGGCCTCTGCCGCTCAGACAGGACCTGCTGCAGCAGGGGCCCTGTCTGTTCCAAGACTTACCGCGGCTGCGTTTGACGGCATGGCGGTTGAACGCCGGATCCTGAAGGAAAAGGGCATTCCGGAGGAAGTTATCCCTACGCTAATTAAAGCTAGGAAAGAAGTGACCGCAAACCATTATCACCGCATATGGCGGAAATATGTTGCGTGGTGTGAGGCCAGGAAGGCCCCAATGGAGGAATTTCAGCTAGGTCGATTTCTGCGCTTCCTACAGTCAGGGGTGACTGTGGGCCTAAAATTGGGTTCCATTAAGGTCCAGATTTCGGCTCTATCGATTTTCTTCCAAAAAGAACTGGCTTCACTACCTGAAGTTCAGACATTTGTTAAGGGAGTGCTGCATATTCAGCCCCCTATTGTGCCCCCAGTGGCACCTTGGGATCTCAACGTGGTGTTGGATTTCCTAAAGTCGCATTGGTTTGAACCACTTAAAACCGTGGAACTAAAATATCTCACGTGGAAAGTGGTCATGCTGTTGGCCTTGGCTTCGGCCAGGCGTGTGTCAGAATTGGCAGCTTTGTCATGTAAAAGCCCTTATCTGATTTTCCATATGGATAGGGCGGAATTGAGGACTCGTTCCCAATTTCTCCCAAAGGTGGTTTCAGCGTTTCATTTGAACCAGCCTATTGTGGTGCCTGCGGCTACTCGTGAATTGGAGGACTCCAAGTTGCTGGACGTAGTCCGGGCCCTAAAAATCTATGTTTCCAGGACAGCTGGAGTCAGAAAGACTGACTCGCTATTTATCCTGCATGCGCCCAACAAGTTGGGTGCGCCTGCTTCAAAGCAGACTATTGCTCGCTGGATCTGTAGCACGAATCAACTTGCACATTCTGCGGCTGGACTGACGCATCCTAAATCTGTAAAAGCCCATTCCACGAGGAAGGTGGGCTCTTCTTGGGCGGCTGCCAGAGGGGTCTCGGCTTTACAACTTTGCCGAGCAGCTACTTGGTCGGGGTCAAACACATTTGCTAAATTCTACAAGTTTGATACCCTGGCTGAGGAGGACCTAGAGTTCGCTCATTCGGTGCTGCAGAGTCATCCGCACTCTCCCGCCCGTTTGGGAGCTTTGGTATAATCCATGGTCCTTACGGAGTTCCCAGCATCCACTAGGACGTCAGAGAAAATAAGATTTTACTCACCGGTAAATCTATTTCTCGTAGTCCGTAGTGGACGCTGGGCGCCCGTCCCAAGTGCGGATTGTCTGCAATACTTGTATATAGTTATTGTTTAACTAAAGGGTTATTGTTGAGCCATCTGTTGAGAGGCTCAGTTATATTTCATACTGTTAACTAGGTTTAGTATCACGAGTTATACGGTGTGATTGGTGTGGCTGGTATGAGTCTTACCCGGGATTCAAAATCCTTTCCTTATTGTGTCAGCTCTTCCGGGCACAGTATCCTAACTGAGGTCTGGAGGAGGGTCATAGAGGGAGGAGCCAGTGCACACCAGGTAGTCCTAAAGCTTTCTTTAGTTGTGCCCAGTCTCCTGCGGAGCCGCTATTCCCCATGGTCCTTACGGAGTTCCCAGCATCCACTACGGACTACGAGAAATAGATTTACCGGTGAGTAAAATCTTATTTTTAAGCGGGACTGAAGCGCGCCATGTAGTGGGCGGGGCTTAGCCCACACAGCTCTGACCAGCGCCATTTTCTCTTCACAGAAGCTGCAGAGACGCTGGCCCTGACCTCCACACTGCTGTACAAGTAACGGTGCAAAACGGGGGGGGGGGTCACAAGTATTTGGTGCTAAATGATAT